>NC_050573.1:345011799-345335549 GCF_011100635.1 Trichosurus vulpecula
TTTGTCACCAAAGAAAGATTCCAAAGTCTGAGACTGAATCTGGGTGCGTTTTTGCTGCCTGGCCATATTCCCAACCAACTAACTTGACCCTTGAGTTTTTCAGCGGGGTATGACTGCTTGTAGACTAAAGAGTTCTATGTTCCACGTTTGGGGGGGATGTGCCAGCTCTGACACACCAGCACTGCTCCTTCCCCAAGAACATCCAACCTGGACTGGGCTTAGATTTTCAGCAGGCTGTGCACTCCTGCTCTGATCCGCCACTTAATTCCTGCCACCAGGTGGGCCTGGGGCCGGAAGCACCAACAGCTGTAGCTGCCCCACCTCCGCTGCTCCCGGAGCTGGTAGCCGAACCTCGAACTCCTTCCACTGCCGCAGCTTTTCCCACTAACCTTCTCCGCTGTCTTTGGTGTTTGTGGGTTGAGAAGTCTGGTAACTGCCGCAGCTCACTGATTCAGGGTGGTAGGGCACATTCTGCCCGGCTCCTGGTCTGGTTGGTCCGCGCTGCTCATGCTGGGCTCTGCTCTGCTCAGCTCCCAGCTCCCAGCTCCCAGCTCCTAGCTCCCAGCTCCTTGTGGGATAGACCTCACCCAGAGACCATCCAGGCTGTCCTGGGCTGGAGCCCTGCTTCCCTCTGCTGTTTTGTGGGTTCTGCAGTTCTAGAATTGGTTCAGAGCCATTTTTTATAGGTTTTTCGAGGGACTCGGCAGGGAGGTCATGCTAGTTCCTGCTTTCCAGCTGCCATCTTGGCTCCGCCCCCTCAAGGAGGCCATTTTCTCTGGATCAAATGAGTATAATGAAAGAAGACCAGAAAAGTAGCAGTTGTTCAAATTAGGAAGTGCTCTGCACATTAAATAGAGGATTTTGTCATTGATCTTGGAGGTGGTAGGAAGACACTGGAGTTTATTGAATAGGGGGTGCGGGATGATGTGGTCAGATCTTTGTTTTTGGAGCATTAATTCGCCATCTGAGTAAAGGATGGACCATATTAGGGAGAGACTTGGGACAGGGAGACTAACCAACAGGCTATTGCAATACTATGGGCATGAGGTGATGAGGACCTGCACCACAAGTGGCAGTGTCAGCAGATAAAAGGGAGCATAAAGCAGAGATGCTACACAGGTAAACTAGATAGACTTGGCAACAGATTGGATATGGAGGGTGAGGAGAGAATGTGGAGTTGAGATGAGGAGGAGCATGGCAGTATTCTCCACATTAATAGTGAAATTAGGAAGAGGGGAGGGTTTTGGCGAAAAGATAATGAGTTCCTTTTTGGACATGTTGAGTTTAAGATGTCTATGGGAAATCCAGTTTGATGTATCTGATACACAATTGGAGATGTGAGTATGGAGGTCAGCAGAAAAGATGAGGCTGGATAAATAGATTAGAGAATCATCAGTGTGTTGTTGTTCAGTTGTTCAGTCATGCCCAGCTCTTTGTGACCCCATGGACCATTCTATGCCGGGCCCTTCTATCCTCTACTATCTTCTGAAGTCTGTCCGAGCTCATATTCATTGCTTCCATGATGCTGTCTTTCCATCTCATTCTCCGCTGCACCCTTTTCCTTCAATCTTTCCCTACATCAGGGTCTTTTCCAATGATTCCTGTCTTCTCATTATGTGGCCAAAATATATAAGCTTTGGCTTCAATATTTGATGTCCCAGTAAATACCTTGAATTAACTTAAGTATTGACTGATTCTTCTCCAGCACCACAGTTCAAAAGCATCAACCCTGCTCCACTAAGCTTTCCTTGTAATCCAATTTTCACAGCTATGCATTACTACTGGAAAAAACCATACCTTTGACTATATGGACCTTTGTCGGCAAAGTGATGTTTCTGCTTTTCAGTATGCTGTCCAGATTAGCAGTAGCTTTCCTGCCAAAGAGCAAGTGTCTGAATTTCATGACTGCAGTCTGCAGCCATCTTTGAGTCCAGGAATCATCAGTATAGAGATGATAATTGAATCCATGGAAGCTGATGAGATGACCAAACAAAATCATGTAGAGAGAAAAGAGAAGAGGACTTAGGAGGAAAGAACATTAAGGCACACCCACCATTGTCCAGCATGACCTGGATGAAGACCCAACAAAAGATTAGTTAGAATACTCAGAGAGATTGAAACTTGCCCAAGGCCACACAGTTGTTTAGAGGTAGAATCAGGACTTGAGTTTAGGTCTTCTGATTTCCACTTCAGTGATTGTTCCATTACATCCATCTGCCAAATATTTTTAGTGTCAAGTACTGTATTTTTCTCATCTTGTGTCTGGCTCTGTGCTAGACTCTTGAGATACAAGTACAAAGAATAAAACAAACCTCCTCATGAAGAACTTACATTCTAATATCAGTCATTACAACCACCTTAGTAAAGAGCTCTATTCTCTTTGCTTTTAATTTTGGTTTTTTATTAACATTAGAAGACTGATCTGTAAGACTAAAGAGAAAATTGCATTGGTAGAGGGAGTTTCCATAACTGGCAGTTGCCTATAGCAGTGAAATCACTGTCCCCATGATTTCATTGGTATCGGGATATTATTGGCATAGAGATAAAAGCTCTACCAACTTTAAGAGCTTAAAGTAAAAATGGGAATATTATCTCCAGTTTAAGCTTCCAATGCATCATAATCAAGGTGGAAGAAAACAAAGGATGACAGGACTTTGATCTCTTTCCTCACAGGTAAATCTCACTTCTCATCTCCCACGAGAATGGGATGGATTTGTAGAGTTTCTTCTGAGAGTTTTACAATGCACTAACTTTTCTGGAAGCACACTCACAGACCTCTCCTTTAATCCAGTCATAGGGTCGTGCAATTTAGAGTTGGAAGGGGCCATAGAGATCATCCAGTCCAATCTCTAAGACTGAGGATGGGTGAAGTAATTTGTCCAAAATCCATACAGTTAGCAAGGACCAGATCCAGGATTAGATGCTTCCTAAAACCCTGTAAAATAGATTCCTTCTTGTCTTGTGCGTAATAGACCTTTAATCAATCTTTGTTTCATTGAATTGATTAAAATGGAATTGCTCCTAATTTTGTATGTAATTCTACTATCTTGGCCTTTAAGAAGCAAAAATATTCTTTTAGCTCACTCACATGTACATACACCCTCTTTATAACTTTCTGATTTTAACTAGAGCTAAGTTTTTTCTTTGTTTGCTATAGGTGCTCACTCAAGCATAGGAACCTTAAAGTGTCCTTTGACCTCACTCCACACCTCTGCATTCCAGAGGCTAAAGAGTGTTTCCAGATTCCTTTCTCACTTGTGTTTCTTTGTCAAAATGTACCTGTGTCCCACTTAGGCAATTAATGGCACGTAAAACTTTGAAGCACCACTGGGAAAAAAGATATGATTTTTATATGTGAAAAAGAAGATGAATCCTAGTAACTTAGCTCAGCCACGACACTGATGCTATTTGGAGTTGTTTCTGTGAATGTATTCTTTTTTTTAACATGGTGAATCATTTGTGCCTATTTTTCAAACGTATTGATTTAAAGCCCTTTGATGGATTTGTTCATTTCAAGACAGGCCCATGGAGAAAAATCACTATATAAATCTTCAAATAAGCAGTAAGTAAGAAATGCCATTTTTAAAGGAAGTCTGAACTTTTACTGGAGTAGAATATCAAGGGCCACATGGGAAAGACCTTGTTTCTTGCAGAAGTTGTTTATGAGTGTCTATGTAACACTTTTTCCCTGTTTTCCTATTGGATTTTTTCTGGTCTTCTTCATGAGGGTAGATACCTGAGGGAAACATTTCTGGGGGGTGAGTGGGTAGGATTGTTCTGCCTTAGAATCAGTTATATTCAGTTCAGTGGTCATTATTAATTCTGGCTCACCCTGCAATTTAAAGCTCATTGGAGCCAGTAAATATAAAACCTTACTTCAACACCTTGACTGTTTTTGTTGGCACTCGATTCTACCTCTAAATTGTGAACATAGTTTTAGTGCTACTGCTCTGGGAGATTTTGTTTCGGATAATAGGACCATAGGTTTGAGATTTGGAAGGGAAGTCATGGATCATTTAATTCAATACTTTCATTTTACAGGTGGGAAAACTGAGGACTGAGAATAAGTGACAATCCAATCCAATCAACATTTTTTAAGTGCCCATTATGTTCCCGGCAGTGTGCTGTGGTTACAATTAATAATTAAAAAAAGATAGTTGTTTACCTCAAGAAGCTTATAATCTGGGGGTGGGGGGGCAGGGGATAGGAAGACAACACACAGAAGGAGGAAGGAAAGTGGGGATTGGAGACACCAGGGAGTTCAATTTGGCTTCAGTTGCTTACCAGCTTGTTGACCCAGGGCCACAGGGCCATTTAACCTCTGTCTGCCTCAGTTTTCTCAATTGTGAAATGAGGGTAATAACAGTATCTACCTCACAGGGTTATTGTGAGGATCTAATTAGATAATATTTGCAAAGCACTTAGGACAATATGTGGCACATAATAGGCACTTAATAAATGCTTGTTTCCTTCCTTAATAAATACTTATTTAATTTAATTATCATTTTTGCTTAAGAGGTGAAATTTAACTGAGTTACAGAGAAGTTAAATCACTTTTGTTATTGTTGTTAAGTTATTTTTAGTTGCGTCCAACTCTTTATGACTCCATGTAGGGTTTTCTTGGTAGATATACTGGAGTGATTGGCCATTTCCTTCTCCAGCTCATTTTACAGATAAGGAAACTGAGGCAAAAAGGGCTAAGTGACTTGCCTAGGGTCACACAGTTTGTAAGTGTCTGAGAGTGAATTTGAATTCAGGAAGATGAGTCTTCCTGACTCCAGGCCCAGCACTCTATCCACTGTGCCACATAGCTGCCCCTGTTAAATCACTAGTTCCTTAGATAATTGAGGATTGAGTTGTTCCTTAAACCAGTGCTCATTCTTCCACACAGATGCCAATATGATTTTCCTAAATCACAATTGCAACTACATCATCCCCTTACTTAATGAATTCCATTATTCCCACTTTCCTCCAGGATAAAATATAAATTCTTCTGTTTGGTAATTAAAGCCCTTTTCAGCCAGAATTGAACCTATAATTCTACGGTTGTTAGATGTTATTTTCTTTCACAAAACCTGTGGTACAGCCAAACTGGTCTTCTCACTGTTCTTCATACATGATATTCCATTTACCATCTTTCTACCTTTTCACTGGCTATTCCCCACGTTTGGGTTGCACCTTCTCCTTGGCTCTGGCTCTCCTTTCCTTCAAAACTCAGCTTAAATGCCACCTTTTATATGGAGCTTTTCCTGGTCCACCCAGATGAAAGTACCCTCCCCACCTCAAATTATCATGTATTTATTTTGAATATATCTTGTATACACACATGTATCCCCCAATAAAACAGAAGCTTCATGAAGGCCAGAAATATTTTATTTTTCTTTGGGTATCATCAGTGCCTAATAAATACTTGTTCTTTCTTGTTTTAAAAATATTATTTTGTGTTGTTCTAAACTTGGCAAACACCAACAAACATGAACATTTCTATATATGAAGAATATAGAGGAAGAGGATTATGAAATCTCAGATCTCTGACATGTAACTATATGTTTGCATATATATAATAAAGTGTTGAATTGTAAATGTATATAATGTATACACTAAAATATGTATCAACACTAAGTGTTGAATTTATATATGTATATATGTGGGTATGTATATGTATATATCTAAAAGAAGGATAATTATATTAATTAATAATGCTAAAAATAACACTTGTACTACCCTACATCTCAAAGTTTTTGTGTGGAAAGGGTTTTGCAAAATGTACAATGCTTTTCACCAGAGCTATTAATTTCTGCTTTGCTATTTACTACGTGCTAATTTCTCCACTCTGCACTTATTTGCTCTGCTTGGTTTTCAAGTAAAAGGAATAAGTTGTTGCTCCTAGCATAAGTTCACCACCACACTACCAACTCAAGCCTTGATTGACCCCACCTCCCTTAGCCTCCTCTCCCCTCTGATTGGAGAGATGGAGAGCTATCAAATTCCTCTCAGTGCCTTTATATATACATACATACATACATACATACATGTATATATACATGTATGTATATGCTCGTGTGTATGTATACATATATGCATCTGTGTATTTATGTATATGAGAATATATACGTATGTGTATATATATATGTTTTTATATATATATATACACATATCAATATTTGATTTTTCAAAGCTAACCTCTTTGTCTTTCTCTCTCTCTGAACTGCCTTCTGTTCTATTCTGTGTATTTTTAGATGCTTCAGTAATACTCCTTCCTTTATTTTTTTTAGGGGACTAGCCATCACTGTTACTTAGCCCTCTTCCAACACTTTCCCCCAAAATAAAATGAACCTGTCCCTTGTAAGAAATAAGCATAATCAAGCAAAACAAATCCACACAAAGTCCATGTCATTCTCATTCTGTACTTCTAATCCAACATCTCACTATCAGAAGATGGTTAACATGCTTCATCATTGGACCTGTGGAGTGGAAGTTGGTCCAATGAATAGGGTTCTTAAAGTCCTTCCAAATTATTTTTCTTTACAATGTCGTATTCATTGTATAAATTGTTTTCCTGGTTCTATTCACTTCACCCTGCATTAGTTTACATGTCTTCTCAATCTGGAGCCATCTTTTTCATCATTTCTTATAGAAAAACAAAATTTCTTTACAGTCATATACTATAATTTACCTAATCATTCCCCAATTGATGGGGATCCTCTTTAGTTTCCAGTTTTTTGCTACAATAAAAAGTCCTGATTTTTTTAGTAATAGTATTTTATTTTTTTTCTAATTACATGTAAAGTTTTCAACATTCATTTTTCATAAAATTTTGAGTTCCAAATTTTTCTCCCTCTCACTTACCCCCCTCCCCCCTCCCCAACAGCAAAAGATCTAAGTTATACATATATATATATGCAATCATGTTAAACATATTTCCACATAGTTGCAAAAGAAGAAACAGAACAAAAGAGGAAAGCCATGAAAAACAAAAACAAAAAACAAAAAAAGTGAAGATAGTATGCTTTGATCTGCATCCAGACTCCATAGTTCTTTCTCTGGATGTGGATAGCATTTTCCATCACGAGTCTTTTGGAATTGCCTTGGATCATTGTATTGCGGAGAAGAGCTAAGTCAGTCATAGTTGATCAATCTACAATGTTGTTATTTCTGTGTATAATATTCTCCTGGTTCTGCTCACTTCACTCAGCATCAGCTCATTTAAGGCTTTCTAGGCTTTTCTGAAATCTTCCTGCTCATCATTTTTTGTAGCATAATAGCATTCCATTATATTCATACACCACAACTTGTTCAGCCATTCCCCAATTGATGTGCATTCCCTCAATTTCCAATTAAAAGGCCTGATATTAATTTTTTGCACATATAGATTCTTTTCCTCTGTATTTGATCTCTTTGGGGCATAGTCCTATTAATGTTATAGCTGGGACAAAATGTATGTACAGTTTAGTATCTTTTTGTGCTTAGTACCAAATGCTCTCCAAAATAGCAGGGCCAATTCACTATTCTACCGATAGTGCATTATTATGCCTGCCCTCCCATATTCCTTCTAATAATTGTAATTTTTTCGTAGTCATCTTTGCTAACCTGACTGATGTGTGACAAAGCCTCAGGGTTGTTTTAATTTGTATTTCTCTTATTTTTTTATGATTTGGAGCATTTTTTCAAAGGGTTGTTGATAGTTTGAATTTCTATCTTTTGTTTCTTTGACTATTTATTGGGGAATAGTTCTTGCATATTTGAATTGGTTTTCAATATAAGTATTTCAATAATATGTATACATGATGTATGTTATATATCCGACTTTTATCAAAGAAAGTTGTTGCAAAAATTTTTTCCCTTTTAGTTGTTTCCCTTCTAATTTTAACTGCATTTTTTTTTTGTGCAAGTGCCTTTCAATTTTGTGTAATCAAAATTTTAAATTTTATGCATCCCTTGTTTGATAAAGACTCCTGCCCTATTCATAGTTGTGAAACCTTATTTCCTTCCCTTTGCGCTTAATCTGTTTATAATATGATCATTTGTATTTGTATCCTGTATCTATTTGGAGCTAATTAGATATTGGCTTAAATCTAATTTTTGCTAGATTGCTTTTTATTTATCCAAAGTTTTGTGAAATAGTAAGTTATTATCCTAGTACCATTAATTAGGGTCTTTGAGTATATTGAATGCTATACTGCCATGTTTATTTGCTTCTGTATATAGTGCACCTAATCTTTTGCTTGGATTGGCTTTTCTATTTCTTAATCAGTATCATTGATTATTAGGATTTGTAGTATAGTTTAAGACTTGGTACTGCTAGGCCCATTTTCTACCTTTTTTTCCTTAGATGTTCCTGCCCTTTTATTTCTCTAGATGATTTTTTTTGTCTCTGACATACAATTCTAGCCAATTGTTCCTGTCTTGCTACATATTTGTGGGTGCTAAATTTTGTGGCCTATAGTAGCATAGTGAACATATTCTGTGGTTTTCTTTTTTTTGTACTTTTTCTGTTTCTTCCTTCTCTGTCTCCTCCTCGTCTTCTTCCTCTTCCTCTTCCTCCTCTCCCTTTTGGCCTTCTCATCCTTCTTCTCTTCCTTTCTCCTTTTCTCCTTCTCCTCCTCCCTATTTTCTTCCTCCTCTGGGAGCTGATAAAGTAATATACCGTACTATTCTTTGTAATTAATCCTCTACCTGTGTGTCCTATACAAATAATGTGACTGGCATGTTCTATGAACAACGGTACCAGAATTTAGTGATTCAATAGTTATTTTCAAAGTAGTCACCTAATGAGGCTACATGTGCTGCCCTTGTTCAACACACTTTTGGAGCTCCAGTTTAGCCAAAAGCTGCATATTCTGGGGTGGGGCACACAAATTTTTGTCTTTTCAGGAAGGGAATAAGCATTTACAAAGTGCCTACTCTGGTCTAGGCATTCGGCTAAGAGTTTTTTTGTCTGTTTGTTTTTTAACAAATGTTATCTCGTTTGATACTCACAACAACCTTGGGATAGTAGGTGTTATTATTACTCACATTTTAGATTTGAGGAAACTAAGCTTAAGTGACTTGCCCAGGGTCACCTAGCAGTGTCTGAGATTGAATTTTCACTCGTGTCTTTGTGACTCTGGGCCCAGTGCTCTACCTACTGCACCATCAGCTGCCTCTGCCTCTTTTGAAGAAAGAAATCCTGTGTATGATTGTCCTGACGAATAGGAGAATCTCTGATGAAGAAAACCTGTGTACACTTAGGCTGATTTTCCATTTAATAAGATATTTAGATGAAGGTAGAGCTTCTAGCAAATTAGAGCTCTAGCATCTAGGCTTCCTTAGATCCCCTGACTCCCTTTTTTGAGTTATTTCAACTCCTCTGGGTGCTTTTTTGTTTTTTAATTTAAAATTCACAAATCAATTTAAGCCATTGAGTATTGTGTGCCCCACATTGGCTGTGCCCTCCCAAAATCAGTCATTTTTATCTAAAAGACAGAAAAGTTATATTCTATTTTTCTAAGGAAAGATAAGTACAAATAGCTTGTTCAGAACACTCTGCCTTGAAAATGGTAATTTTATTGCTATCTTCTCTTTTCCCAATGAAATTGCTACATAGTTTCAAATGCAGAGCAGAAATTCAGATTTTTGGAAAATATTGTTTTAAACAGAAATTCTCATACAATGAGCATTAGGGTGGCATATCAGAGCAAATCACTTAGCTTCTTGGCCTCAGTTGACTCACCTATGAAATGGAGACAACACTTTGACTGACTAAGGCTGGGAAGTGAACTGAATGATCCCATGAGATCATTTCCAGTTCTAAGATCTTGTGATTCCAAGTATAATTAGCACTAAATCACAGACTTTTTTGAACTAGAAGGGCACTTGGATTCAGGACTCTAGAAGACTTTAGGGCTGAGCAGTAGGGAAGCATGAAGGCAGGATATTTTCTCCACAAATGTCACCAGCAGCAGATGCAATAGATGTTGCTGGGTTGGTGTAGGGATACCCACAAAGCTTTGGCCACTGAGGCAGCATTGAAATGGCCAAAAGAGTAGGTGGGGGTTAGAGCCAGGGTCTAAGGTAAAAAGAGAGAAACAGTGTGGCCAGTGGGACAAAAATGACAGAGGATGTGGCATCCATGGAGAGGGAGGTTCAAGGATGAGAGAGAAAGACATCGTGAGTACGAGAGGAGTCTTTTGTCTTGTCCTGGTCTGCCCTTGAGGCCTCTGTTCCATTCATGCTGAATGATGGGTGAGCTTAGTCACTGAAGCATCTTCACTGGGAAGCTATCAGAGGGTAGAATCAGAGATCCCAGAGGAAACATGGCCAGAACAGAAATATTCTCAGATCCCAAATTGCCTCAATTTAATGGACATTAACTCTCTGGGACATAGTGAGTGGAACAGCATTTCCTAACTCTCATGGGGGGGGGGTGTGGCGAGGGGGCGGGGCACAGTTGACAGGAAGTCTAAGCAACTGAACTATTCTCTTGAAATTTCTGAATTTAGAGCATGCCTATAGACTAGCTAAGGGATTACCAGGTCTGGCAGGAGCCACAGATATTCAATCAAGTGATGTCACTTTTAAAAAATATTTAGTTGTATTCCTTTTGCATCTATGAGTCTGAGTAAGGAATTGTATGCAGTAAAGCCATCCTTATGTGATCAATTCCATTATGTTAGGCAGATGTGATTGGATAGAAACAGGTCAAAGAGAAGGTGGCAGACATTTCCCAGTGGGTTGGGCTCAGGTGAGATTCTATTTGAATAATTCCATGTTGGCCACCACCTAGTCTAATGAGATAAGTTCTGCTACTGCCAATGGGCAAAGCCACGTGATAGACGTTTCCAGCTCTCTGAGAACAATAGAGAGCTTGGCATCTCTGGCGCCCTCCCTTTGGTGTTAGGTGGAGTACAAAACTCCTGGGACGAATGTGGGATTCCCAAAGCCTCATCTTTATTGTTGAACAGTATCATGCAAGTCAGTCCATAAGCATTTATGTGTGTGCCAGGCACCATGCAAAGTGCTGAGGATACAAAGAAAGGCAAAAGACAGTTCTGGCCCTCAAAGAATAATTGAATGGTGGGAGAAAACATGAAAACAAACATGCAAAGACAAACTACGTATAGCATAAATAAGAAATAATCTAAAAAAGGAAGACACTAGAATTAAGAGAAATAGGGAAGGGCTTCCTTTAGAAGACTTCAATTTTGGTTGGTTGGTTGTTGTCTTTTGTTCCTGAAGAGGACCAAAATAACATCACTATCTAGAGTCAAGTTACAATGTGTTGGACTGTGGCTGATAAGATCAGTACAAACTCAGAATGCTCTACCACAGGTCAGGCACAAATAGTCCATGCAAACATTTGGGGTGGATTCTCTAAATTTTTGCATCTCACATTTTTTTGAGCTACTTCAATTCTGCTTTGCTCATAGAGCATAGCACCTTCACTGATGCTGGGTGGTCCTGTGCCAATGTCTCCCATGTCACACAATCAAATCAATTTTATAGAGAACTCACACAGGGCAAGCACTCACTCGGTGGTCAGAAGAAGTGATTCAAGGACACTCTCAAGGTCTCTATTAAGAACTTTGGAATTGATTGTGTGAGGTGGGAAACACTGGCACAGGACCACTCAATTTTAACTGGGATTTGAAGGAACCCAGGGAAGCCAAGAGGTAGAGATAAAGAGGGAGAGAATTTCCAGAATGGGGGAAAGCCAGAGTAAATTTCCTGAGCCAAGAAATGGAGTGCTTTGTTTGGGGATCTGCAAGGAGGCCAGGGTCACTGGATCAAAGGGTGTATTTGGTAGAGAGAGGATGTAAGGTATAAGAAACCTAGAAAAGTTGAGGGGAGGCTAGGTTACAAAAGGCTTTGAGTGTCAAAGACAGGATTGTTTTTGTTTGATTCTTGATATGATAAGGAGCCATTAGAGTTTACTTAATAAGCAGGGGGTGGTTCATGGTTAGAATGGCACATTATAAAAATAACTTTGATGATTTAATGGAGAATGGACTAGAGTGGGGAGAGATTTGTGGCATATAGACCAACCAGCAGTCTATAACAATAGTATAGGTATAAGGAGACGAAAGCCTGCACTAGAATAGCAGCAGTATCAGAGGAGAGAACAGGACATATTGGAGAGAAAGTGGTTAGTGTAGATGGCCTGGGAGAGAACTGAGGGGTAGAGTGATTGGAGATCATCATATGGATAAAGAGTATGGTATGGGAAGGCAGAGAGAGAGGTAAAAAGCCAATGGATTGTGATCAGATGAGGTAACTTCAGAGTTGTTGAACATGGAGGTGGTGCATTTGTGAGTGATGGCAAGATCAAGGATATGATTGTCTTTGTGGTGGCTGAAAAGGAGTGGAGGGGTAGATAATGGGAAGTAAGTAGGTTGAGGAACTGACATGTTAGAGTGAAGAGTGAGTGTCAACATTGAATTCCTCTAATACAAGAGAAGGAGTTAGGGAGGAAAGATGGTGAGCCATGTATTGTAGAGGGCCAGCTCTGAGAAAGTCCATGCCAGGTTTTTACTGAAGCCTGTTCTTGCCCCTGGGCTGATAACTCAGGATGTGGGCTCTCCAAAACCCCTTGACACACATATGCTAACACCTGTGGGCTGTTAACGTGATATTGTTATGACAAAAAGGCAACAAAGCATGAGGAAGTCATGCAATGTACCAAATGTTTCACATGAGAACTTATCTGCTTGCCTAAGAAGTATATAAGCCCTTTCCCTCAGATCAATAAACAGAGTTGTGCTATACTCTTCCTCCTGGCCCGTGTCTTCTTTTTACTCTCCATGTATTCCACTATCTCCAGCCATTCTGTGTACCGAACTCATTGAAGAAAAAAAGGGTGTAGCTACTAGGATTTTGACTGGATGGAAGATTTGTACTGTATGGACCTCAAAGAAGGAGAGGTTACTGAGTGATGGTGGTAAGGGGAGAAACCAAAACTGGCAATAAAGAGCAAGGAATATTCCAACTTCTCCACCTTGACTAGTAAGCCAAAGGGAGCAAGTGAAAGCACTGGGAGCACTGGAAAAGGTAGCCAGGGAGACTATATCATCAATGGCGTGGCAGGTCTCTATAATCAGGAGATGGAAGGAGTGGGAAAGGAAAAGATCAAAGATGAAAGTGAGTTTGTTGCCTATGGAGCAGGCATTCCAGAGGTCGCAGTGAAAGGAATGGGTAGTGTTCAGTTAGTACTTTGGAGTAAGTGGGTTCAGGAGGATGAGAACAAGGAATCAGGCAGTAGGGGATAGGAAATGGGATTTGGATGATGACCTACAGGAGTTCAGAATCACTGGGATGTGTAGGATATGGCCAATTGCGAGTATTTTACTCATTAAGTTGTGTTGGTAAGCAAAATGGGCCCTTAGCATTTAACTTCTTAGCACTTCTCTTCTTTGGAGCTCTTACCCACAGCAGTTGGTGGCGCGCATGACTCTGGGCCAGCCCTTGTTCTGAGCTCCTGGGCTGAACCTAGATATTGGTAACTGTGAATTGTATTGGGTCTGTCTGTTGATGTTTGTACTTTGATATGTTTTAGTCTCCTGTGTAATTGGATCACAATGTATAATGGGTCAATGTATGTTCTAGGATACATGGCTGATTAGATTATGTATCCAACAACAAGGGGTGGAGTGTGTTGGTAAGCAAAATGGGCTCTTAGCACTTAGTTCAACAAGTGCCCTTGAGAAGTTTGGTTTGTTTCCTTTGAGTAATTCAGTGTATTTCATTGAGCCTTACTAGGTGCTAAGCCCCAGGCCCAAACCCCTATTAGGTAAAACCTATGTGGGTGTGGATTGGTAACTAAGGTGGGGCCCAAGGCGGGGCTAACTCAGGGAAGGGCCTAGTTTACAAATGAGTTTGAGTGATAGGTTTGGGACATCAGAGGCTCTTAGACCACGTGGGTTTAAGTCGCCTCTTTGAGATGATTTTAGGTCACGTGGGTGAGTCGCATGTGTGACTCACCCCTGACGCTGAAAAAGATATAAAACCAGGGGTTGACCTCTTCCTTGGAGCTCTTACCCACAGCAGTGGTGGTGCTTGTGACTCTGGGCCAGCCCTTGTTCCGAGCTCCTGGGCTGAACCTAGATGTTGGTAACTATGAATCTGTATTTGGTCTGTCTGTTGATGTTTGTAATTTGTTTGTAATTTGCTCTGAAGTTCAGGGTGCTGGATTTTTCCCTTGAACTAAGTGAATGATATTTGTTTGCTGAATTAAAGTAAGTTTGTCAACCCCTTTAACCTTGCTTTCCTTATTAAAGCAGATCAAGAGAACCTGTGCTTTGCAGCGTGCTGGCAGCTTTCTGGGTGCTGGCTGTTGGTGGATCTTACACCCCCACAGCAGCTGCTAGCTGGATTGTTGAAACATAAGTGAGAAGTGCCTTTCCTCTTCCCAGTAGACTATAAATTAAGGTAGGAAAAACAGGCAGCACAAGATTGAAGACATTGCTGTAAGACAAACAATTAGGTATAAGGCCCTCTTTCTCTTATCTTCTTCCCTCCAAAGATGGGAGATAAGACAGGAGGGGTTGTAGCAAGATATGGAAGTCACACCAGCACCACCTTTCCTATCCTCTTCCTTCAGGAGACTGGAGATCAGTCGGGAGACTGCTTAGCAGGAGATGGAAGTTTTGCTTACCAGGTGGAGGGTGGAAGAGGTGTGCCCATAATGCTTTTCCTCTTCCTCTTTCCTCTCTTGGCTGCCTATTAGCATTTCTTGATGTTAAAGATATGAGGAAAATTTTCCTCATAGGAAGGCTACATAAAAGAAGACATGTTGGATTCATCCTTGGAGAGTTTAAGAATAATATAGAATCACCTTAAACAGTTTAAATTGCAATGGTGTCTAAAGGTGCAGAGGTAATGAACTTGACCTTGTGAGTACTTGTCTGCTTTTTTTTAGCTGTCCATGGTACTTAAACTAGCAGGTTTTATTCCATAAAAGATCCATAGGTCTTGCTACTACTTTGGGTGGACAAGATGCTCTATGGTACCTTTCTGATTTTAGTAGAATCATTAAGCAAGTGATCTGCTTTTCACATTGGTGAAGGAGTTAAAATGCAGTCACAGAGACTGTGTTTTCATGGCCTTTGGTAAGATGATTTGAAACCATGAGAAGGTACACTGAGTTGTAATGATTCTGTTAGGTAAAGGAAAACAAGGCTATGCAAGCATTTAAATGGTCAGATTTAAAACTTAATGAAGTATTCAGAAGCCAATAGAGTGAATACAATGAGACATCAATGTGGCTTTTGGCAATTTGATTAAGAAAGAAATGAGGCAAGAGTTCCATTTGTGTAGTGAGGGGAGAGAAGGCAAAATGCCTGTAAATAATGCATATCCTTTTGCAATTGTCCATTCCTTGAATTACTGATCAAAGGATATCATTAATCCCAATTCCTTTATATTAAGTATCTATCTTGTACAGATAGATAGTCCTCGTGGATTTGACTTTATCTGGATTCTATCTATCTTATAATATAGTATTCTAGCAATGCTTTTGTAGTCTATTTTAGAGAGAGCCCTGTTCTGAGCCCTAGAGGAATTACAAAAGTTTGGCTAAATACGACCCTTGTCTTCTTGGAGCATCCAGTTTTAGAGGTGGCTATATCCCATCCACAAATAACTATAAGATAATGTAAGAAGGGATGCCCTGTGAGACTTCAGCAATAGGTCTGGAGGGGTGAAAAACCAGAAATGGAAGTGGAAAGGGGGAAGGCCTTGATATGTAAAATAGACATTCCCCATCCTAGAAGGGGTTGGAAGCCTGAATGGTTCATTTCATTTATGAAAATCTGAGTGAGACCACAAACTTGCTTCTAGGGAACATTCATAATTTTTTACCTAGCCACTCTAGGTTGTTGTTGTTTGTCCTTTGTTTTTGAAAAGGACCAATGACATCTTGGGAGTGATGTCTTGACTTGCTTGTGCATTGGATTTAAGTGAGGCAGAGTTGTGAAAAGTTGTCTGCCTCAATCTCTCTTCCAGAGTCATTGAATTCCAGTGGCAAGACAAAAATCAAGACACCTGGTAATGTCCCGGGATGCAGGGGATGACCTTAGCATCTTCCATATCTGATCAAACTCTAAGCCTTCACAGCACCTGCTTTAGCCATCTTCATGGTGTAAGGAATGATTGAACTTTTGTTTCCACAGAAATCGTGTGATACATGATTTGTGAAACCTAAGGAGTCACACTTGACAGAAAGTCTTTCATTTATTAGTTACTTGCAGCTAATGCAGGAAATAAACTGATTGTAGAGAGAATGGTTGGCAAGGTTGGGAACAGACATTCCCTTTTTGTTCTCTGAAAATGCCTTTTGCCTGTGTGAGCAACTGCAAGGCCAGTTAAAGATGAGACTCATTAAGCCAAAACACTGTCTTGAATAATAGGACTTTTCTTATGTTAATGTAGGGGAAATGGATATCCTGGGTTGTATTTTCAATTTACACTTTTGTCAACTCTCTTATCAATTGAGAAAATTCCTTTCTCATGCAATGGTTAAACACATATGGAGATTGTAAATCTGAGTGATGCAAACATCCTGAGTTGGGATTGTTCTAAAAAGTATTTAGAGCTTGAAATGTGGGGAATGGGAATTGTAAACAGAGGCAGAGACCCATATTGGGGGGTGGGGGTGGGGTGGGTTTAGGCATTTTTTGGATAGGCTGTAAACTCCACAGTACCCAGCCAACAGGGAACAGGGGAGGGAATCAGGGATAGGGATAAAAGCTGTGTATTTGTCTTAAACAGGTGTGCCTACTTATGGGTCACCTGTTCTAAGAACTTAAATAAAAGTGAAGTTATTCCTGAATTCACTAATGTCCACATGAAGTTCTTGGTAAGTCACTTGTTTCTTACAAAGTCCATAGGAACAAATTGTTCTCATCTGCCCATTCCCCAGGGGAAAGTCTTCATGTGCTTGGGAGAGACATCCTCTTAACTCACTGACAGGTTTGAGGCCTGTTGGTTACCTTAACCTGGTTTAGGCCATCTGCTGAGATGGTTTTACCTGGGGTGTGGCTACTGTGCCCGCTACAGCTTTTTGGAGCCACAGGTGAAAGTTAGGTGCTGATCCTCCCTGAACACCCCATACACTCTATACAGCCAATCCAGGTATGAGATTCTGAAAGGAGTATGGGAAGTAGAATCACCTGAATTGAGTCCAATTACACTCCGGGCACCCCCGCCCCCGCCCTGCCCACTGCAGGACAAGTACTTTGCTGAGGGAAGGAGCTCCTGAGCCAAGAAGGACTGTTGAAATTAAAGAGATTTTTATCTTTCCTATATCTTCCCTGGAGTTGGAAGACAACCTCATAGTTGAGGCTGTGAGGCAGTCAAAGGGAAAGGTTGTCAGTGGAAAAGAGTGATGTAACACTTCAGCTGAAGACAGTGGGAAAACATGGCAGCTCCTTGTTAAAGAGCAAACCTAAGGAGTCCAATGGTTTGACTCCTTCAAGAGAGATGCTGAGCAATCTATGCAGTCTAGCCTGGCAGCATCCCAGTGGCAAAGGGGCCTTTCTGGCAGCATCTGCCCAGTGGAAGAGCAGACTGTTCATCCCCACCCAGCAGCCAATGCTCACTGGGAGAGTAGCCTGCCTGGCCCAATTTAGCAATAGGCAAGCCTCGTGAAAAGCCAGAGATTCAGCCAAGCTACTGGTGTGACCCAGTCCAGCAATAGACTGGCCCATCCAGTTGACATACTGTTCCTCATAAGGAGAAAGCCCCAGCTGAGCAGCACATCCAGAGTCGATGCCAAAGCCCTCTGAAGACCAGCCCAGTTGAGCAGTTAAGTGACCATCCATCACTGAAACCATGTCCCATCATTAACTTCCTGAGGATCCCCTAGAGAAAGAAAGGATACCAAGGCTTTGTGAGTTCTTAGTTGTTTGTTGTTGTTCAGTTATGTCTAACTCTTTGTGACCCCATTTGGAGCTTTCTTACAAAGATACTGGAGTGGTTTGCCATTTCTTTCTCCAGCTCATTTTTACAGATGAGGAAACTGAGGCAAACAAGGTTAAGTGACTTGCCTGAGGTCACACAGCTAGTAAATGTCTGAGGTCACATTTGAACTCAGGTCTTCCTAACTTCAGGCCCAGAGCTCTAGTCTCTTTGCCACCTAGTTGCCCCTAGAAGTTATGATGGTTTCTATTTTTTATATCCCTCTCTTTTTGTGTATATGAGGATACGGCTTTGCTTTTTTGGAGTTTTGTAACTTCTAGTGCTATCCTTCTCCAAGAAATGTACATGAATCAAGATTTCCTGCCAAAGATTTTACATGTAGAATCCCAAGGATTGGGATCCTAAATATTTAGAGTCCCTGCCCAGCTCTTCCCCCACCTTACTTCCCCATTCCCCTAGCCCCAAGAGGTTGATGGAGGTGGGAGGAGAGATTGGCTTTTAGGCACCATAAGTATTTTTATGAGGCATTTAATTCCTCACTTGAGAAAACAAACTATGTTAATTCTCCTGGCACTTTCCAAAGAAGTATTAATTTTCCTCTGCCTTTTGTTTTCACCCCCAAAGCCAACTGAGAAAGTCTCTGATCTCTAACTCTCTTCCCAATAATAACTTACAGATAAAATGTCTAACTAGGCCCAAATGTCTCCATGGCACCTGGTATCTTAGATAAAACCCCTCTATATCTCCTGTTTGCTAACCTTGAGTAAATCTAGGAACATTCCACTCTCCTCCTCTCATCCCTCCAGGCAAGACTCTAACTGCTACAATGTTTTACAATGTCTGGTCTCTGAAGTTCCATATTCCTTCTTATTAAGTAGATAAGAATATGATTTTGCTTCTTAGCGTTTTGTAGCTATAGTACTACTTGTCCCTTGTTTTTCCTTTTAAAAACAGCCAAGAAGGTCTCTGTATTTTTGCCCAATTAATAGTTTCATAGAGAGTGTCCATCTGACAGTCCTACAGCACCTGCAATCATCACTGCTATGTTTCTATCATTACTCAATCTTGGGAGAATCAGGGAATATTCCACTTTCATACTCTTATATTAATTATTACATTCAAAAATCCCACAGTGTCAGTCTGGGAGTAGATAATACCTTGGGATCCACCAATCACCATCTTGGATCTCTCTCAAAAAGGAGGGGCCATTCTTTAATTATACATCCGACATTATACTTTTTCTATGCAAAAAGGGAAAGCTGGGAAGCCATTTTTCAGAGCTACTACACCTTCGTTTTAATCTGGAAGCAGATTTGGAGGCCTGAAGCATCCCATTTCGGTCTCCAAATGGCTATAAATAGTAACCTCTAATCTCCTTTGGACATATAAAGTTCTTATTTGGGTTTTTTCTTCCCTTTCCCAGTGTGAACACTTTGATTAACACTCCGTCTCCCATTTGAAAAGACATTTGATGCCAAATAGGATCCAGGGGTGAGGAACCTGTGGCCTCGAGGCCACATGTGGCCCTCTAGGTCCTCAAGTGCAGCCCTTTGACTGAATCCAAACCAAAGGGCTTCCCTTGAAGACCTAGAGGGCCACATGTGGCCTTGAGGCTACAGATTCCCCACCCAGGTTATAGGCAAAGGACCTATAGTTTCATTGATATAAGAATTTAGCATTATATCATATGATTTATTGTGATCTGTGATTTCATTGACAAGATCTTAAGCTTATCACAGCACAGCACCTGACATATGGTAGGTACTTAATAAATGCTTATGATTGATATAGAGCTTTTGGTTCTCAAAGTATGGTCTGGCAGCTGGTGATCCCCAAAATCTTCATAATAATATGGCTTCCCTTGCTGGGAATGGGATCTGAATCCCCAAAAGGAAAAGACCATGTCTTTGAGAGCTGGATAATCAAAAGGAAAAGCCCCTGGACTTTTCCATGTGGCCCAGGTTCCTGGAGTTTGACTGGAGCAATTGGCCCTTCACAGTTAACTGCCTTTTCCTTGTCTGCACCTGGCCCCACCCTAGACTGCCACTCCCTTAATTCCATCTAGACCCCTTCTGGGTTCCCACAGTCTTCTGTGTAAAAGATTCATCTTGCCTCCATTAAAGTGCTCAGATTCCTTAAGAGTCTGACCAATATGGCAGATTTTTAGAATCATTCTCACCCTCTATGGGTGTTCTAATAAACCTTGTCTTTGGCTGAAAGAAGGCTTGGGTCAAATTCATTTGGGCAGGACCTGTGTGTTGCTGTTTCAGGGTCCCAGCACCCCTAAACCTCACCACCTTGGCTTCTTTTAAGTTCCAAGGAAAAATCCCATCATCTACAGAAAGTCTTTGCCACACCTCTTAATTCTAATGTCTTCTCCCTCTTAATTGTTTCCTATTTATCATGCATATAGCCTGTTTGTTTGTTTGTTGTCTCTTGCATTAGATTGTGAGCTTATTGAGGACAGACCTTCTTTTGCTTCTTTTTGTATCTCCAGCACTTAGCACAGTGCTTGGTATATAGTGGGTGCTTAATACATGTTTACTGACTGTGACTAATGTGAAGATATTTAATTTTTAATATGAATAGATATCACCCACATAAACAAAAGCTCCTTGCGATAGGGGTATAGGTTATTGATACTGATGGGATATAGACTCTGGGAACCCCCTTGAGCTCTTCCTGAATTCTTTCCATTTGATCTGGCTTTTCATGTCCAAATCTTGTTGTCTAGCTATCTCCATTGTCTGGATTGCCTTCCTGCAGGTTCCCACCCTTGAGCCTATCAAAATATCTATACCCAAGTCTGTTACCCTAGTCCTCTATTGCCTTCAGCTATTTCCTATTCTGGAGTCTGACCTTACCCCAATCCTCCCTAAACCCTCCTCCCATTATCCCAGACTATTCTACCACCCTAGATCCCTCCCACAACTTTTCTGTATATAGGATACATCTTGCCTCCATGAAGGTGCTCAGATTCAGTCTAGCTCAGAAGACTGAATCTGGCCTGCTTGTCAAAATGAGTGTCACAAATGGGGAGATTTCTTAAGAGTCTACCCAATACAGCAAATCTTTAATAAACTGTTTTTCTTTGGCTGTAAGAAGGCTTGAGTCGAATTCATTCAAGCAGGACTTAGTGTGTCAATATTTTGGGATCCCGAGTACTCAAGACCTCAACACTTGGTGTCCTCAATGAGCTTTAAGAATCTAAAAGGGTCTGGAGACCAAGAAGTTTGAGAACCACTGACATAGGGAACTCCCTAGAGGAGGAAAGTCCTCTTTTTTGCAGCTTATAGTCTTAGTGACCTGCCTGGATCCCTGAGAGGTTATGACTTGCCCAGAGTCACCCAGCCAGTATGCGCCAGAGGCAGGACCACTCAGATCTTCCCAGTTCCAAGGCTGGCTCTTGATTCACTATTGCCAAGCTACCTCTCTCTGCCAAGTGAAATAACTGAAATGTAGGAAAAAGCATCATCACTTCCTCATTTTCCGAATCCTTAAATCCAGGAAAACCTTCATTCTACTTGTTTTAGTGAGGGAATCTAGTTATCCAGGCCAACCCCCTTATTTTACAGACAGGAAAACTGAGGCCTAGAGAAGTGGACCTGAGGACCTCAGGGTCCTCAGATTCAGGTGCTGAAACTCCAGGTTCAGAATGCTCATCATCGCTTCATGCTACCTTTCTGATTGCATACTGAATCATAAGATTTTTGAGCTGGAAGACTCCTTAGAGAGAATTCAGGCCACTGATGGATTTACATGCAGAGTACCTTCGTGAACAATCATTTGAGGAAAAAAAAATCATTTTAGCAAGAGCACCCTAAACCTGGTCAGTTTATTCCCCTAAGTAATGGGACTGTGATTTACTTCTGAACAGGAGAGGGCAGTGCCAGGGAATTATTATTTTAACAACCATTTATTACCTACTCTGTGCAAAGCTCTGTTCTAGGACTGAGAGTGGCCAAAACAAAAAAACAAACCAAAAGATCTGACTCCTACCTTCTGGGGTAGTAGAATCAGTTGACAATTATTATTAGGCTGCTACTATACACCAGACACTGTGATAGATACTGGGAATGCAAAAGTAAGGCAGTCCCTGCCCTATTATACATTTCTATACCATTTTACTGTTGACAAAGCAGTTTTCCTCATAATGATCTTGTGAAAGAACTGGAAATTGCAGAGATACCCATCAGTTGGTAAATGGCTGAACAAGTTTGTGGAATGTGATTGTGATGGAATACTACTGTGCTGTATGAAATGGTGAGCTCAATGATCTTAGAAAAACATGGAAAGATTGCACGAAATAATGAAGAGTGAAATGAGCAGAACCAAGAGAACACTTTATATGGTAACAATGGTATTGTTTTAAGACCTACTTTGAACAAATAGGTTATTTTGACTATGATAAATACCCACAATAACTTGAAAGGACACACGAAGAAAGACACCATCTGCATCCAGAGAAAGAACCGATAAATTGAAGTATGTATAGAACAATTTTACATATATATATATATATATATATATATATATATACATATATACTGATTTGTGTCTAATGGTAGTGGTTGGGGGGGGTTGTATGACAATTTTGTTGTATATTTGAAAGGAATAGTAAGTTGTGTGTAGTAGATTTGCAGTTTCATGTATGATCATCTTTTTTATTGTGCTATGTTATGGAAATGTTAATTTTATTCTGTAGATTAAAAATAAAATTAAAAAATAATGACTTTGCGAGACCAGCAATATAAGTATCATTATGGACATCTTAGAGTTGAGGAAACTGATACTTGAGTGTTTATATGATTTATAAATGAATTAAAAAAGAATGAATCAAAAGGCATTTATTAAATATTTGCTGTTTCTAGCCACTGTGTTAAGCCTAAGCACGAGGGATGGAAATACAAAAGACACACAGGAGGACCTTATAATTCCAATAGAGGGAGAAAACATTTTGAGGACTGGGGAAAGGTGTTTTAGCTTGAGAAGTCACTGGGATGGTGTGGGGAGTCCTGGGGCAGTTGACTGATGTGACCTTTCCAAAAGTCATGGTTCTTTTGATTTGTATTCCCAGAGCAGGGTGGATAGTGAGGAGAGGGGAGAAAGGGCCGGGAAATGACCAGGATGAAGCATAATTGGTATTGGGGATAGGTAGTTAGAGAGGGCTCTCACCAATCACATTCAGGGGAGGAGGTGTGTGGTCTTGTGATAGGTGGGCAAAGGAGGCAGTGAACTGTAGAGTAAGAAGGCCAGGTTCTTGTCCGAGCTCTGAGACTAACAAATTGTATGAACGTGGACTGTATCATCTCATTTGACCTGGTCTCCATTGACTTACTTAATTTGAGGCTGTCAAGCTCCTTCCAGCTTCAACCAGCTCTGGTTCCCTGGTCTAATTAAACACTAAACACTTGTGTGCTGGGTGTTGTGGGAAACAATGGGCAGTATAAGATGAGACTTATGGGTCTCATGGAAAATATAGTCTATTTGGAGAGAAAGGACATAAGGATGTAATGACCAACATAACATTAAAAGGTTTAAATAATAATTTTCCTCCCCTACCCCCTTTCTATTTTTTAATCATTGTTACAAGAGGTAAAATGGCAGAGAAGGAAAAGAAATGGCCTGGTATAAGGCCAATCAGTAAGTGAAAGATCTTCCCACCCATTGAATGGGCCTCAGGTGGTGCCAACAAAGGGAGGCCTGATTAGAGGCAGGCCCATACCCTTACACTAACTAGGTGTGAGGCCCCAGGCCCATAAGCTTCTGCTAGTTAAGCTGATGTGGGCATGAATGAAGCCCTCAGGGCCCTAAGGGGAGGTGCTAAGACCAGAGCCAATGGTATGTGCACTGAGTTCTAGTCAATCAGATGCCGGCTAGGACTGTATAAAAAGAGAGCCCAGAACTGAGAGGGACAGGATTCAAAGCAGACATCAAGAAGACATTGAGGCAGAGAGAGCTACAGGAATCAGAATTCAGTCCAAGGAGAAGGAGCAGGAACTCAGAGTCTACAGAGATGCAGAAGAGAGTGCTGAGAGGAGGGTTAGGATTCATGAGTGATTGCTTACAGGGAGGCCCTAGCAGGGAGGAAGGTTACAGGATGACTTGGCTCTTTGCTATAACATTGTGTTACAATTTCCTTGTTGCTAGGTTGAGTTGCGTTTACTGGCTTTGGAATATTATTGCTACTATATGGAATTGCAATTACAGGTCCTGGGACTGGATTGCGTCTAAATAAATGTTGTACTTTCTCTGCCTTCTACCTAGAGAATTTCTTATACTTCTTGATTCCGAACCATTCAGGCATGTTCATGGTCATCCTCGAGGTCGTGAATCTTGCCTTACTGGTATACCTGGAAGCTGGGAAGACCTGGATTCAAATCCTACCTTTGACACATACCAGTTATGGAAGCCAAGGAAGTCACTTAACCTGCCATGGTCCTAGACAACTCTAAGACTAGAAGGTGCTGATCTGCATTGGTAGAAAGAATTACCCCATCAAGTAATTTTCTATATTAAGAAAATTACAAATCCAGTCCTCATCTGTAACCCCAACTGACTCACTACTAGGGATTACTGGCTATTAGAGAGAGGGAGATACATTCAACAGTGAAGATTTTTTTTCCTTTTATATTAAAAAAACAGCTCTACATAACAGTAAAAGAGAAGCCAATGGAAAGCACATGGTTCATTTCCAAGTGAAAGTCAATGACAGGCCCTCTTCTAGAGGTTTTTGAAGTATCTCTGTATGTGTTTTTAAAAGTTGTATTGATGGGTTTTTTTTGTCGACATTACAAACATTTACAAATCACCCCCTATTCCTTGAGAAAGTTCTTGTAACAAAGTAAAACAATTAAACAAAACTAACAATGCATTGATCTTACCTGAAAGCACATGAAGCATTCTATATCTGTAGCAGAGGGAAGGAACAAGCATTTATTAGCACCTTATGTGTCAAGTATTTTGTTAACCACTTTGCAAATATGATCTCATTTGATCTTCATGACAACCCTGAGGGTAGGTAATGTTAGCCTCATTTTACAATTAAGGAAACTGAGGCAAATGGAGGTTAAATAACTTGCCCAAAGTCACACAGATTGTGAATGTCTCAGCCTGGTTTTGAACTCATGTCTTCCTGACTCCAGACCCAGTGCTCTACACACTGCACCACTTAGCTGCCTCTAAATCTGTGCTTGCTGCATAGTAGGAGCTTAATAAGTGTTTATCAATTGTGGTTAATAACTAGGATATTATTTCTATTATGGTAAATATGAACAAACGTAACCCACAAAACCAAAAGTTCTATTTTTCATTGTTTTTGACCAAGAATTAAAAGAAATTTGTTTTCTCTTCTTTCCCACATCATTAAAAAAGAGGGAGAGAAAAATTCCTTGCCACAAATATGCATAGTCAAGCAAAACAAATTTTCTCATTGGCTATATATGTGTATATAGGGATATATATATATATATATATATATATATATATATATAACACATGTATGTATGTGTGTATATGTGCACACACATATATATGTATGTACACACGTCTAATTCTACATTCTGTCGAGATGAACAGTAATTTTCATCATTGATACTTTGAAATCATGGACAAACATTGTAGTGATCATAACCTTACAGTTTTCAAAGTTGTTTATTTTCTTAGAGTATAAATTAGTTTCCTGGTTCTCCTCATTTCATTCTTCATCAGTTCATAAAAGTTTATTGTTCATTTTTAATATTCGTGTTATAGTATAAATTGTTCTTTTGGTTCTGCTCACTTTATTCTGTACCAGTTCATGTAAGTCTTCCTAAGTCTCTTTGAAAGCATCTTTTCCCTTATTTCTTACAGCATAAGAGAATTCCATCATGTTCATATGCTACAATGTGTTTAGCAATTCCTCAACTGTTGGATGTCTCTTTAATGTACAGAAGTTTTTTCCCATCATAAATATTTTTCTATGTTTAGGAGCTTTTTCTATTTTTTTCATCTCTTTGGGATATAGGCCATAGCTGAGTCAAAAGGTTTAGCATAATTCCAAATTGCTTTCCAGAATGGTTGTTCCCATTCACAGTTCTACCAGCAGTATATCAAGGCGCCCATTTCCCCACATCCCCTACAATCTTTATTATTTTGCTTTTTTTGTTCTCTGTCAATATGATAGGCATGAGGTTTCATTTCTCTAATCAGTGGTGATTTTAAACACTTTTTTCATATGGCTATTGATAGCCAGGGTATCTCTCCTTGAGAACTGCCTATTCATATCCTTGGACCATCTGTCAGTAGGAAAATAGCTCTTATTCTGATAGATTTGAATAAATTTTTTACATACCTTGGAAATGACACCTTTATCAGAGAAATGTTACAAAGATTCCCTGCCCCCGTTTGTTTTTCTTTTAATCTTAGCTTTATTAGATTTTATTATATAAAACATTTTAATTTTATATAATCAAAATTATCCATTTTATCCTCTGTGATCCTCTCTATCCCTTGTTTGGTCATGAACTTTTCTCTTATACATAGATCTGACAGGTAATTTTTCCTATGTTTCTCTAATTTGTTTATGATTTGACCTTTTTATAGCTAGGTCACATATTTCTTTGAAACTTATCTTGGCATAAATTGTGAAGTGTTGGTCTAAATATAACCTCTTTCATTATTGCTCTACAATTTTCTCAGCAGCATTTCTCAAATAGTGAATGCTTATCTTAGTATCTTCAGTCTTTATGTTTATTTAACACTAAACTACTACATACATTTTCTTCTGTGTATAGCAAATCTTATCTGTTCTACCAGTTGATTTCTCTATATTTTTTAAGCAGTAGTAAAGATATTTTTAAAATTATCACTTCTGTTGTTTGAGATCTGGCCCTGCTAGGTCCCTTTTGTTCCTGCTTCTTTTAATTATTTCCCTTGAGATTCTGGACCTTTTTAAACTTTATATAAATTTTATTATTTTTTTAGTTTAATTAGCATGGCATTGAGCAAGTAAATTAATTTAGGTAACATTGTCATTTTTATTATTTTAGTTCATCCTACCCATGAGAAATTAATATTCTTACGATTATTTAGGTTTGTCTTTATTTTTGTAAATGGTGATTTATACCTATATTTATATAGTTTTTCTATGTATCTTGGTAGGTAGATCCCACTACCTTTTTGTATGCTTTATACATTATATATATTTTACATATGATATAGTAATTTTCAATGAAACTTCTCTATGTCTTCTATCTTCTGGGTTTTATTAGTATTATGTAGAAATGCTGATGATTTGTGTGAATTTTTTTAATATCCTGAAAGTTTGCTTAGTTACTGTTTTAATTAATTTTTAGTTCACTTCTTTAGGGTTTTTTAAGTAAACCATCATATCATTTATAGAATGTATTATTTTTCTTTACCTCTTTTTATTTCTTCAATTTCCTTTTCTCATCTTATTGATATAGTTAGTGTTGCTGGTACTATATCAAATAGAAATAGTGATAATGTACATCTTTGTTTTTGCCCCTAATCTTATTGGAAAGGATTCTAATTCATTATATATACATTATATATAAAAATAGCTCCGAGTTTTAGATATATGCTATTAACCATTTTAAAGAAAGGTCCATTTATTCCTATGTTTTCTGGTTTTTTTAAATAGGAAATAGTGTTATATTTTGTCAAAAGTCTTTTCTGTATATATTGATATAATCACATGATTTTTGTTGATTTTGTCATTAATATAATTCATTAAGTTTATAGTTTTCCTAATATTAATCCAACCCTACATTGCTGCTGTACATCTAATCTCGTCATAGTAAAGCCTTTGTGATATATTGTTTTAGCCTCTTTGGAAGTATTTTATTTTTCTCATCCATGTTCTTTAGGGATGTTGTTCTGTGATTGTCTTTTTCTCTTTTGACTCTCCATGGTTTATGTATCAAAATCACATAGAAGGAATTTGTCAAGATCGCTTTTTTTTTTTTTGCCAATAATCAATGTGGTCATTGTTATTAACTATTCTTTGAATATTTGACAGATTCACTTTTGAATTCATCTGATTCTGTAATTTTTTTTCCTTAGGAACTTCATTTATAGCTTAGTTAATTTCTTTGTCTGGAATTGGATTGTTTAAATTATCTATTTCTTGTTCTGTTAATGTAAGTATTTAAAATTGTAACTGTTAATTTATTTCATTTAAATTCTTGGCTTTATTGGCATGTAGTTGGTCAACATAGTTTCTCTCTGTGTTTTTTACTGTATCTGGCACAATGTCACAATGTTTCAGAGTTTTAACAGTTCAGCAGCTAACCTTTTCACTATTTCATTCACCTTACTCTGGGCATATTCTAATTTGTCTATGCCCTTCATAGAATTAGCACCCAGAATTGAACACAATACTTTAGAAATGTCCCAACTGGGGGCACAGCATAGAAGAACTATTACTTTGGGTTAGTAAAATTCAATTTTGACAATTATTAAAGAACATAATGAAAAAATTCAGCTTCAATTTTATTTGCACTCAGAACTACATTTTGAGGGAGAATACAAACATTTATTTAACATTAGTTTGTATTACTTAAAACAAAAATTAAGAAATTGAATGTAAAACACTATCTGGATTTATAAAAATGTTTTCGCGTACCATGTTTAAATACAACATTAGATTGCTTGTCAAACAAGGACTGATGATCATGATTTGCTTTAAAAAGCATTTGCTTCTAAATGGAATACCAAGCCATCTATTTTAGTACACATAATTTCTGTACACATTGGTATTTTTTAACATCAAAAGTTACGATGAATAAATATCAAACCCTGTGTGAGTGTCCTGGTTTAAATTACCTTGGGACCTTATATCATAAGGTCCTTTAATACTAGGTAATGTGAAATATAATTTAGATGAAACATTAATGGAGTATAATAATAGCATATTTTGCTGTCACTATGAATGACCTAAGTGTATATTTGTTATAGCAATGTTTGCTTTTTGTTATTGCTCAGTCCTTTCAGTCATGTCTGACTCTTTGTGACCGTATTTGGGGTGTTCTTGGCAAAGATATTGGTATAGTCTGCCATTTCCTTCTCAAGCTCATTTTACAGATGAGGAAACTGAGGTAAACAGGGTTAAGTGACTTGCCCAGGGTCAAACAGATAGTAAATGTCTGAGGTTGAGTTTGAACTCCAGAGGAGTTCCAGAGGAGCCCAGCGCTCTATTTACTGTACCACCTAATTGCCAGCATGTTTGCTTTTAGGAACATTAAAAAAATTTTTTTATCACAATTGTAGAAATTAAAAAGCTTTTAAAAATGCTATACTTGAGTTTATTTAAAGGGCACTGGCATGGAGATTGGTTGTATAGCATCTGTATTTGACTTCTCCCTCATCTCATTCTAGGATTCATTTTTAACAATCAGGCTTCTGAGACAAAATTAATCCCTTTCTCCATTAGGAAAAGATTCTTCTCCTAGAGAAGCAGCATGAAATTGTGGAGAGGCAGTTGGCTCAGGATGCAGGAAGACCTCAGTTCAAGTTCCATCTGTCACATAGTGGTAGTGTGATGCTGAGGAAGTCACTTCTTTGCCAATGTCCCAGACAAGTCTTTAAGAGTATAAGTTATAAGGAAATTGATCTGCATTGGTGATGAGGAGTTTTCTCCTCAGGGGTGCTCTCATCAATGAAATCTTGAATGGGTCTGGTACTGACACCTGGGAAAGACCTTGATTTAGGAAGGCCAAGGTCACCCACTGCATCCAGGACCATTGCCAGTTGTCTTGACCTTTGTTTTGCTACTGGACTTTGGCTCTGGAGGAGAGAGTGAGGGGGATGACTTTGCACAGGTCTACAACCTCCTATCCAATTTATGTATAAGTCAACACATCACCCTTGTGATGTCATTGGTCCTCTTCGAGAATGAAGGATGGACAACAACCAATGAAATCAGAGACTGGCAAAAAAGAAAGAAAGAACAAAAGACAGAAAACTATAAGATGATTCCCACTCTTTCCTAATAAAGTTGTTACTAGTGCTAACAAGGGAGATTTTGATCTAAGATGTAACAAACACATCATATTTTTAAAGCTTAAAAACTCTATTCTCCATGGCATGTAGAGCATGAAGGTGAGTGTGTTACAGAAAAGGCTGAAAAGCATTTGGCAAATAGTAACATTTTAGTTCAGGTACACAGAAATGAAGGCTGTCAGGATTGGATGAGATGGGTGTCCACAACTCTTCTCCTTCCTATGAGGACCACCAGGCCTTCCCATTTGCCCTGCTTCTACATCAGTGATGTCAAACTTAAATAGGAGCCACTTACCATAATGAAGGATCTCTGTTGGAGTGTTTATTCCTAACTACATTTTAATCTGTTTCCAGCCCTCAGGAATGTTGCAACCCAATTTGGTGCCTAGATATGGTGTCTGATGCATCTGCTTTCCACCATCTAACCTTCTTATAGAACTAAAGACCTCTCAGTCTTGCAGTTTGATTTGCTGTTACACCCTTTGAACTCCCTGTAACTGAATTTAATTTTCTTTGTTGTCTCCCCTAATTAAAGTGTGAGTTCCTTGAGAACAGGATTTGTGTCCCTTTTTTCTCCTTGTATCCTCACAGCGTAGCAATGTGTATATAATCACTTCAAGGGGCAGCTAGGTGGTGCAGTGAGTAGAGCACGGGCTGTGGAGTCAGGAGGACCTGAGTTCAAATTTGGCCTTAGACACTTGACACACTTACTAGCTGTGTGACCTTGGGCAAATCACTTAACCCCAATTGCCCTGCCTTTCCTCTCCTCCAAAAAAATCACTTCAAACCTGGACCAGTCAATAACTCTGGAGTCTCCATCTCTGCTCTGGGGCCCTTCTTCTCATGTTGGAGACACCTTCTCCCTTCCAATATCTTCCTCCAACTTCTACCTACAGCAAGCATGATTATTTCAAATTCCAACCAGTCTATGACTCCCCAGACTCTTTCTCAATTTGTCCCCCACTACTTCAGCTTCCTTTATCTATTTTCATCCTACAATATAATGCAAGTTCCTTCAGGGCAGGTATTATCTTTCTTTTTGCTTGTATTGGTAGGCCCAGGGCTAAGTACAGTGAACATAGTAAGTGCTTAACAAATCTCTCTGTCTTTCTGTCTCTGTCTGTCTTCCTTCTCTCCCCTTTTCTCTCCTTTCCTCTCCCTCTCCTTCTGTCTGTCTGTCTCTTTCTCTCTCCCCCTTCCTCTGTTACTGTCTCTGTCTCTCTCACTTTCTATTCTGTCTGCCTGTCTAATCTCTCTCTGTCTCTCTCTTTGTCTACCTCTGTCTCTCTCTCTCTCCCTTTTTCTTCTTCCCTTTCCCTCTCCTTCTGTCTTTCTCTTCCTCTTTCTCTCTCCCCCTTCTCTGTCGCTGTCTCTTTCTCTCTCACTCTCACTTCTGTCTGCCTGTGTAATCTCTCTCTTTCTCTCTTTGTCTGCCTCTGTCTTTGTCTCTCTCTCTAGTAAATGCTTCACAAATGCTTTTTTGTACATTTATTTTACATAGCTGCCTTCTCTTGAAAGATTTTTTAAAAAATAAGACCTAAGCACTGAGGATACAAAGAGAAAAAGGGACAGAAGTCCTGTTCTTGAGGAAGTCACACTTTATTTAGGGATGACAAGAAAAAGAAGTTTAGTTACAGGGCAAATGGCAGGCAAATATCAGTGAAAAGATCTCTTCATGAGCAACTCCTACCAATGTAGGTCAACACCTTCCTTACAACTTATAGTCTGAGATTGTTATCTGGGAACTCAGAGGTTAAGTAACTTGCCTAGAGTTATACAGTCAGTAAGTGGTGGAGACAGTACTTGAACTCGAGTCTTCCTGACTCTGAGACCCACTTTCTATCCGCTATGACCTGCTACCTCTTGGGTTCTGTAGTTTTCCTGTAGAGAGAGAGAGAGTAGCCTAGAGCACCTGAGCTACCTTTCCTTTTATGGAACACTGACTACCTGACTTTAGAAATATGTATGCTTTGCAAATATCTTATCAGAATGGTAAAAATAAATGGGGAAAAGGGAAGAGAATTAGGATTTATATAATGCCAGGCACTGTGCTAAGCACTTCACAAATACTATCTCCTTTGATCCTCATAACTACTCTGTGAGGTAGGTGCTGTTTGTTACTGTCGCCATAAACAGAGGTAAGTGACTTGCCTAGGTTCTCATACTAGTAATAAATTTTGTTATCGTTAATGACGATCATGGTGGTGATTGGGTCTCATTTTAATAAATAGAATAAATTTTCCTTTTGGTAACAGCATTATCCTGTCAACAGGAAGAGAATGTGAACATTGTGAGTGTTTAATAAATGTTTGTTGAATTGAATGGACTGAAGAAAACAGCTTTTTTGTTTCATATCTTGAAGCTTTGAAGTTAACGATGCTGTGATTGCAATTGAGCAGTCATCTCGAAGTTCCAATAGGATCTTCTCTTTCCACCTCCTTCAAATGTTGAAGGCTTACTGTTTTTGTGTAGCCCTATTCCTTAAGTTCTCTGAGCATGATCCACATTTTTTTTCCTGCTGTTTTTATCAGTTCTGCATGGCACACAGAATATGAGGGCAAGACAGCCTTCTCCAGATTGGCCACGATTAAACTGTTCCTCATTTGCAAACGGTTGGTTTTATGGATTTTTTTTCCTATCCTGTTGTTCTGATTCTATAGAGCTAAATCTCACACAACCATGACTTTAGTGCCTTTCCTCCTTTGTTCTTTTTGTTTCCCTTCCCACAATTTTGTTATAAAGGTTTTCAGATTTTCTTTCCCATGTAGTCACTATTTTTTTTTCATTTATTTGTTTTCTTTTGCAGTCTCTTTGGACCCATAGAGTCACAGATTTTTAAGGTTGCATCATTTTTCATTTCCAAGTCTACTCTCTTTTGGAGTGTGGGGAGGGGGAAGCTCTGTATGGACTGGATGATTTCATCCATATCAAAAACTCATTATACTTATATATGTATATACATGTACATGTATATACATACATACATATATGTATATATATGTATGTATATATATATATATATATATATAAATCTGAAATGATCTTATAGATTGGCACAAAATAATGAAGAGTGAAACGAGCAGAACCAGGAGAACATTGTATACGGCAAGAACAGTATTATTTTAGGAACAATTTTGAGTATATTAGGTACTTAATAAATACTTGTTGATTGAGTAAAGGCCCAGACACCAAAAAAGACAGAGATCTCTGTAGTTTCATTTGTTGTCAGGTTGAAACACCCTTCTGTAAAGGCAATCAGTAAATGAGAAGATCTTTCCCACCCATTTGAATAGGCTTGGGGTCAGGGATTGGGGCTCTCAGGGTCCTAGGGGGAGTGGCTAAGATGGAAGCCAATGGTAGGCACCTGAGTTCTGGTCGCTCAGATGACGTTCTAATCCATGGGATGATGTCTGGCAACTGTATAAAAGGAGAGAACGCAACTTGGAGATTGAGATGTAGTGGAGGCAGGAGAAGGAGAAGCCGTGGCAACGGTGGCAGCAGGCACTACTGAAAGCAGGACTGACCCTCGTGCAGACCTGAGAGTGCTAAGCAAGGGCTTGAGGCCAGTGGGTGATCTTTCTGGAGGGCCTTAGCATTGGCAGGGGGTGGGAGGGGAGCACCAGTATGGCTTGGCTTGCTACCATAATATTTTTCTGTAACCTCCTGGTCACTATTATGAGATGGCATATTGGTTTTGGAAGGTTCTTGACAGGATATTGAATTGGGGACACTGGTCCATGAGTCTGGTACTTTGGAGCTTGAATAAATGCTTTAACTCCTCTGCCTTCTACTTAGAGAATTCCTTATATCCTGCGATTCTGGACCATTCAGGCATATTCATGATTTTCTTTGAAATCATGAATTCTGCCTTAATAATATACCTTCCTCCCGCAACTCTCCCTCCCCTCCCCCACCATATGCTAGAGGACAAAATAGCAATGCTTTTGGAAGTTGGGGATTTTTTGCCAGATTTTAGTGCTCCGGTAAACAGTTCACTAGAGCTCTGCAAAGAAGCAAAGCAAAGTGAGCGGTGCCCAGGAGAGCTGTCTGGAGCCAACACTAACTTGTGTAGGAACCCTTCTGCATGACTTTATTACAGTGATTACTGAGCTGTTCAGTACCAGAGTAACAATTACTGCTGCCACCCTTGGGTTAGCTGACACACTGACATCCTCAGAGAGCAGAATCAAGGAAGCTCAGCTCACTGAGCCAAGTGAGCAAATACACAGTGGGTCTCTAAAAAACACATTTCAAAAATGAAATAGGAGGGGCTTGAGGTAAATGACAAGCAGTTCTTGCTTCAGTGGAATACTCGTGGATTAAGAAAAAGAAACAAATCATTAAAATGACTTTGCAAGAGTACATTACTATACTTTCCCCTCCCTCTGCTACGAGGTACACAGGCTTTCAGTCTGGAGTCTTCCCCTTTGCACAGACAGATGTAGAATAAAAAGCATTCTTTCATTTGTCAAACTACATGTTATTTCCCCTTTCGTTATTTAGTCATAACCTTCATACCTCCTTTAGGCAGGTTCCTATGAGCCCTTACCCCTCTACTTTTAGCCTAGCTAATTTCATGCCTCCCCTCCAGCTATAGGCAATGTCCAAAGAAACAGGAGAAAAGAAAGTTATAGAAAAAAGTATGTATTGTGAATGTTCTGTCAAAAGCATATTGAGCCTTTGGGGTCAAGTGTATTCTCTATGGAGTCTACCACAGTACTGTTAATTAAACATAGACAGAAGCTTTGGAAATAGGAAGCTGATGTTTTTTGGAATCAGCATTTCTCCTCAATGACAATGAAATCCTTTATTGTGATGTTGGATTGCATTGATCCTTTGAAAGATCTATGATTTCATCAGGGTAGTTATTCTCCCCTCCCCCCCGCCAGCCTCTTCATGAGTTGTTTCAACACAAAATGTCAGCACTTGGTGGCCAAACTTCTGGTGATGAGTCTGACCGCACTTGATGAGACTGGTCTTTGTAATTTTGTGGTCTGTCATGAAGCTTTTAAGAAACCGAGGTCACCTCTATGCCACCAATGAAGGAGCAAATTTGAACCTCAGTGGAAGTGTGGATAGGGAGCTTGGTGAACTTGTTTTTAGAAAATACTTTAATAGCAATTTTAATATAATTGGTTTGAATCATAACACTACACATTTTATTTTATAAATTGAAAAAGATTCATCTGAGGATTCCATAGGCTTCACCTGACTGCTAAAAGTATGTGTGTGTGTGTGTGTGTGTGTGTGTGTGTACATGAATGTACGTATATATATGTATATTACACAATACACATATGTGTATTGCACACACACATACACACACAATAGTTAAGAGCTCCTGAACCAGTCTATTTATTTATGGAATATGAAAACCTGTTAATTCAGGATTCTCCTGCCTTCTTTTTCTGTTTTTCCCCCATGGCTGAATTTGCCACTTTGAATCTTGGAAGTGTCAATGCCAACTGCCATATTTAGGTCTTATCTCTGTCCCAGGCATGCTCAGTGAGGTAGCTTTGGGAGCCAAACCCTCTCCATCTTTGTATCCTAAATGTGTGGTTGCCAAGTTTATATATAACTTCAATCCATTTTTCTCAGTTCTTAATAGAAACAGCAGAATGGGTAGAAATTTCAACGAGGTAAATTCAGATTTGACGTAACGAATACCTTCTCAACAAGTAGAGCTCCACCAAATTGGAATAGTGGATTCACCCTCCTTGAATGTCTTCAAGCAAAAACTGGATTTCCTCTTGCAGGTTATATGGTCATAAGGATTTCTTTTGTTTTCAAGTTGGCTAAGATGGTCTCATGTCATCGTGATTCTAGTTCCTACACTGAGATTTCAGAATTCTTGCAAAAGATGGCAGCTTTGTTGCCTATCCTGTTCTAGTGATTATTTTTCTCCTCACCAAAACAGATAAACTAATTTTAGGGTCTCTCTTCTATTCCTTACCTCACTAACCAAGGTGAACCCAAACTAGTTACATGTCTGCTGATGGTATTACCTTGTGTTGTAGTTGAAAAGATCAGAATTGAATTGAGTGGTCAAGTTCAGCCACATGGTTAGGTTTCTACCGTGAATCCATCAGAAGGCCTCAGTAGAAAGCTTTAGAATTGTAGATAACTAAATATGCAAACATTCATAGCATCCAGATCTGGATTCCAGTTGGGAATTCCAGATCTGGAAAGGGATCCCAGAAGTCATCAAATCCAAGCAGACAAACGCACACACAATATCCCTAAGAAATTATTTAGTCTCCAGAATACATCAAGGATTCAAGGTTTGAAGACATCATTACCTACTAAGGCAGTCTATCCAATTTTTGACAGTTCTTATTACTAGGAATTTTTTTCTATTGTCCAGATGAAATCTTCCTATTTCACCTTAGATGGAGTTCAGCTCTAAGCCACATTCCACATGAAACTGCCTCAAAAATATATAAAGATTTTAGTAATTTGCCATGTAGGTTATCTTTCCTCCATACTTTACATCCTCAATTCTTTCAAGAGCTCCTCAGATGACATGGTTTTAAGTCTCATCCCTATCCTGAATGCCCTCCTCCCTTATCCTGGCTGTGCTCCAGCTTGACAATGTCATTGCTAAAATACGGAGTGAACCCAATACTCTAAATGTGGTCTGGCCAGGGAAGGATACAATGGGATCATTAGCAGCTATGTTCTGGACCCTATCTTTTTATTAATGTGGTCTGAGATTACATTAGCTTTCTTGGGTGTCACATTAAACTGCAGATTTGTATTGAGTTTGCAGGTCATTAAAAACCTCTGTTCTTTTCCAGCCACCACACGACTAACCTATAATTTTGTGGCTTTTTTTTTGAAATGTAAGTGTAGAATTTTATCTTTCTACTAAATGTAATTCCATCTTGTTAGGTTTGCTTTATTGTTTCAGCACATCAGGATCTTCTAGAACCCCAACTCTGTCCTCTGACATATTAGAGAGCTCACTCAGCTTCATGCCATTGCAAACTTGATAAATATTCTATCTATGCCTTCATCCGTGTCATTGATAAAAAAATGTGTAACCAATCAGGGCCAAGGACAGAGCCCTGAGGCTGTCAATTTGTCACTGGCCAATTCCCTGACCATGGCAGCTTGCCAAGACGCTTATGTGACTCTTCCCTAGAGGTCACAAATCCCACAGAAGAAATACTGCTTGGAAATCTTTGCAAGATAAGGGATGCTGCAATCACAGAGAATTTATCAGAGATAGAAGGGAAGCCAGGATCCTACTGGCTCCCTTCCATCATAAACCCTTCCAAATCTCTTTCAAACTGCACTTAATTTTGTTGTTTCAGAAAGATATGGGATAGACTAAGTAAGAGTAGTGATATCACTGTTAAAACATATCTCTAAGTTTTTGTCGTTCAGTTGTTTTCAGTCCTTTCCAACTCTTCATCACCCTATTTGGGGTTTTTTTTTGGCAAAGATACTGGAATGGTTTGCCATTTCCTTCTCAAGCTCATTTTACAGATGAGAAAACTGAGGCAAACAGGGTTAAGTGACTTGCTCAGGGTCACACAGCTAGTGTCTGAGGCCAGATTTGAATTCAGGAAGCTGAGTCTTTCTGATTCCTGGCCCAGCATTCTCTCAATTATGCCACCTAGCTGCCCTATATCTCTAACATGCAGTTAATCAGAAGCCCTTCAGAACAACTTCCCAGGTGCCCTTTCCTTTATTCAGTACCACTACTTCCCTGCCTATGCTTCACTGGGCTTAAATGTTCCTTCTTCTGGCCCACCACCAAGATACCTACTCTAACTCTATTCTAAATTCTAAAGAGGTATGCCTTCTTTTCTATAGCATATTGACAACCCCTCTCCTTCTGTGGTACTGTGAAAAGCAGGCTAGCTTTGGAGTCAGAACAGTGAGTGATTTTGGAAAAGTCACTTATTTTATTTAGGCCTCAGTTTCTTCACCTGTAAAATGACTGGGTTAGATTAGCTACTTTTTGAGGTTGCTTTTGTTTCTAAAACTTTGGTTCTGTAATTATTACTTTTGATCATGGTGACACTTCAAACACTTAATAGAATCTGATAAATGTTCATTTCTTTCAACTACACAAATAATTTCTAGGTGTAATATGACACCTGACTTTAATGCGTACTATTGGAAGAGTCACTATAGTATTTATCCACCTAGGCAGAGGGGTTCTTCACCTGGGGCTGATGAACTTAAAAAAAATTGACAACTGTATTTCATTGTGATGGGTTTGCATTGTAATTCTATATACTTTATTTCATGCATTGAAAGACATTATTCTGATTAGGGCCCATAGGCCTCATTGTTTTGCCAGAGGGGTCTATGCCACACATAAAGTAAAGAACCCCTAAACCAACTTCACTCGTGGAATCTGGGAGCTTTTTAGTTCAGAACTCTCCTGCCTTCTTCTATTTCACTCCCCTGCACCATGGTTGGATTTATCACTTTGAATCCTAGAGTCTAAGAGAATAGCTATAATTACTCTCAACGTAGACCATTTGGCTACCTTCTCTATCTTTGTCTGCTGAGTGTGTGGTTGCCAATTTCCCACTTGACGACTTCCACCCATTTTTCTTTGTTCCTATCAGAACCAGTAGAATGAGTAGAAGCTTCAAAGAAGCGAATTGGTATGGGCTGCCTTAAGAGGTGTCGAGTTTGCCCTCCTTCAAGTGAAGGCTGGATGACCACTTATCAGGCATGTTACGGGGGATTCCTAGTCATTACTGTGTCTAGACCTCCTATTTCTGTGATTCTGGCTCCTACATCAAGATTCAAAGTTCCTCCAGAAGATAGCACTTCAGTAGTAAGCTTTGTTCCAGTTTTCCCCTCACCAGAAAATCAAAACAGATGAAATACATTTCCAGTTCTCTTTTCTGCTCCTCAAGTCATTCTCAAATTCTTCCTCTCAGAAAGTTTTCTATTCAGTAGGGGACATGCCACAGGTGGCTTTCTGCCTTTTTTCTCTCTCTCTACGGTCAATTCCCCCACTAATGTTGTACTCCAGCGCCTCATACTGGTGGGCAATTGACGCTGGACTCTCGAAGATGACTACGGCAGAATACAAGCCATGGTTGGCCTTACCAAGTTGGGAAATTTTCAAGTATGGGTCTGATGTTGTTCTGTGTACCAGTCATCCAAGAATCAGCTGAGTTAAGTTAAGTAAAGCCTCAAGACTGAATGCTGGCTGCTGGATGATGTGGTTTTTGATCCCAGCAACTCATTAAACCATCTCACCAGAAATAGAAGCATTTTGAACTGTTTCATACAGATGACATCGTGAATTCTTGAAATATGTGAGTTGTTTGAAGAGGACCAAGCCTTAGTATTTTTGCAAATATTTTAAAATATATTTTGAATATGGCAAGACATAGCAAATACTTTTTTTATATATACTGTCTTTTCCAGCCAAGTCACTGAATGACAATTTGACCATCTGCTCCTTGGTTGTAGGCCTATACTGAACTATTCTTGAATCCCTGACAGGACTACATCCCTTAGATTTAGAAACTCCTGAATCTATTAGGGAACTTAGTGATGTGTTCTTTAGTTAACAGATACTGCTTACATTAGAGACCACTAATAACCAACAATAAGTTAAACTGTGTTTGAATTTCATAGGTAATGCATTTCATGCTAGGTAGCCAAGCTCAGTCAACACTCCATCTGTTAACACCTGTGTGAAGCCATAACTTAAATCAACACTTAACTTCCAGAATTAAATTGTAAACAGGATAATTCATGTTTCTCTCTGTCTCTCTCTCTGTCTCTGTCTCTCTCTCTGACTCTCTCTCTTTTTCTCCCTCTCTCTCTCTCTCTGTCTCTCTCTCCCTCTCCCTCCCTCCTTTCCTCTCTGTCTCTCTCTTTCCCGCTCCCTCCCTCCCTCTTACTCTTTCTGTCTCTGTCTCTTTTCTCTCTCTCTATCTCTGTCTCTGTCTCTGTCTCTCTCTCTCTCTCTCTCTCTCTCACACACACACACACACACACACACACACACTACTTATTATTATTTAGTATGTGCCAAGCCCTATTCTAAATGACAGAAAGACAGTCCCTGATCCCCTTAGAGGCCTTACATTCTAATAGAGAGAGACAATACGTATAGTGGGATGCTGGCTAGGGAGAAGAAATTTGGTTTTGAAAGTTACAAGGATGTGAATGGAACTAGATTAACATATACTTTCTAGGAGTGGTGGCAGCATTGATTTGACTCTGATTCTAGAACTGTAATAGCGTGTGTGTGTGTACCCATGCTATGCCAGGGACAGGCTGAAGTTCGCCTGACGTAGTACACCCTTTTCCCCATCCAAGTCTGGAGTTCTAGAGATGAAAAGGTTAAGGCCTCAGGGCATGGTTCCTGGACCAGGCAATAAGTTACTAGGCAAAGCATTCAATCATTGATATTATTCAAGATTGGTTTGGAGCTTTTTTGTGTCTTGGATCCTTTGGCAGTTCAGTGAAGCCTTTGGACCCTTTCACAGAATAATGTTTTTAAATAATTGAAGGAAATGCTATATTTCAGTTAGAGGTTAGTGAAAATAAAAATGTCATTTCTTTCTCCTCATCTAAGTTTATAGATGGCAGGTTAAGAACTCCTGATTTAGTGTGTAAATGAATGTTGAACTAAAAGTAGATTCCTCCAGGGTTAGGCTAGTGCCCCAAGAGAAAAGTGGTAGAGTAGTGTAAAAGGTGAAATCACTTAACCTCTCTGGGCCTCAGTTTCTTTGACTATTAAATGGGGATAATAACAACACCTACTTCACAGGGTTGTTGTAAGGATTAAATGGGATAATAGTTGTAAAGCTCTTGGTGCAGTGTCTTGCACATGGTAGGTGCTGTATAAATGCTTATTTCCCTTCGGTTCTTCTAGTCTAATGAACAGGGCACTGAAGGAGTGGACCTGGGTTCCACTTCTACCTCAGCCAGTAACTAGTTCTGTAGCCTGGTCTCTCTGATGATCTCTAAAGTCTCTCCTGAAGTTCAGTAATCTTATTATCCAACACTCAGTTTATAGATGGAAAATCAGAGTTAACGAGATTTGCCCAAGGTCATACAGCTAGTTAGTTTCAATGCCACTACTGGAATACAGATATTCCGAGTCCAAATACAGTGTGCTTTCAACTTCTCTATGTTCATTTTTAGTAGCATCTCATGAGGCATTGCAAAACATCATATGAGCTAGTACTGTGGCAAAACACAGAGTTACTGCCTAGAGCCAACCAGGTGGTACAGTGCCTAGAGCCCTAGGCCTGGAGTCAGGAAGACCTAGTTCAAATTTGACTTTAGACACTTAGTTTCCTTAACTGTAAAAGGGGATAAAATAGTACCCACCCTTCAGGATTTTTGTGAAGATCAAATAAGATAATACTCATAAAAGTGCTTAGGATAGTGCTTGGCACATAGTAGGTACTTAATAATTGCTTCCTTTATTCCTTCCTTCCTCCAAGTTATACACACACACACACACACACACACACACAAATATATGCACACACAATATATAAATATGCATATGGACACACATATAGATGTCGACATACATACTGATTGTTATAGCATGGAAATATTTGGTGCTTCCTAAATGTCGTACCAGAAAAAAAATCACATATGAGTAATCTACCTTACTGAAAAAGAGAAAAACAAAACCTTCATAAAAATATGCATAATGAATCAAAACCAACTCCCACATTGGTGACATAAAATGTGTGTCTCATTCTTCATCCAGAGCCTATCACCCCTCTGTCAGAAGGGAGGTAGTATTCTTTATCATGGATCTTTTGGAATTGTGGTTACTCATTGAATTGATCCAAGTTCTTAGGTTCTTCAAAGGTGTTTGTCTTTACAATGTTGTTGTTACTGTACAAATCATTCTCCTGGTTCTTACTTCACTCTGTATCAATTCATAAAAGTCTTACCAGATTTCTCTAAAATCATCCCTTTCATTATTTACATTATATTCTTAAAATTGTTCAGTCATTCCTAGTGGATGGATGCTTCTTGAGTTTTCAGTTCTTTGCTCTATAAACAATTTTTGTCCATATGGTTGCTTTTCCTCTTTGATCTCTTGGTTTATAGATCTCATAGTAATATCACTGTCAAAAAATCTGTGCATTTTAGTAACTGCATAAGTTCTAAATTACTTTCCAAAATATCTGGACCAATTCATAATCTACCAATGGTGCTTTAATATCCTGTCTTCTTCAAGTCCCTCCAGCATTTGTCATTTTTCTTTTTTGTCACCTTTGCCAATCTGAGGGGTGTGAAGTGAGACTTCAGAGTTCCTTAAATGTGCATTTCTCTAATTATTAGTGACTTGGAACATTTTTTCAATATGTCTATTTGGATTGCTTCTTTTGAAAACTACTTGTTCATGCTTGTTCATATCTATTCTTTGACCATATATCAATTGAGGAATGATTCTTATTCTTATAAATTTTAATCAGTTCCTTATGTAACTTGAAAATGAGACCTTTATCAGAGAAACTTGCTGCAAAGATTTTTTTCCTCCAATGAACTGCTTTTCCCCAACATTTTCTACATTTATCATATACCCTTTCTTTTAAAAGTTTAATTTCATTTAATTTTTTTCAGTTGATGAAACATATTCCCTATCCATTTTAAAAGAAATCTACTTCAAGAGACTTAGAGTCCATTTAGAAAACCCCTCCCTCCTCTCTCTTCCCCTGACCATCCTTCTCTCCTTCTTTCCCCTTCCCTCCCTTTCCCTCTCCCCCTACTATTCTAACTTTCCCTTCTCCTTCCTTTATCTCTTTTCTACCTTCCCCCTCCCCTGAATCTCAGGAGGAGAGTAGTCCCAAACTTGGCCCTGCAATTTAAAGAGTTTGCACAGCCTACACCAAGTCTTCAGGTCATGGCCCTGAGCAGGAGGGCAGCTCTTCCTCTGCTGTTTGATTCCATGAGAAGTTATACAGTCTTGGGTTCTGGTCGATTCTGAAATGGCTTCATTTTAATTTAAAGCATGATGGCATTAAAATTGGGGGAAATGAAGGCTTTCAGATTGCCTGCTGCCTCATGCCAAGAATTTAATGGACAGTTAGTCATAGAACCAATTAGAAAGCAAGGGCAGTTGAACCTATAGTTAATGAAAGCAATTGGACAGTCAGGCTCAGAGACCGTAGATTAAGGACTTTAGAAACCAAAGTTAGAGAACTAGGCCCACCAATAACCACATTAGAGTGAGGCCTTTTCAGTTGGGCAGGTTTGGTTTAATTCTGCTTACTTAGGCATCACCAATGTTTTATCTAAGGAAGGGGGCAGGGAATAAGCACTTAATAAGCACCTACTATGTGCTAGGCACTGGGCTAAGTATGTTGACAAACATTACCTCATTTGATTCCCTACAACAACCCTGTGAGGTAGGTGTTATTATTACCCCCATTTTACAGTGGAAGAAACTGAGGCAAAGACAGGTTAAGTGATTTGCCCAGGGTCACACAGTTAGTGTCTGAGCGTGGATTTGAACTCAGGTCTTCCTGACTTCTGGCCCAGTGGTCTATTCACTGAACCTGCCTACCTGTCTTTAATGTCTAATCTAGGCACTTAACATGAAGGTGACTGAATTGTATAGTGTCAGTATGTTGTCTGGTGGGAGTGGGGAGTTGTTGTGATGAAATTTCTCTTGTGTAGAGACTCCTTTGACCTATTCAGATTCAGCACCTCCATGGTAGGTAAGGGTCATGGAACTGCTTGGAAGACTAAGAGGTTATGTGACTTTCCCAGGTCACACTGCTAGTATGTAGTGGGGACAGCACTTGAATCCATGCCTCACCGTTCCCAGGACCAGCCTCTTACCCAGTGATGACCTATAGCCCCACAACAATAGAAAAACTGTACGGTTTTACTTATTTTTTTTTAAATTGCCATTCTTCTCCCAGATCTCCTACTGCAGCATTGCCAAAATTTCTACCAGACTCCTGCTATATGTAGGATCAATAAATGCAAAATGGAAATCAAACAAAAATTAAGCCAAGAGAGGGTACTTTTGTGAGCAAAGGAAGAAGCAGAAATAAATCCTTATTTTGTTCAAAACACATAAATATTATATATTACATTTACTCACTTTTTCCTAAACTCACCAAAGATGTGTGTTCTATTTAGAATGTAGAAAAGTCATGTTGAATGATTTTGAGACCAGAATAGATAAATGCTGACCTTTTCAGTTCAACATATTCAATGAAGTTTAATTTCATTCATTTAGAATATAGACTCTTAGAGTGGGAACCTTAGCAATTATTTAGCCCAACCTCTTTATTTTACAGATGGAGAAACTGAGGTACAGAGTGGTTAAATGACACCTAAGACCACTTAACTGATCAGAGGCAGAACTAGCACTAAAAGCCAATTCTCCTGACTCTCCACGTTCTTCCCATTACACATTAATTTTGTCTTACTGCATTAGCCAATCTTTGGAAAGGGTTTTTTAAAGTTTATGTTAAAATGTCAGTAGGTAGTTTTCCACCAGAGTGTGACAACAGAGTAACAGCTCTTTATTGCAAATTATTGAAAGATTACATAATATTCTATATGTATATTTCCAATAATAATGGCATAACTAATAATACTATTTATGAGAACTCTGTGACTTTTCCCTATGTATAATTTCCTTGGGCCAGCAGTTAATCTTTACCAACCTGGGAGGTCTCAGTCTCACTGCCAATTTCAATATTAAAATGAGACATTTTAGTGAGGGATTCAGCTCAGATCAGCATGTTTCCTTCTATCTGCAATGACACCTTGAAATTTAGCTGTAGGAGCTGTGTTTCCTCTCCTGATGATGACATGCCTACTGGGTGGTCCGTCCTGCTGCCAGTGTCCCTTAGCTTTCTTAAGCTCCAGTTCAGACCTCAATGCTTTTGGGGGATTGGAGGGCCAGTGAGGAGTGCTTTGGTGCCATCAGGGATGACATTGGCTCTGATGCAGAGAATTGGGTTTATCTCTCCATTACAGTTTTAATTTACTCAACTGTAATCAGGGTCATGAACATTCAATTGCCTTCCCTGGCTCCATCTATCCCCTGGTCCAGAATTCTTGTGCTGCCTGAATTATCAGGTCATTTTGTGCCCACACTTTAAGGATCTGATATTTTGGTATAAACATCTGCATGGAAGAGAGTCAGCATGTTTGACAAAGTAGGGGGTCCAGTTAAGAGGGCTGGTCCTGGAGTCAGAAGACATGGATACTCTAATCCTGCCATTGACCCTGTACTAGAGGTTACCTTGATCTCTTGACCTCATAGAGCCTGTTTTCTCACCATAATGTGGGATGATAATAACTTCCTTACTTACCTCATAGGGTTGTCATGAGAGTCAAATGGGATAACCAAAGGACTGATCAGCTTATTATTTATGTATTTATGTATTTATTTATATGGTTTATTATGACTGTTTATCTTATTATTACTATGTGCGAGACTCGGCTCTGTGGATATCATTCAGCCAAACAATCAATAAGCATTTGTTGAGCCCTACTAGGTTACTATGTACCAAGCACTTTACTAAGCACCAGAGATACAAAGAAAAGCAAAAACATGGTTCTTGTTTATAAAGACAAAAATGAAATAATCCTTACCCCTGGGGAGTTTATATTCTATTGGGAGAGAGAACATATATAAGTTTATATAAAATATACCCCAAATACAAGGTAATTTGGGGGGAAAGGGCACTTGCAGCTGGGATAGGATATAAATAATGTATATAAAATGTGTTAAATATATGTAAATTATGTATATAGAATGCTATGTAGCTATAACATGTTTTAAACTCTCACTTAAATGAGCTCAAGTTCCTTCCTCAGCAATTTATGGCTATCTCTTAAGTAGCTTCTAGATAGAAGTAGAAATGTAGAGTGCTAGCAGGTAATTTATCTGAGTTTTCTACTGTCTAGGGAGTTGCCGATGGTTATGAATGTTGAGCTTCATGGGGCATTTAAAAAAGAGACAATCAACTGGTTTTTTAGAAGCCTATTAGACACTGCAAAGAGATGTAGAATGGATGGAGCTTGCCTTGTGGTGCAAGGGATGGGAGGGCTCTAAATATTAAATAGGAGACCCTCTCCTCTGGCAAGGTGGGGATGGGGATGGAGAGGAGGCCGTGATTTGAAACTGGTAGCTTTTATACTATTGGTGAGGCCTTGACTTCCTGGATGGGAAACTCACAAGAAGAGGTCTAGAGAAAGAGGCTGGAAAAGTCCCCTGAGACGTAAGATGGATTTCAAAAATTTAATTTTGTCCAGTGTCAGTCACAGCACTGTGTCAACTAATTTTCTACAGCTATTGATCAATATTCACTTTTATGCCTGTCTCTCTTTGCCTTTGAGTAGGCATAGCTCTGTTCAAGTACATGCATTCTTCAGTAATAGTCTTTACTTTTCATCTCCCCCCCACCCAAAAATTGATGTCATAGTGTTGGGGCAACTTTTATCTTGAATACAGGCAAAGTGTTTCTAGAACAGCATTGCCTCTCTTCTCTACCCCTAAAAGTTGGTTATAAGACAGGTTATAATTACTTATAATTATTATTATTAAAAAATAGCAAGCATGTGTGCAGCAGTTTAAGGTGTGCAAAGCCCTTCACATATCTTATCTCAACTGATTCTTACAACAGCCTTGTAAAGTAGGTGTTATTACCATCCCTGTTTTATGGAGGAAGCAGAAGCATAGCTAGGTTAAGTGACTTGCTCATGGTCACACAGATAATAAGTATTTAAGCCTGGAGTTGAGGTCTATTAAGAGATTTTCTGCCATTCATAGAGATTCCTACCTAGAAGAGCCGAGCAAACGTTGGCTCACAGTAGTCACAGAGGGAGAATAAATGTTCCTTCACTTACTAATGGGCACATATCTCTTTTCTCAGCAGCTCTGAAATAATTCAGGTTTATCATACTGTTGAATTTCCTAACACTGAAAGGAGCAGACTGCCATCAGGTCTACACGTGGTTACTGAGATTCCAACTATATTCAGTATTTGGAGTGCCAATGAAAGTACTTGACAATTTTCCAGATCAGTTAGAAACTCTTCTGAATGGTGCCACAAGGAGACGCAACTGGATCAGAGTGGAACCCTGAAATATGAAGCAGTTCTTTCTGAATGATAGGGCACAAAATGAGTGCTTTCTTCTTTTCCTTGCCTTGCCTGCCTTGGCTTCAGCCTTCTGGCTCCCTGGTTCTTCAGCACAGTTAGAAAGTGAGTCACTGCAATTTCAGGAAGTGGAATTTTCATTAAATGGCATGTAATGTCTAATAAAACTAGAAAGTACAAATTAAAATCTATCAAAAAATACATGTTCCTCTACATTTCTTTGCAGGCTGACTCGTCAACAACAAGACAGTCAAGGACAACTCCCTATATGATTCTCTCTCTGTCTCTCTGTCTCTGTCTCTGTCTCTGTCTCTGTCTCTCTCTCTCTCTCTCTCTCTCTCTCTCTCTGTCTGTCTCTCTCTCTCTCTGTCTCTCTCCCTTTCTTCCTTCGTTCCTTCGTTCCTTTCTTCTTTCTTTCTTCCTTCCTTCCTTCCTTCCTTCCTTCCTTCCTTCCTTCCTTCCTTCCTTCCTTTCTTCCTTTCTTCCTTCCTTCCTTCCTTCCTTCCTTCCTTCCTTCCTTCCTTCCTTCCTTCCTTCTCTCCCCCTTCCTTCCGATCTTTTCTTTTTTTAAGTAAAGAAATGAAAATATTTTGAACTGTAGCATATTTGTAAAGAGACAAACAAAAGATGAAACAACAACCAAAATTTAGAGGTTAAAATCTTTTTTGGTGAGAGAATTTGATTCAGAGAGTTGGGCTAAAATAATATAGTATTTTAGGAAAAAATAGTACTTTGAAGATATGAGAATGGGACTCAGAAATAGTAGTGAAAACATTGTAGAAAATCTGGTTGAAGGTACATATCTTGTGCTGTACATACTAAGCCACAGAGCTTTTGAAACTTGATGTCATTTTTGTTTTGTAGAGCTTCCAACTTACAAAATCTTAGCAAAGAAATGAATTAAAATAAATGAATTTCAAGAAAAAATGAACAAAATATAAAGTTCATTTGGAGGTTTTTAAGGAGATTAGAAAAAACCAACACCAACACTGTGTAGTTGTGTTGTGTGACGTATTGTGTAGGTGTGCATGCATGCATGTGTGTGTATGTATATGTGTGCCCGAGAGAAGGGGGGTGGAATCCAAGAGATCTGAAACTCTAGCTATTATAGGAAAAGAATGCTTAAACTATAAATGGAGGTTTTGTTGAAATGGAAAGAAGGAAAACAGCACCTTTCTCACTAGAATAAACGAGTAACATGGATTATAGCAGAGTTATTAACATTGAAAAGTGATTTGCAACATCGGCATGGGCAATTACAGAAATGAATGAGATCCTTGACTGAAAACCCTGACATGGTTGGTCTTGAGGAAATAATGCTCTGGGGGTTGGCTGAAGTCCTTTTCTCACTTGCAAACGTAAGTAGTATCCTTGAGCTCCAAGTTCTATAACAATAAAAGACCTATGGTATTGATTTTGTGGTCAAGCAAGCAGGATCAAACCTCTTTTGGATCTCTCCAAAACTGAGGAAATTTCTGGTAGTTTAAAATATGATGGAATTTCTGAGAGAATAATTTTGACAGCAATGATTCAGAGGTGGGACCTGAGGTAGTTGTATAAATTGTGGTCTCTCCTTGGGGGGGGCTTTATGTCCTTTGTTTTCTTTTCTTTCTTTTCTTTTCCTTTCTCTCTTTTCTTTCTTTTCTTTCTTTTCTTTCTTTCTATCCTTCTTTCTCTCTTTCTCTTCCTTCCTTCCTTCCTTCCTCCCTTCCTTCCTTCCTTTCTTTCTTTCTTTCTTTCTTTCTTTCTTTCTTTCTTTCTTTCTTTCTTTCTTTCTTTCTTTTCAGTGTGTGCCAATTCAAAGAGACAAAATAGTAGAGTAGTTATTAATAGAAGCTGGGATAGGTATCATAAAGTCTTGGGTTCAAATCTTACTTCTGACATTCACTCGCCAAGTAACCCTGGTCAGGGTACTTAACCTCTGAATCCCTTAGGCCGCTCCCTAGAACTTATTTACTAAAACATAAATGGGTTGGACCTGGCCATCAGGAATTTCCCATCTTGACTGATGAAATCATAGATCCTTCTCATATGCCTTAGCTTATAATGAATAGTTTATGTGACCAGAAATAAACTTTTCATGAACCAACTTGTATGGGTGACCAAAACATTTAACCCCAACATTTCCCTGGAGGCTAGAATTCCTGAGGTCTTGTCATCTGATTTTCTCATTTCACATCCCACCCTTTAAAGAGAAAACCCTAGGCAATAATCCTCTGCTTGCCCTAGCCTGCTTTTGCTATTCTACTGGAATGAACATATTTGGTTAGTCAGCAACATTGAAGTTCTGAATATGACCCCTGTCCTCTGAGAGCTGACAATTGTTCTGCGGAGATAAGACCAACACACACAAAGCAGTTAGATAATAATTTAAGACAGCAAATTATTTTGTGCCAAATCAAGTTGTATAATGAATGCTATATGAGTTCAGAGAGAGAGAGATTACTGCAGTGATGTGTCAATGAGTAATCATAGAGAGACCATTTAACTTTAATCTTCCAATTGTGTAGGTCTGATTTTATCATTCAAAAAGGTTTAGTGATTTCCCATTGAAGTAGCTCATTTTAAGTCTTGCTCCTTAGCTGGGCATTGAAGGCTTTATACAACTTGACTGGAGCTTTACTAATATTTGCAAGCTTTGCCTCTGCTCATAGCTAGCCTGAGTTCCTCGTCCTTCAAAGGATTCCCCCACTTTCCAGTTCCTGTGCTTTTGCAACGTCATTCAATCCCCATAATATAACTCTCTTGCCAATCTTTTACTGTTGAATTCCTACCCTGTCCTTTAAGGCACAGCTAAAATTCTACCTCCTCTGTGAAGCCTTCCATGTTCTCCTAATCTGGTAGTGATCAGTATCTTATCTGAATGCAAAGCTCTCATGCACTGATCATACCCTTCTTTGTACTATATTTATTTTCTTCCTTTCTAGAATGTAAGCTCCCTCAGGGAAGGGACCATGTATATCCATTTATTTTTGTCTTCTCCCTAGTAATGGCAACAGGCTTAACTAATAAACGTTCAATGGATATGAAGGAAGTGAACTTGAACAAGATTTGGATAGGTGGAAAAGAATAGAAATGGCTCCCTGGGAAGAGAATCATATGTACCTTTTGTGTAATGCACAGAGAATTGTAATGTTTTCTGCTTATGAAGAGAAGAATGGATAATTCAAAATGGCAGCCGTATATTTGTCTTTCACATATAGTATGGTTTTAAAGACAAATTGATCTTAATTTTGTTTTCCTTAAGGTAACATAAAAATTAAATTTAAATTATATTCCTAGGGAGCACAGATGTGCCAAATATTTCTTTCTTTTAATATTTCCAAACAAACTAATATTTTTCTTCATCTCCACCATGTCACTCTCACCCTAGTCACATCCACCCACAAATTGTCTTTCCAAAACTACATTACAAAAATGTTGAACTTGAGCTTGTCTGATTTTTCTTAAGAACAGCTGGAAGCAAGTGCCAAACTCATGTTGGGCACAATTTGTGACATGACATAAGCACTATAAAAATATTCATATTTATGCAGTTCTGTGCTGTGTAATCCTCACTAATTTATATTTCCATGACATTGGTAATGACACTAATTACACAGTTGGCAGAGAGGCGCGAAGTGACAGTCATGATGATTTTGTCAACAGTGGGGTGTTTGATTGTAAACTGTTTCCATCAAGACGTTCTCCAACTTAATTTATTTTTCCCTACCACCAGCAAAAAATAATAGCACAATTCAAGTGAGATTGTGAAGCCCAGAAAATGCTCCACTTCATTAGCAACTAGAGGGGGAGTCTGGGAAGAAGGAACAAGTATTTGCCTCTGGCACTAATTAACAGGAAAGCAAAAAAAAAATTGCTAGTAAAACTAATGTGAAACTTTTGGCAAGTATAATATCTTTACTTGGTTGTCAGCATCAAGAGAATAAGAGAGAGAGAGAGAGAGAGAGAGAGGGAGGGAGGGGAGAGAGAGAGAGAGAGACAGAGAGAGAGAGACAGAGAGAGAGAGAGAGAGAGAGAGAGAGAGAGAGAGAGAGAGAGAGAGAGAGAGAGAAAAGGCATTTCCTTGTGTTGCCTCGTTGATTTTCAGTTGTCAGCAAGTCTAATTTTGCTTTCCTTCTGATTCTGATTCATGTCCAAATGCCTGACTTGGGCACGTGTCTGCTAATGCTGCTGCCCCATATCACTTGTTACAAGTTAGTTATTTCCCAGCTCTGCCCCATCCCACTACCCCTCACCCTTCCCCCAACTTTATTTCTTTCATGGTCTCCATTCAATGACAATATGATAGAGTTGAAAAAGCACTGACTTTGGAGTCAGAGGACCTGAGTTCAAATGTTGCCTCTGACAAGGTGTACAACATTGGACAAGACAAGTTTTTGGGCGGACACAGTATTTTTTAATCTATAAAATGGGAGAGCTAGCCTTATGAGATCCCTTCTTGGCCTAAATTTATGCTTCTTGTCTCTTTATCCTTTTTTCATTTTTAATATGAGCATATTTCTTTCTTTCCCATTATTGATTTTATATGATTTTTCTCCCTTCTAATATTGCATTGATAAATCATGAAAAATGTTGTTATGGTGGACTAGACAGAATGCTGAATGTGGAATTAAGTAGATTTGGGCTAAAATCCTCCCTCTAATATTTGCTGACCATGGAGGAGTCACTTGACTTCTGTATTCCTCAGTCTTCTTATCTACGAAATGGGGATAGTAATACCTATGGCTCCTGCTTCGTGAAGTTATGATAATGTATGTGGAACACTTTAATGTGCTCTATAAATGGCAATTTGGGGTATTACTTCAGGTCCTGTTTCTGCAAAGAACAACTTTGTATTAAATTGTTCATCACTCACAATAGCGTGAGTAAAATGAGTTTAACTTCCTCTTTCAACTCTTCATTGTGTATGAGATTATTAATAGGACAGATGGCAAAAGATGGTATTGGAGTTAAAACAAATTTTAAGTCAGAAAAAGCCATTTCTTAAAAAGTAAATCAACACTAGTTCTCAAATTGTTTTCTACACCTCATTACATGAGGAAGTGAGAAAAAAAATGGGAAACTGGGAGATCAGGATTAAATTGGAAGATAGTTACTTTAATGTAATATTTTCTTGCATTTTGATGTTCATGCCTCTGTGTGGTCAAAATGTAGTCCATTTTCTATCAAAGGAAAGTTACGATGAATGTATCTAAATGTTTGAAAGGAGGAAAATAACTTTTCTAGTGCTTCATAGTGTTTTTTGTATGATGTGTCATGAAGAAAGCAAATAATTAATGAGCCCATTTTCATGCTACCTGTCTAAAATTTTCACAATGCTAATTTTTAGGTAAATGAGGCCTTCCATATGATACGTTCATATCTATCTATCTGTCTATCTATCTATCTATAGATATATATCTTTATCTCTCTAGCCATCAATCCATCCCTCCATCCATCTATCTATCTATCTGTCTGTCTATTTATCTATCTATATCTATATCTCTTTCTTGAAGCCTTTTCTCATCCCCCAGCTGTTAATACTCTTCTTCCTCAAATTACTTTGTGTTCCCTTCTCTGTATACATATTGTATCCCCCAAAAGAACTGAATCACTAAACAAAAGTTTAAGTGCCATGCACTGTGCTTCTTGGTGCTATGGTTGTAAAGACAATAAATGAAACAATCCAAAGGGATTCTAAATCATGATTCATAAGTCATAAATCAAAGAGATTCTAAAGCATAATTCATTTCACCTTTGTCTTTGTAAGTGGCTCCATTATCTAGTACAGTACTTTACATATACTTAATGTTTGCTCACTTCAATTGGATTTTTTCATATTATTAGCCAGATATGTTTTTGAATGTGATATATTTGTGAAAATTAGAAAATTGTGATTGGTAGTGGATTTGAAAAGCAGTGATTGGTATGGAATTGAATCTTTCAGGCCCACCTTTAATATCTAGATTAATGAACACTTCAAAGTTGTCTATGATATAAACTAGAAAACATCTCCCTCCAAATGGTAGGATCTTAATTAGAATGAAATGTAAAAAGAAAAATCTTCTTGAGTTTTAAAGAGAGATTGTTGAGAGGGGGTTAGGGGGAGAATCCAGTTAAGCAAAATTCCTGTATTTTGTCTATATTAATCAACATTTTTCAATTATAAACTTCTGGAGGACAGAGAACAATCTTACTGCTTGTTGCACCTGGCATAATGATTTCTACTAGTAGATACTCAGAAGTTTGCTGAATGAAAGAATGCTAAAGGGAAGTATTCAAGGACCTATGTAATAAACTTTTTTGGTTAACAATTATTATCTAGATCACTTGGAAGTTTTCAAATGAAAATTAAATAAAGATGCAAATGACTGTGGTGATATAATGAAGTGCCAAAAGTGTTGGATCAAAAATGATAGAGAAGTTTCTCTGGCAACACCATTCCTAATATGGTGCCCCCAAACCTTGTCCCTTTCAAAACAATTCAACCCTTGCATGGGGTCTCTAGTCTGATATAGATCTCCATACTCTGCTATCTTTGAAATACTGGGGTTTTCAACAGCTACTCATGGATTCAATGATAGGGAAAAGATGGCACCACAAAATTCTGCCCAGGTCTGTAAGATCTCCAGCTGAATGCTTTTATTACTGAACTCATCAATTACTTAAATATAGAATGCTACATGAATTACTATTTTGAAAAGGAAAATTTGGAGGAGGACCTACAAAATGCGATAATATAAATGAATTGTCAAAAATTTGAGAAAAAATCCAGGATATTTTCTCCTAGCTCATTGGTTACGCATTCGCAACTAGGCTTCAGCCTCCCATCTAGTCTTATCTCACAGCACTCCTCTTATTATACTTTTGATTCCATTTAAACTGGACAACTCAAAGATTGGAGGGAAAGCTCAGAGATTGGAAGGGTTGCTGGCCAGGGCACATTAAAATACTGGAATGGGGTTGTACAGAGAAAAGATAATGTCCTTGCTTCTGATTTTAGCATTTTTGCTTGCTTGAACTCATTTGGATAGAAAACAATGTATTTTGGATCCCTTAAAGTGCTGTAAGGTGTCAGATGCATTCAGTGCTATGAAGCCCTGAAACAGTTTGGGGACTAAAATTCACATGGGGAATTACGCAGGGAGTTACATGGAATTTTTGACTCTACACCAGAATGAGTTCTCTGACAGAAACCTGGCCCTTGGTGATTGAGAAGTCAAGGTGAAAGGGTTAACTCTGCCTCTATGTTCCAAATAGCTTGGGGTCTGGGCCAAGAAATTTCCTTCTGAAAATTCTTTTTCCAGTCAAGACTGAAAAACAGAGAGACTTCTGGTGGAAAGAAAAGTCATTTAAGATTTTTCCTCCCTAATTCAATGACTGAGTGACTATGTTACAGTTTTCTTTTCCTAAAAGGCCTGTAGAAGAAAAGTCTATGAGCTTTAATCTAAAAGCAATGACAGAGCCAATACCTCCTCCTATAAGGAATAGGAGGCATCTCATCTGAGGCCTCCAGATGATGCCAGAAACCAGGAGAGAAGCTCCACCATCTCATACCTAATAGAACTCTCTCTGGCAGCAACCATGGGACCATCCAGGAACAATACCCAACAAAGACTATAGACCGCCCCAACAACCAGGAAGAGACTTATATACCTAGCAAAGGCTACATGACAAAGAAGAGAGCAAGCCAGGTGGAAGCAGAACAGCAACCCTGAAGCAATAATAATGATAATGATAACAGTATTTACATAGTGCTTAAAGATTTGTAAGGTGTTTTACATATTTTAACTCATCTGACCCTCACAACAACACTGCAAGGTAGGTGCTATTAGTATTCTCGTTCTATAAATGAAGAAACTGAGGCACAAAGACATAAATTATTTGCCCAGGGGCACACAGTATGTGTCTATGTTGTATCTATGGCATGATTCAAACTTAGGTCTTCCTCACTCCAAGTCCAACACTCTGTATTCTATTTCCTACCTTTCTTATAATAAAAGCTTAGCCTTAGACAAAAATACAGTCTTTAAGTCTCACTTTAAACAGTTTCTCCTCTGTGTGTCTTAAAATCATGTTAGACCCTTGACAGATGCAACCAGTGAGTTAACTTTGTTCAACCATCTCCTGAGTATTAACATCTAACAAGGCATGCAAAAAGGAGACGTACGCTCACTAATGACATTCATTAGTATGATGGAGGGTATCCTGTATGAAGCCCAAAGAGAAGGCTTCTCTGTTGATAGTAAGGTGTCTTCAATTGTTCTTCTTTGCAGATGACATTGTTTTAGTTACATCAAGCCCTGGAACACAATAGGACCTTATCGGTGAGGTACATGTTCATTTGAAAGACATTAACTCAACAATCTACACTGGAAAAACAAAGTGAATGAAACACGTATATGGCCCAGACCACAGCACATGTTTTGATGGGAACCTTATGAATTACTTTATTGATTTTAGAAGTGATTTCAGATGGACAATGAAATGGACCCAGAAGGAAGAGAGCAGTCTTGAGTGCATATGAGAAACTAAACAGTATTCTCAAGTATACAAACCTGTTAGCCTTAATAGGAAATCATCTTGGATACCAATTCAGTGGAACACCAACACGTTGGAAACATAAAAATTAAAATCACTTATAGGACAATGGAAAAAAGGTTGGTGAGTATAAGTGGGTTGCCCTATGTTGCTACTGATGACTTGCCTACAAGAAATGACATAAACAACATTAAAGACATGTATGACTGTAAAAGGAAGTGGTTATATAACAAGAGTGAGAGCTATTAGATGGTTAGTCCAAGAACTGGAAATCGAGGGGATATCCATCGATTAGAGAAGGGCCAAACAAGCTATGGCATATGATTGTGATGGAATATTATTGTTCTATAAGAAATTACAAGCAGAATCATTTCAGAAAGACTTACATGAACTGATACGAAGTGAAGTGAGCAGAATCAGGAGAATGTTGTACACAGTTACAGCAATATTGTTCAATGAAGAACTGTGAATGGCTTAGCTATTCTCAGCAATACAATAACTCAAGACAATCCCAAAGGACTCATACTATCTGCCTCCAGAGAAAGATATGATGATGTCTGAATATAGACTGAAGCATGCTATTTTTCACTTTTGTTCTTTTTTTTTGTTCAAGTCTTCTTGTACAAAATGAATAAGTTTCACATGATTCTAAGTAGAGACTTTGTGTGGCAGGTTATTAGTATCAATCCAATTTTGTAAGTGAAAGAAATAGTCATGTTTCTACATAATCATGGTTACAGCATGTTAATAGGAATGACTAGAATAAGGAACAACCAAATTCCCAAAATAAGCAAAAGTCTGACGTCAAAGGGCCTGGATTCATAGTATGCTGCATCTCCCACACTGCCAGCTAAGATCATGCAGTAGTTGGTGGAGTGTGATTTGAGGAATATATACATTTGAAACATCCTGTTATAATATTTTTTTAGCCATTTTATCTGCAAAAATTTATAATCAGGAAAGTTCCCAAAGGAGGATTTGGAATTTCCTAAGGCAAGGTATTCTATAAAAGGAAATATATCTACTTTACTTTGAAAATAAAAACAAAATAAAAAATATGATATAGATACACATCACTGTTAAAGGAGGACTTCTGCACTTGGCATTTCCAGTTAGGAGAAGAACAGGTGGATGCTGGAAAAAATTAAAACTTAATTGGATGTTAGAGTATTTCATGACAGAATCATGGAATATGAGACTTAAAGGATACTTTAGAGATATTCTGGTCCAACATTTTCATTTTACAGATGTGGTAGCTATGTCAGAAAGAGGTTCTCTGGCTTACCTAAGATCAAGAACTCATAAGGATCAGAGTCAGGATTAGGACTTTGGTGACCTGAGCCTCAGTTTACTGGGGACTGATTGCTATGTGCCCCAGATGGGATGTCATCATAGGCTTCCCTTGGTCAATCACAGCATGAAGGTAGTGAGTTCTGGGATAAGGGAGCACAAAAGGGAGGAACCATCAGGGGATAGGGAAATAGTGAGCAATTAAAGGTGGACTGTTTCACAGTTTTGCCCAGGGTTAATCCTAGTATATGTGTTAGTGGAGACAGATGTAGTATACAAAGGAAAAGCAGGGACAGAGACAATGAAGCAAGTGAAATAGTGAGATGGTATGGTTTGGGACAAGAGAACGTAAGTAAAAGGGTATGTTTGTGTTGGCAAGCCTTTAAATTGCACATATTCTTTACTTCCCAACTTCTCCCACTAGAAGTCTTTGGCACCATTATCCCAAAATCCAGGGGACCAATATGTTGTATCCAGGCCAAATATAACCCACTTGAGTATGGACACTTCTGTTTAGTTAATCAGTGCAAAAAAAATAGTCCTCCTCCACTGCTCCATCATGGTATGAAAGTGATTTGTGTTGACAACAGAGTGTGTGCCTTGACCAGTCTTATTAAGACTGTATGTATGTCATTCAAGAACTAACCTAGCTATGTTTGAAGAGGATCATCATCAGGTTGGCCTCAGACTGATGAATTTATCAACCACAGCAACTTTTGAAGCTCTTTTTTCAATTCATAGGGAGATTTCTAATCTGCAGTGGTAGTTGGAGGGCTTGTTCCAAAGAAATCACAAATTACTGGGGTATTAATACATATGAACTAGTGGTTTCCATTGGTAGGGTTTGCCTAACCACCTTCTTGCTGCTTCCTTTTTTGTTACTGATTGTTGCTAAGGTGTAACACAATTAGTAAAATAAGTGTAAAAAAGTCATGTGGCCTGAACATGTAAGGATTTAAGATTACATGGCTACTATTGAAGCAAAAGGGATGTCCCTGCCTGGGGTGTTAAAAATAAGATAATTTGCCAGCTAGTTTTTTCCTAATCATATTCTCTCCACTCTCTCTCTCTCCCCTAGACCTTCCCCCACCCATGCCCATGCTGCTCGTCCCACCTTACTCATAGTTAGATAGCTATGGGAGGAACCAAACATTTAAAGACTCAAAACTGGGGATTCCAAGATAAAATCCAAACATCTAAGCCTGAGTTTCAAGGCCTTCATAATCCAGCTTCAAGCTATCTGTCCAACCTTGTCTCTCACAACTCCTCTACATTCATGAATGCTTCACTGTCTCCATCTTGGGACTATCCTTTCAATTTTTTTCAAAACAAACCTTAGGCTTTTCTATCTCTTGGTCTTTGTACATGCTATAATGGACTCTATCTCTCTTACTCCACCACCAGTATATCCTCTCTTCAAGTCCAACTATTGAAATCCTTCCTATGTTTCAAGTCCTGGATGAAATCCTGTCTTTTTATTTGAACCATCTCTGACCAAATAGAACTAAAGTAATCTTACCTCCCTTTTTACTCAGATAGTACCTTACTTGCCTACATTTAGCACATAGTATAGTATACATTGTATTGTAGGATTTTCTTTTCTCTTTTTTATCTGTCTCATGTAACCAAATAATTTGTAATGAGAATGGATCATGTCTTATACTCCTAGGTACATTATCAGTCCTAAGCAAAACCCACCATCCAGATATCCTGCACTTCGTACTGGGCTGCTGAACTTCAGTGGAGAAAGTAATAAAATTGAGGACGATTACACCCACTATGAATTTATGGTGCATTACCTCAGCTGGGCCCCCACTGATTCTTGGGAATCCTTCTACTTGGCTTTTATTGACTCCCTATTTGATTTCCCACAGAGCTTGTTTGAAAGCCTTTCCTCTTACTTCACATTCCCAAATGTTCCTCACCACCCACACTTATAGCAGATAATTTAGCTTCCTTATTTACTGAGAAGACTGAAGTCATCAGACCTAAACTCCCCTCCTCCCTTCCTCTAAACTTCTCAGCACCATCACTCATTCTCTCCTTATTTCTTTCTATTTCAGAGGAAGTTATATTTTCCTGCTTATTTCAAAATCTAATCTTGCTCCTTGTGCCCTCAACCTAATCTACTCCTGGTCTTCCAGGACTTTGCTTCAGGAGTCATCTGTTTCTGGTCCAGAAAAATAACCCACATTTTTATAGTGATTTAGGACTTGCAAAGGACTTTTCCTCACCATCACTCTGGAAGTAGGTAGTATAGGTACTATCACCCCTATTTTACAGATGTGGAAACTGAGGCTTTGAAACATGCCAATGGCAATACATTCCAAGCATCAGAACCAGTAGTTTGAAGCCAAGAGTCCTGATGTCAAGCCCAGATATTCTTCAGGCTACTTCTTGAACCGGTTTAATCTCTTTCCACTAGCTCTTTCTCATTTTCTTCCAAACAAGTTCAGGTCTTTTTCAAACCTTTAAAAGAAAAACCTTTCTTTTTTCCCTTCAACTACATTCAGTGAATGTTCCATTTCTGTCTCTCTGCCTCTGTCTCTCCCTCTCTCTGTGTCTCTCTCTCTCTCTCTGTCTCTCTCTGTCTCTCTCTCTCTCCGCCCCCCTTCCCTCCATGTGTTTTCTCTCCATTAGAATGTTATTGTACAACAGGGATGTCTTGATTTTCCATGTGTATTCTCCTTGCTTAGCACAGTGCTTTACCACATAGTAAGTACTTAATATTTTTCTTCTTTCATTCTGTTCATTCACTTTGAAAAAGTGGTCTCCACATTCTAATCACCCAATTTCTTCTCAAAATTTTACAATATCCCTCAGTAAAGCTCTGGGAGGGACCTATGATAATTTACACATCTTTTGTTTCTGAAGGTTTATAAGACCCTCCACCTGACTTCCCTATTTCTGATAATTTCTGATATTTCTGACTCACCATCCTCTAGTCACTCAGGTTCACATCCTTGAAGTATTCTTGATTCTTTATTCTCACCTACCTCTGATATCCAATCAATCGCTAAGTTTTATTGATTCTGCTTCTTCCTCATCAGTCTTCTTTAGTTCTACATTAGTCCGAGCCCTCTTTTCCCTACTATTGTAATAGCCTCCTAATTAGTCTCTGGACATCCACTTCTTCATCCTTTCTCCAATCCATCTTCCATAAAGTTGCCAGATTACTATTATTAAAACTCAGGTCTCATCATGTCACTCTTTTGCTCATGAAGCCTTAATGGTTCCCTGTAGTTCCCAGAAAAAAATTTAAATTCTTCTCTTGGGCACTTAAAGCCCTTTACAATAGCAGTCCAGCCTACTTTACCAGGATTGAATGCATATTATCTCTTCTTGCAAACTCTATATACGCCAGCCAGATTATCCTGCTTGCTGTTCCCAGTGCATGACGGCCCTTCTTCCGGGTCTGTGCCTTTGCCCAGATTGTCCTTTATACTTGGAATATTCTCACTCTTTGCTTCTGCCTCTCAGAATTCTTAGCTCTCTTCAAGGCTCCTATCAAGTGCTGTCTCCTTTTGGAGGCCTTTCATGACTTCCTTCCAGTTGCTATATTTATTTTGTATATCTATCCTTCTCTCTGTTTCTCACACGCATCATCCTATCCCTTATCTCTATGCCTTTACTACCACACTGCCATGTTTGGAATATATGCCTTTCTCATTTCTGTTCCTTAGAGCTCTCTTCCCTTAAGACGAGTTTAATGACTATCTTCTTCATGAAGCCCTTCTTTATCTTCCCAAGTGATAGTGCCCTCCCTCTCAAACTACCTTGTATTTAAATATTTCATACATATTTATTAACTTCATATTTGTGCTCTCTATATTTTTATATGGACCTATTATATCTCCCATGTGCATATAAGCTCATTCTGGGTTGGTAGTGTTTCATTCTTTATAATTGTATCCTCAGTGCCCAGCACAGTGCCTGGAATAGTAGATGATTAACAAAGAGTTGATTGATTGACTTACTTATCAGTAAACAGAAAGTCAGATCCATGAGGCCAAGGACTATCTCACTTAAGTATTTGTATCCTTAGCACCTGGCACACAGTTGATGTTTCATAAATGTTTGTTGATTTATTATCAGAGATAAATTAAATTGCTGTAGCAATAGTCCAGGTGAGATGTGATGAGAGCCTGATCTAAGTTTGTGTCTGGGCTGATGTAGAGAGAGCTATGGTCCAATTCCTTATTTAAAAATCTTTCCTTAGATCCTCACTTAGCTTTCTTTAAAAGCCACCTTCCTCCATTTTTGTTGTTTTTAGCACACATCACAAGGCTTATCTCATTTTGAGTTTCAGCAATCCTTGACAGTATTCTTATAGGACTGAGCTCCTACATGTATGTCCATTCAGACTTGGTTATGCTCTTATTTCTTCATTTTCATGACATTGCCTTCTCTAGATTCTCTGCCTGCACATCTAACTATTCCTTCTAGGTCCTCAACTAGCTCTTCTTCCCAATGTCTTGAGGTGAGTGGCTCCCCACACACCTCACCCTTCTCTTCTACCTTCACTTTCCTTTGGCAATTTCATTCACTCACTAAGCTTCAAATATTCTGCTATGTGAATCACTCACAATTAATTATTTCCATCCTTGACCTCTCATCTTTACTCCAGATCTGCTTCTCTGACTTACTACCAGACATAAATACAATGTTTACTTAACATGGACAAACCCATGAAGCATGTGCTCTTTCTCCATGAGGATGGATATATGATCTGTCCTCTTGCTAAATTTAAGGCATTGAAGTACAGAGACAACTCTCATTTCATCTCTTGGTCCACCTAGGGGTGTGTGTGTGTGTGTGTGTGTGTGTGTGTGTGTGTGTGTGTAGAGTGGGCATAAAGCTGTGCCAAGGAGTATGGACAACCAATCTAGGAAGAGCTGTCCACTCAGTAGACTCTAAAAAGAGAGGCTCTTTCTCTCTTTGGAATCTGGCACTTTGGACTCAGAATTTTTTCTCAGACTTCTGGTGACAATGGTGAATGCATGAACCTGGCTGTGAGAGTATGTGCTTGTCTAGATAGAACTGAAATGGTCTTTCCGAGTTGGTTCCAGTCCTCACTCACACCTTTGCAATCTTCTTTCCAGATGCCAAAATTTCTTTGACAAAAAGATATGTCTAATTGGGAGGATTGGGACATTTAGGGGGAAAGAGGGTTGCGGTGCTAAGTTCTAGTGAGGGAAGGAAGGGGTTAAAGATGGTCAAGCCCTATGTAGCTGACTGTCAAAATTGGATACAGTTACCATGCAAATCATTATATTTAAAAAAGAGAACTGCTTGCTATTCAGGGCAGGATATGTACAATTGATTTCTCTTGGTACAACCATTTTGTGCTTTTAAAATGATGACTAATTGTCCAATTATTGGTGATTCTTGTTTTTTTTTTTATGAATTTATTTCCCTCAACTTGTTTTCGATGCTGTGCGGCATGATAATAGATGTTCTCAGATCCTTACAGTGACAAACAGAACCAGAAATCTGCCCTGTAGTTTCTCCTTGTAGTATATTTTATGCTCAATTGAATAAGGTGAGCATAGTTACCAAATTAAGTGATAGGCATAGTTTGCTTATTGTCAGTTTATTTTTAAACACACGCACGCACAGAATGGGACTAATTTACACTAAGGCAAAACCAGGTGAAGTGATCTCTTTGCTGTAAAAAATTCAAAACAGTTACTATTGGGAAACACTTTCTCAGGATTGGTGCTGTGTCCACCTTACAAAAAATAGACCTTTTAAAATACTATTTTCTTGGCAGTTGGATATAATGAGCCCTTAAAAATTGGCTGTTAGATTTGCAAGATAGAGTAATTTCTCTTCTTGGTAGTCACAGGTTCCTGTGCTATTGTGCTTTCCCACACAATTGGAGATGTCATCCTGAGGTAGATTTATGAGGAGGCCAATTGGTAAAGCTGTATTGGCTTTCTTACCTCCTCATTTTGGAGAAGTGAGGTAACAGTTGCCAGATGTCAGAAATGAGTTGTTTGGAAACCAAATGCAAATTTTTTGATTACCCTTTCTCCTTGATGACTCTTGTCATATTTTACTATTCATTTTGAATTTTTCGGCTCTTCAGCTTTTTTTGCCTTGCCACTCTTACTGTTTTAAAACTTGCATCTTTCCTGTTGAGCACAGCCAGCTGCCATGCATGTGTGTCTTTACAAAAGGAATATGACACCATCTGTGGGCTCTAACGAGTTCTTGTTAAACAATAGATTTGGGAGCAGCTATGTTTGTTGAATAATTCCTCACCTTGCAGCCCTATGCTTCTGAACATCATCCACAAACCAGAATGAAAGAGCAAATGGACTCTGAGAAAGCAAGAAAAAAATGGAACCATCTTCAGGGATTAGGATGATTCCCTTTCACCCTCACCAGCAGAACAACTTTGGTAGACGCTGGCTTTTAGGGTGTGCACTGCCAGTGTAATGAGGGGTAGGTGGTGAACACCTCAAGGAATTGTTTGTAAAATGTTAATTTCCTTCCCTGCATAGGCCTTATCAGGGAACTTGTCCACCTTTTCAAAGGCCTCAGATTTGAGAGTCCTTTTTTAACTCCTATAAAAGCTTCAGTCAAAGAGATGAAAAAGAGATTTCAGAGACATAGCAATCCAGAGGCACCAACAAGCAGATTACAGAATTTTTTCTCTATTTTCCATGTGAATTGAAGGCTTTCATCTACTTGGAGACAATTTACTAGGTTGAATCTAAGACTAGATTGTTACTGATAGGCTCTTTCTCTACCTAAACAAACAAACAAATAAACAATGGAAGAGTCAACAACTGGTGGAACATCTGATACTAAAGGTTCAGTGACATTTGGGGAGAGGCTAGGAACCAATTCCTGCATGCATTAAGGGAATGGGAGGGAAGTGGGGTGTGACTTAGAGAACATGATTTACTGTATGGAGAGGGGAAGTTATATTTGTTATATGCATGGACAACAAACCTGTTCCTCAAAGCTCTAATTTGGAGGCATACAGTCTCAATAGAGGACTTAGATAATTCCAAATCTTCTCTATGCTACTCTGTGACCTCAGGGTCCACCATGGAACGGAGGATTCTGCAATAACATTCTCTATATCGTATGAAATGAATGACCAGAGAAACTGAAAACTTGGTCAATTCAGTCTTCTAAAAAGTAGGTAAATAGCCACATTGTTTTTCACAATTTGACTTGATTATGAAGCTCAAAGAATGTTAGATCTATAGGGTAATCATTTAGTGATTATTTAGTTCAATTTTCCTATTTTACAGATGAGGAAACCAAAGCCAAAAATGTTAACTGAGTTGTCCAATGGGACATAGCTAGTTTGTGGCAGAACTATGAGACCTTGGGCTAGAACCCGACCAATTGACAAGTCTAATATACTTCCTACCATGCTGCAAATTATTCTGAACTTTTCACTCCAATCAGTTGATGGAAAGACAGCCAAATCCATTTAATTCTCTATACTCTAGCCAAGGTCTCTTATGAGCTACATGCTTGACTACATTGTGGATACTTTGGCAGGTGTGATGCCCTCTTACTTGTAATGGAGAGCACCCTCAGGACCTAAGATAAACTTGGGTGTATGCTTGGATTCCAGATCCACCCAAGGCCCTTTCTTTTTACTTATTGAATTTTAATAAAACAATTATTTTCAGTTTTGAATTCTCTCCTTCACTCCACCCCTCCCCCATCCTTTGGGAAGGCAAGAAATATGATACTTATCATACATACGAGAAATTATGCAAAATATATTTCCATGTTAGCCACATTGTAGAAAAAAAAACAAGGAAAATGAAGTGTAAGAAAATGTGCTTCAATTTGCACTCAGTTCATCAGTTCTCTTTCTGAAGTGAATAGCATTTTTCATCATGAGTCTTTTGGGATTGTCATGAGTCATCGTAATTATTTAGAGTAATTAGTGTAATTAAGTCTTTCACAATTGACTGTCATTACAATCTTGCTGTTACTATGTACAGTGTTCTCCTATTTCTGCTCACTTTACTTTGCATCAGTTTATTTAAGTCTTTCCAGGCTTTTCTGAAACTATCCCCTTCATTATCTCTTACAGCACAATGGTATTCCATCACAATCATATGCCACAGTTTTTTCAGCCATTCTCCAATTGATATTATCTCCTCAGATTATAATTCTTTGCTACCACAAAAAGTGCTGTATAAAAATATGCATATGGGTCCTTTCCCTTTTCCTTTGATCTCTTTGGGATACATACTGCAAGGTCCTTTCAAGAAGGAGATGCTCATTAATAGAACTTATGGTCCTATATTTTATTGGCCATGTGAACATGAAGGGATGCCATGGCAAAGAGAAAGGATTTTCAGTGCCTTGACCTGATTCGTTTCATGTAGGAATGGCAATACATGTCCATTTGCCCTCCAGAAGAGTCATGTGACAGATATATACTTGAGACACCTAAAGCTCATTTGCAAAAAGTGGATATGGATGTGGCCTGTGTCCTATTTTCAAAGTAAGGAAGGTTCAACAAAATCAACAGTTTAACAAATCTCGACTAAGCATCTACTAAGAAGAAGAGGAATTATAGCATAAGCAGAATTAACCTTTGAGCCACACAAAGCTTGGTTCGGTTTCTAGTTGTGAAATACTTGCTCTGTGACCACAGGAAAGTCATTTAACCTCCTAGTTCCAACGGTCCCCCCCCCCCCCCACCTCCTTTATCAGTATAGGTTGCTGAGGCATGCTGATCTGATAGAGGAGGTTCCTTACTGGGAGTTCCATATAGTAAGGTAATCATAGGGGTGGAGAAGACATGCCCTTAACATACAAAGACAAAAATGAAGTGGCTCCTGCCATGAAAGAGTTCCTATTCTAAGATGTTTTTTTTTTCAAAGTGATTTTTAGTTTAAAAAAGAAACTATTGGAAAGAATATATTGGAAAGAAATCTCTATAAAGATCAATTATTATGTGTCTTTGATTCAGCCTGGGCTTTTACTGAATGTTTCCTTTTTTTATTTTTTTTTTGTTTGGCAGGGCAATTGGAGTTAAGTGACTTGCCCAAGGTCACACAGCTAGTACATGTGTCAAGTGTCTGAAGCTGAATTTGAACTCAGGTCCTCCTGATTCCAGGGCCAGTGCTCTACTCACTGCGCCACCTAGCTGCCCCTGAACACTTTCAATGAACAGTGGGATTCCATGTAAAGAAAACCAAATGTAAACAAGTCTTGTCTTATCCTGTTTTGGGGGAAGATAGACATTGAATAAAAGATAACATTTGACATATTACTTATGTAATTTCTTGGCTTTTAAAAATGTTTAGAGTAAACTTTGAGAATTTAATTGGACATTATTGGTGGTAAGCCGGGCGATAATGTACATAGTAATCCCCTTCATCTAAAATCTATAGACTACTCTTGGAAGTTGAAACCTCTGTCATTTGGCTTCCATTCTCACCACTGCTGGTTAGGAGGTAACATATGGTCGAATTTTTCATCCACTTTGTGTATTAGTATAAATTTGACTAAGAAGGATTTATAGTATGCTGGACTTTGTGTAATTAGCAAGATGACATCTCTGAATAGCAACATTTGGGGAACTTCACCATCAAAAGAGAATCATTCTTTTCTTTGGATTTTACTTAGCACATTTTCTATGATATTATTGAATGTCTTAGGTAAAATATGTATCTCTCCATTTAAGCCTTGCTTGATGTCAATAGCAAGTGGCTTTGTCAACAAAGTCTTCTTGACTGTCACTAATATGGTAGTTTTGCACATTTTGGTATTTACTTATCTTAGGAGACACTTTAGGGCAGCACTTTATTCTACTGATTCAAATAAGTGCTTCATTCAATCCTTCTGAGATACAAGATTTCAAGATTTCGTTTGTGCAGACATTCCTTCTAATGATGCAGAGTGAAACCTCTTCATGACCTAGTAGATAGTGTTGGAGAATTCGTTTGGCTGGAAAAAATTTATCAGTCTATGGCCAAAGAAGTTATGAGCCTCTCTTGAACTTCCCCTACTTTCATAGGTTGGGTCAGAGTCCCTCTGTTGACTTTTTCCACTTTAGCCTAGATTTATCTTGTTTGTACATAGCTGTCTGCATATTGTCTCCCCCCATCTGACTGTAAGCTCCTTGAGGGCAGGGATTATATTTTGCTTTTATATCCCTAATACTGAGCACAGGCCTGGCATATACTAGACACTTAATAAACACTTATTAACTGTCAGACTTCACTGGCAAAGCCTTTGAGAACTTAGGGTCGCTTCCACGTCACAATGCATCATTGGAGTAGTAATTTGGTGGAATAAAATATTTTATTGAAATCTACTAACAAAAAACTCAATGGGATGTTATACAGTGTTATCTACCCCTCTTAATGAGTTGTGTGACCATAAAGAAGTTGTCTGACTTAGAAAATCATCTATGAAACCTGCCAGTACCCTTCTCATTCTTCTTTATTTATATGGATATATAGATTCCTATCATAAAGATTTCATAGTGATGAGAAAAGTATATGAGTTGATAGTTGCTTATGTCTTCTTGGTCTCCCTTTTGTTTCAACAATCCAGCTAGCAGCTGCTGTGGGAGTGAAAAACCAACATAAGTCCAACAACAAGAAGGCTGCCAAAGCCCAGCTTCTTTTGATCTGCTTTACTAAGGAAAGTAACGTTAAGGGTTTAACAATCTCATTTCAATCCAACATACAGACATCAGCGACTTAGTTCAGGGGAAAAAGCCAGCACCCTGAACTTCAGAGCAAAGTACAAACAAAGTACAAACATCGACAGACAGACCTTGACTGATTCAAATCCCAATACATAGTTACCAGAGTTTAACAAAGTCCCAGTATCCGGGTTTATGAGCTGGAGGGCTCTTAGCTACAGCTGTCTGGAGTCTCTGCATCAGCGTGCCACCAAGAGTGAATGCTCTGAGCAAATAGCTTTGTCTTCTCTTCTTATACTGTTTCAGACATCATCAAACGTCATCTGAATGACCAGAACTTAGGCTCCTATGATTGGCTCTTGAGTTAGCACCTCCCCTTAGTACCCTGGGAGCTTCACACCCACATAGGCTTAGCACCTAACAGGGGTTTGGGCCTGGGGCTTAGCACCTAGTAAGACTCAATGAAATACATTGAATTAATCAAAGGAAACAAAAGCCAAACTCTTCAAGGGCACTTGGTTGAACTGAGTACTAAGAGCCCATTTTGCTTACCAACATACCTTTTTAACTGATAAATACATTATCTGCAATCTTTTATATTTCCTTAAAATCCTCTCCTTTTGAAATCTCTTAAGAATCTTCCCTCGAACGTCTTTAAAACTGTGCATCCTGTAGCATGAATTTTTTCTGTATGTATTTGATCTGCTCTGGCTTCTCTTTTTAGATTCATCTTCATATGCATTGTTGCTTATTTTCTCACATGGTACATAAAATCTAGAGATGGTAGAATCCAAATGTGGTGGTTTCATTGTTTATTCCACTATAAAACACCAACAGAGCCGATCCTTTTGAAAGCAGTTAATTATTCTCCCAACATTGTCTAAAAATGTTCACAGAATCTCACAGTTGGCACCTAGTCTAAGTTGTTCCTGGACAAGAATACTGCCTGTTATGTACCCCAAAGGTGATTGTGCGGTTTTTTTCCTTGAAAACCTCTAGGGAGGGGCAGCCTACCACCTCCATTCTACTTGCTCATAGTTCTAATTGTTAGAAAGTCTTCCTTATATAAACCCTACATCTATCTCTGCAATTTCCACCCAGTTTCCAGTTCTGCCACCTGAGATCAAGTAAAATACAACTAATCCTCTTCCACACGACAACTTTCCAAGTAAATGAAGACAGCTATGTTTGCCCTCCATACTCTCTTTTCCAGCCTGAATATGCCTAGTTTCTTCAGTGGATTTTCACACGGCATGATCTCCATGCCCTTCACAATCCTGGTTGCCCCCCTATAGACACTCTCTAGCTTATCAATGTTCTTCCTGAAATGTGGTCTCTAGAACTAGATACAAATATTACATGTTTGATCTGACCAGAGTGCAACAGGACTATCATACATAGTCAAGCATATTCCCTTTGTCTTAATGTAGTTCTTCAAGGGCGAGAGGCAATATTGTTACACTACTAACTAAATTGGGGCAGCTAGGTGGCACAGTGGATAGAATGCTGCCTAGAGTCAAGAAGACTCATTGTCCCGAGTTCAAATGCAGCCTCAGACACTAGCTGTGTGACCCTGGGCAAGTCACTTCACCTTGTTTACCTCAGTTTCCTGATCTGAAAAAAATGATCTGGAGAAGGAAATGGCAAAACTTCTCCAGTATCTCTGCCAAGAAAATCTCAAATGGGGTCACAAAGAGGCAGACATGACTAAAAAGTGACTGGACAACAAAAATTAACTAAATTGAGTTTGCAGTTTACTAACTTCCTCAGCCCAACTCCCTGATCTTTTTCAGACAAACTGCTCTCTAGCGCACATCTTTCTTCCTGTACTTTTGAAGCTCTTCTTGTGGACCCAAGTATACAACTTTGTATTTATGTCTATTATGTTTCATCTTGTTAGATTTGATTCAGCATTCTTATTTGTCAAGACTTTTTTATATGCCAACTGTCACTGTCACCCAATGTCTTAGCTGTCTCTGATATGTGCCATCTAGTACAGCATCTGGCACATAATAGGTACTTAATAAAGGCTAGTTGTCTGACTGATTGATGAGAGATTTGACAATCATGCCATCAATTTCTTCATTGTAGTTACCGATGATTTAAATTGCCTGGTGTTTAATAACCACTAAATAAATGCTTGTTAACTGACCTTGCTAGATCTCATGTCAAATTCTTTCCTAGCCTCTGTTTTCTCCGTTGGTTCTTCCAAGTAATTCTTCTAAGTGTATTTTACAATTGAATCTGTAGTATAAATTGGTGTCATTTTTGGCTTTAGTAAAGCTGTCCTTGCTTGCTTTCCCATTGAAGTAATCTAATATCAAGATATATGTTGACTCAGTTTAGAGGTTTTTTCTCCATACAAATCTTTTGCTTCTTTATCCTCCACAATGGAGGTTGGTGCATAGTTGTTGTTGTTCAGTCATTTTGAGTTGTGTTCAACTCTTTGTGACCCCATTTGGGGCTTTCTTGGCAAAGATACTGAAGTTGTTTGCCATTTCTTTCTCCAGCGTAGGAACTGAAGCAGAGTTAAGTGACTTGCCCAGGGTCAGCCAGCTAGTAAGTATCTAAGCCAGATTTGAATGCAGGAAGATGAGTCTTCCTGATTGCAGGCCCAGCACTCTCTCCACTGGGCCACGTAGCTGTATCCATTGGTGTGAGCTATCTGCTTATACTTAACATAAGCTCCATGAAACAAAATGACAAAATGTCTCATCAAATGGTGTTTTTTTTCAAGCCTTTGAGCAAATAAGAAAACTAATTCCACCAATATTTTTATGTGTCTTTCTCATGAGAATCTGGGAGCTATTTTTTTCCCATTTATCTGGTATCTTAACATCTTTTGATCTTTTATTTCATTTATAGTAAAAATGCCAATATAGATATTATTTGGTTACTCTAGTAGTATACCAATTTGCTGGTCATTGGGCTAGCACTGAATGTTAAGAGTACCAATAGCTAAATATATATTTTCCCCTTTAGCCACTCTGACTGCACCATGCAGAACCTAAAGGAGCTACCTGACTAGGGTAGTTTGGGGCATCACATATAGCCCCATGGCCAAATATATACACAGAGAAGAGATTCATGACAAATCTTCTGGTGCTGAGCCTCTAAGCACAGTCCTAGAGGAAGCAGGGTATAGTGAAAAGGGCAATAAGCCAGAGTCAAGAGAGAGCTGGGTTCAAATTCTACCTCTGGTGCTTACTATAGGCCTTAGAAAAGTCACTTCATTTCTCTGAATATATTTCCTTCTCTGTAAAATGAAGATAATGATACCTGTAGCACATAGCTCGAAGGGCTATTAGATCCAAAGAGACAATGTATATAAAGTACTTTACAAAACTCAGAATACATTATAAATATCAGATATTTACCTAGATCAGTCCTTAGACAATCAAAATAAATTCTAAATGGCACAATCGTCAGACTGATGTTTGAATCCTTTCCAGCTTATTAGAACTTGCTCTGAATTGTGTTCCATTGATCTATCCTTCAGTGACCCAGTGTTTGCTCTGGGTACCACAGTGAGGCATCATGATTAGGGAAACATTTCACCTATTAGCCAATATTACGGGCTCTCTTCTCCCCACCTGGAATAGCACCTTCTGGACCAGCCTCCAGACATCACACCTCTCTAAATAAATGAATTCTCGAAGCTTTGGAACTCTGCCCTAGGCTGAGCTGCCTGGATTGGTGTGTGGCTAAGTGGAAAGTCACCTCACTCACTCTATTGAGTCTGCCCCAGAGACTGCTTCACACCAGCCCAGCCTGGATATCTTGCCATCTGTGCTGCCTGACCATGTGCATCATCTCACCTTCCTCCACCACTTTCTCTGGGACCAGCGATCGAATCAATACTAACGTTGTTTCTGGAAAAGGTATGATAATTAAGTGTGCTCCATGTCTCCACTCATCATTCTTGTGACTCTCCAGACAAAAATTCTTCCTTGGCCACCACTTCTTTAGATGTATTGTCTCCTATTAGAATGTAAGCTTTTGTAGGTTAGGGACTGATTTAATTTTATTTTTTTATTTCCAGTGCAAGCACAGAGTAGGCATTTAATAAATGCTTTTCATCCATTCATACTAAATAATTAATATATATTATGCGATAATGAGTTCAGGGTAGACTATAATGCCATTTTTTGTTTGCCAAAGTATTCCCCATGTAACATATACACCCTGGCTCTAGTCTTTCAAGGTCAGGCAGGTGTTTCAGAGTTCTGGACACCCTGACTTTGGGGCTATTTGGGGTTGTGTGGGGGATCTGGGGGCATTTGGTGGCTTTGGGGCTATTTCTTTTCTCTGCTATTATTGGCTTGAACTCTCATTCACTCTGTTCCTTTTGTTGTTTGGGGGGCCTGTGATTAGTACCCCAATTCCATTTAACTACTTAATGTCAAATGGCCTTTACAATGGGATATTTATTTCAAAGACATAGAAATTGCAAACTTATAAACATTTTTGCCCCCAATACCTACTGAGCACTTTTTCTCCTACATTCTCCCAATACTTTGGGAGAGTGGCCGCAAAACTTATTTCAGTTCCTACTAAGTGTTGGTCCCACTAAATTTACCCCTAAAAGTAGCATTGCTGCCGTATAAGTCTTCAGTTCACCTTTGGTTGATATGGGTCCAGGTCACTCCCAAAAGTCATCCCTTACTCTTTTGGACGTTTATACTGGGCTGGCTGCAACACCCAGACTGGATTCTGACTCCTTGATTCATATAGCTTGTTTTCCCTGTACTGAGAAAGGAAAAGAAAACAAAAAGCCAAGGATCCAGGACCATATATGCTGGCCATATGATGGAAAGAAGGCCCGAAGGCCTTTCCTCTTATAGCATGTTTTGTTGACAGATGTGAGCGGGGTGACCTTGCTCCCACAAATGCAACTGCAAGAGGCAGCAGAAGCTGACTCAGGCAGGTGGTTGTGTATTTTAAGACACCAATAATTTTGATTATGCAGCCCATCAAAATAAATAATACTTATCTCAAACACTCTGTTAGCAACCAGAATCAGTTCTACAACATCTATGAATGTTCCACAGCCTCTCCGAGGCACTTCCCTTACACGTCATTATGCCTATCTTGAAACACTTTCCCTAGTATCCTCCACATGGAGAGCCATGCTCTGCTTCCCAGCATCCTCTATGTGGAGACACCATAGGAGGCACATGGAATCCACCAGACCCCTGTCACACCTACATCCAACTGACAACTCCCTTTGCTAATCCCTTTTGAAATCTTACCTATCCATCAACACCCAGTTCACATGCCTCCCCTTTCATGAGTCCTACCATGATTCTTACCACACATGGATAGAAAAGAGTTTTCCTATAAATATTTTTGTACAGACAGGTCTCTTTCTCACTTGTGTGATCTCTTTGGGATATAGCCCTAGAAGTGGTATTGCTGGGTCAAAGGGTATGCACATTTTTATAACCCTTTGGGCATAGTTCCAAATTGCTCTCCAAAATGGCTGGATCTGTTCATAACTCCACCAACAACGTATTAATGTTCCCATTTCCCCACATCCTCTCCAGTATTTATCATTTTCCTGTTTTGTCATGTTAGCCAATCTGACAGGAGAGATGTGGTACTTAAGAGCTGTTTTGGTTTGCATTTCTCTAATCAATAGTGATTTAGAGGATTTTTTCATGTGCCTATAGATATCTTTACTTTCTTCCTCTGAAAACTGCCTCTTCACATCCTTTGACCATTTCTCAATTGGGGAATGGCTTTTATTCCTATAAATTTGGCTCAGTTCCCTGTATATTTTAGATATGAGGCCTTTATCAGAGACACTGGCTGTAAAGGTTTTCTCCCAATTTTCTGCTTCCCTCCTAATCTTTGTTGCATTGGCTTAGTTTATACAAAAAACTTTTCAGTTTAACATAATCAAAATTATCCATTTAACATAATCAAAATAAATGGGGAATATACGGACTTCATAATAACCTGGAAAGACCTACATGATATGATGCTGGTGGAGCAGAACCAGGAGAACATTGTACAAGACCACAGACATATTGATTCTATGATGACTAACTTTGATAGACTTGGACCTTCTCAGCAATACAAGGCTCAAAGACCGCTCCAAAGGACTCATGATGGAAAAAGCTAGCTACATCCAGAGAAAGAACTGTGGAGTCTGAATGCAGATTGAGGCAAACTATTTGCTCTCAATTTTTTTCTTTTCTTGTTGGGTTTTGTTTCTTCTCTCTCATGATTCATTCCATTTGTCATAATTCTTCTTTGCACCTTGACTATTGTGGAAATAAGTTTAATGCAAAGGTTTATATAGAATCTATATCAGACTGCATGCCGTCTTGAAGGGAGGGGGAAGGGAGGGAAGGGAAGAAAATTTGAAACTCAAGAACATGTAAAACTAAGTGTTGTAACTAAAAATAACAAATCTAATCTAAAAAAAAGGTTAGATTCCTAATCAGAAAAAAGAAAAGACCTTTCCTTCATTTCACCTCACATAACATCCTATTCCTCTCTGATGCTCCTGTCTTTTTTGCTTATTCTTTCCCTTGTGTCTAGCAGAGATGAGAACATCATCCCAGAGCAGTGCACAATATTTCCTCACTACATTTCCCCATTACTTTCCATGTCCAATCAGTGATCCTTCTGGAAGCTTTCTTGCGATCTTTCCTTCTTGGCTTCAGACCTAAAGTTATTCATTAATTACTTATATCTAGCTAGGCTAGGACTCTTCTCTACAGCAGACCTCCAGCAGTGTACACACACACACACACACACACACACACACACACACGTGTGTGTGTGTGTGTGTATGTGTATATATATATATATCGCACAAACATACACACATACACACATGTGTTCACATACACACACATACCCACACACATTTTAAAGATTGTATATCTGGCTTCTCAAAGGGTCTCCTCCCTACCTTCCAAATTCTTGTCTCCTCTGAGGATTGTAAAACATATTAGAACTCTTTTAAGACAGAGATGTACAATGTTTTCTCCCTGAGGAGTGCTGCGAGGACAAAAGAAAGGTGTGGAGTTGAATTCTTCCAACAAAAAATACTTTGTAACTATTCAGTGTGCTGTTGTTGTTGATGAAGATGAATATAAGCTTTTTGCAAGTTGGGATAGTTTTATTCTTTGTACTTATATCCACAGTATCGAGCACAGTGCCTGGCACATATTGCATCCTTTTTAAATACTTAGTGACTGGCTGATTTGCGTACTTCCCTACTTGTTGCTTTATTATTGAAATATATGAGTTATAATAGCAATAAAAAACAATTCTTAAATAGATTACAATCTATAAAGCCTCACATTGAAGATTATGGTATTCCAGGTGTTACATCACGTCACCAGACTTTGTTTACAGTAAGCCTTTCTGTTAACTTTCTTTGTCTTCTCCTGAGCTAACCAACACTTCAGTGCTCCCAGGTACTTCTTGGGAAGTTATGCTGGGGCTTGGATGTATTAAAGTTCATGGTCTTGTATTCAAAAATACCAGATGCTGGCACCAGGATTTCAACTTGTTGCTCTCTAGAAACTGGGATTGATTTCCAAAAGCAATGCCAGAATGGGCAGTTTCTGCTCCAAAAGTTGAGAGAATGCCTCCCAGCTGCTTGGCAGCTTGTATGAAAGATTTCATCCATCAAGTGAATTAGTGTGAAAACAGGACCCCAGTAGAGCAAAAATTATGCTCATTGATTAACTCTGTCTGGACAAGAGTATTTTCTCTGTCAGAGAAGCAACTGTTTGATGAATCACCATTTAATCAGTTGATAGTTTTGTTTGTTTTGTTTTTAGTGGGGGGTCGGGTGGATTGCTGATTTGGTTTTGGAATGCAACAGGGATCATTGTGGTATAGGTCACTAGAATTAGAATCAGAAAATCTGATTTCAAATCTGAGTTCTGCCACTTATTGACCTTGGGACAGTGCACAGGTTATTCTGAGACTCAGTTTTCTCATTTGTGAAATAGTAAGAATACTACGCAGGTTTGTTGTGAGGATCAAATGAAATGACATATGTAAGCACTTTGTAAATCTTAAAGGAATAGATATATATGTCTAAGCTGCTGCTGCTGCTACTATTACCATTATGAGACAACTTCATTCATCCTATCTAGCCAGACTCTCTTATATTATCCCTGGGAGTAAATTAATATTTTAGCAATACGATGACTTTCAGTCCACTAGGATAACAAGTTATTGAAGAACAGGAACCTCCTGGCTCCAGAGTGGCTGCCTCCCAAGGGGCTGGCTTTACTCAAAGAGTTTGTGTTACTTATTTGGAGAATCAGGCTGGGTATGGATTTCCTGAGTTTGTCTCTTTCTACCTTAGGAAAAGCTTAGTCACTGTTCATTGACCATGTGTAATAGTCAGTAGTTGGTTGTAAAATTCACTGTTGGGCCTCTGACCAACTCCATGACATCAGAGACCTGTTTGCTATTACTTTATGTTTTTCATCTGGCTGGAATCGGGCTCATAGTCTCACAGAGTGCTAAAGCAGAGTTGGATGGGGCCATAGAGATCATCTCACCCAACCCTCTCTTTTTAGATGCAGAAACTGAGGCAAGCCCAGAGCAATGATGTGACTTGTCCTCAGTCACAAAATCAGCCATTGACAGAATTGAGTTGGAAGAGCAATGATTTCTTATCGTTCTTGGCCAGACCCTCAGCCCACATCTCTATGCAGTCCTAATGCATCATCAGAAAAACCTAGATGGGGTTACCTGACAAGGGCAAAGGCTGAAGTTATTCCTGTATTCTCATCCTTTCCCTGGAAACCAGGTTACTGGAGATAATAGGAGTGCACAACCTTTACCCCAGAGATTCCTCTTTCCTACTGTTCCTCTGCCTGTCTTAACGAAGGATAAGGACAACTCGTGGGATGTTTGCTGCCTGAAAGAGTACTCTCTTTGCATGTGAAGACTGGACAGTATATACCCCAGCTGTAACTTGAGTAAATATATCACTGAGTTCTGGCTCTGTCACTTTCATTCAATCTATAATCGCTCAAGTTGATCCTTCAAAAAAGATAGACTAGAGAATTAGCATGGTATAGCCTAATGGTTCACCTTGGATTCAGAAATTCCTGGGTTCAAATCCTGTGTCTGTTGTATACAAGCTATAGGACACTGAGCAAATTACTTAACCTCTCAACACTCCAGACAGCTCTGAGATTTTAAGTTATAAAATTTCTGATCTGGGAGTTAACTTACTGAGAAGTTTTTCATACCAATGAAATCATTCCTCTACCTATCCCACAGGAATATAAGGGATTCTGAAATTACTAATTAAATATTACGTTGTCAATCAATGCTAGTAAAGGGCAGAACAATAGGTAGAATCCGTCTCCTAGTACATCTCCCATAAAACCATGCTTCCTCTCAGCATAACTTCTTGATTCTTCTGGCCAGAGAAAGGGGTCTTCCTTCAATCCGAAGCTTTAAAAAAATGAAAACAAAAATGGAAATCTGTATGCAAACTGCATTAGTGGAATTGGAAATTTAGGATGTGAGCAGATGGTGGAATGTTCCCGTATGTGAATATGGCCCTAGACTGAAATATTTCTATGCATAGTCTTAATCTCCATCCTGCTTGTCCTCATAGCCATCTGCTTCAAAGGCAGTTTGCCCATCCAAGAGTTGGGCACAATCTTCTTGGCACTAGGTCTGCCAGGCCAATATAGGCTTTAAAAAGGCAGGCTCTGCTGTCACGCCACTTAGCAGACTAAAAGTTCAACTTTGGGTGTGAGAATTATTGAAAAATATCTGCTAGTGGAATCTGAGATTTGAGCTAGAGTGAGATAAACTGGCACAGTGTGTGTGTGTGTGTGTGTGTGTTCTTTTTTCAGTGAACAGAATTAATTTTCTCCCCTTCTACCTATCATTAGAAAAAAAAGAAAAAGAAAAGCAAACTACTTATAAGAAAGTCAAGCAAACCAAATTCCCTTGTTGCCTACGTTAAAGAAAAAAGTCTCATTCTGCACCTTTTGTGCATCATATCTCTGTCAAGTGGGAGACAGCATGCTTCATCATGTATTCTCTAGAATCATGGATGGTCATTGCATTGGTTAAGGTTATCACAGCTTTTAAAGTTGTTTATCTTCACAGTGTTGTTGCTATTGTGGAAATTGTTCCCCTTGTTCTGTTCATTTCATTCTTCATCAGTTTATGAAAATCTTCAAAATTATTCATTTTTACAACATTGATAATATAAATTGTTCTTTTCCTTCTCCTTATTTCACTTTGTAGTGATTCGTGTAAGTCTTTATATCTCTCTTTGAAACTGTCTTTTCTCTCATTTCTAAAGCCTACATTCACATGTGAAAGTTTGGTTCAGCCACTTTGCAATTGATGGATATCCCCTTTATTTTCCTGGTTTTTGCCACAACACAAAGAGACTTTATAAATATTTTCATACATATAGGAGCTTTCTCTCTTTCTTGATCACTTTTGGGCATAGGCCTAGTAGTGCTATAGCTGGATCAAAGGACATATATAATTTAGAACTTTTTGTGTATATGTTCAAATTGTTTCCAGCATGGTTGTACCAGTCATAGGTCTATCAACAATGCATTAATGTAAGACAAATACATTCTTAGAACTGCTTTCTCAGAGTAACTATTTACATAATCTGTCAATATGTCTACCCAAGTACTTTTGAGACTATAACCCCAAAGAGGTATTTTTCCACATGTGAGCTTCAGTGGTATTGGGATGGACAATATAATGAGTAGAATGGATTAGGCAATAGGAAGAAAGGTGATAGGAACAGAGACTGAATAAAAGTAAACAGGATAAAGCTCTTTCATCATTCTTGTGGTAAACATGAGAAGGCAAGGACCAGGATGCCAAAGATTAGAGTTTACATTCCTGATGACAATTCTACACAACACCTGGGATTGCCAAACCTCAAAGGTACAGGTAGGAGAGAATGTTTTGGCAAGTGAAAGGATCATCAGCAACCTGGGTAGTTTAATAAGATCAAACAACCCTTTAGGGTTTAAATACTGGGCTCTGTGAAGTATTCAGAATTATACCCAGGACATTGTAGGTATTCTGTTTTAAAATAGTTGACATTAAATGTCTGTTACAAAGCTATATTTTTCGTGAGTTTTAGGAAAAAAAATGGGAAAAATATAGATAGATCCTCTTGAAATATACGTTGAAACCTTGCCTGCATTTTTTTGAAACAAAACATTAGAACTTTTGGATGAATCTAAAAATGTCTCTTTTCTAAACTCGAATCTCTTTTCTTCAATCAGAGAAGTTTAATTTTTCAGATTTAAAATGTTCATGATCATTTGCAATCATGTGTTGACATCATCCACTTGCCATCATTCAGGGATAGACCTATGGGGGATATAGGCCAGAAAGAAGAAAGAGAAGAAATAAACTTGGGCTCAAGTATAGCCTCTGACTTATACTCACTGTGCAATACGAGGCTAGTTATTTGATTCTCTGATCTCCATTTAAGATTCTGAATTACAAATGAGTTACTGATCTGCCCCAAGGGAGGGAGTTTCTAACCTGGAGATGTCCCCACTTTGATAAAATCTGGACTAAATGACAATGAGGATCCTATAATACGGTATTATCTTTTGGGGTCCTTTCAGCTGGGTGATAAAGTGGATAGAGTGCAAGGCCTGGAGTCGGGAAGACCTGAGTTCAAATCCATCCTCAGACACTTACTAGGTATGTGACCCTGGGAAAGTCACTTAACCCTGTTTGCCTCAGTTTCCTCATCTATAAAATGAGCTGGAGAAAGAAATGGCAAACCACTCCAGTATCGTTGCCAATAAAACCCCAAAAGGGAACATGAAGAGTTGGACACAGCTGAAAATAACTAAATAACAACTAGGCTTTTGGAAAGCACTTTCACATGTTACTTTACTAGGGAAATTAGTCTAACCCTTAGCTTCCATTTTGTGATATTTGTTCACCGTTGTGTTCAAAATGCCCTAAAATTTTAATGAATTAAGTCAAAAGTCCTTCGCTAATTTCCCCTCTTTTTGTTCCATAGTGTTGTCTGGTCTAGCAGTGACTTGATCTCTTTGTTGTCCAGTCTCTGTGAGTGCTTGTGACCCTGCACCTAGCATTTAGGCACTATAGCTGGGCCCACAAGGGCTTACATTCCTTGTCCTGTACTATTGTTGGAGCTTCAGTCCTGGGGTGAGGGGCCTTTGGCGAGAGGGGCCTTTTCTCATTCTCATTGGCTCAATAATTCCCCTACCCTGGTGATCTGTGAATCAATTTTACTTTTGATAATTAGGTTATCACTCACAAATCTAGAGGTTTACCAAAAGTGAGGAAGTAGAAGAGGTACAATATACAATACGAATCAGGCTTGGGACAGGTAATTTCTTCCTACACACAAAAAAGAAATGCTAAGCATAAAAACTCACGGTGCATTAATATACGGCTTTGAATAGGATTCAGTAATTAATGACTACGCACTAATCTTTGGGGAGGTTAATATTTAAACTTCATCAGAGCATAAAACAGTTTGCAGAAATGCTAATTAAGCAGTTTACATTCTATCTCAGCTCTGCACTATCACTCTTCTCCAAAAAGCATTTCCTGTGAACTTTGTGCTCTGCCATGTACACAGTCAGCCTCTCTTGCATCTGTCATTGCTACAACCAACCACTCTAGTGGACACCACCACTGTTGCTCCTATGCTTGCTCCTGCCACTGCAATCGTAGATCCCAGGACCCTCTGAGCTCTCAAGGTCATTTCTGATTCTGAATAAATCCTTTTCCAGTTTCTTGTTTGCCTAAGATCTAGAAAGAACACAGAGCAAAAAACATGTAACATCCCCGTTTTCAAGGAACTTCCATTTTCTTTTAGGTGGTATCAGTATATACAAAATTTCTAGAAAAGAACAAACCCCAAGAGGAAAAAGCAGCTCCAACCCAGACTAGGTCATGCCTGGTAGGAGAGGTACTCACAACCTTGTGGAGGACAGGCGAGAAATAGAGGCAACTGTAGGTATGATACAACTCAAAACAATCCCCATGCTTTGTAGCTGGGAAGGAAGATCAATCCTTTTTGTATATACACTAAGTCATAAGCTCCTCTGGCTCAGCAGCCAATTAGGAGGCTCTGTATCATCTTAAAGTGTGAAACTTTTAGCCCTGAGTCAAGAAGACCCATAAGTTCCATTATCAATTGGAAGGGGATATATCTGTATACTTTGTAAGACCCTTGCTACATGAAGAAATCATTAATTAAAATAGCCCAGAGACAATTTAAGTTACAAAAAAATTAGGAAGACTTTGCCCAAAGAAAACTGTTGGAGCCACTAAAGCGGAGACAGGTAATCTGAAAGTAATCTTTGCAGCAAATTTCTCTGATAAGGATCTCACTTCCAAGATAGATAATAATAATAAAAAAAACTGATTCACAGTTATAAGAATCACAGCAATTCCTTAATTGACAGTCGAAGGATAGGAACATCTAGTTTTTTAAGGAAGTCTAAGCTATATTATAACTATATACAAAAATGCTCCGAATCACTAATAACTATAAAAATTAAAATTAAAGTAACTGAGGTTCCACCTCACATTCATCCCATTAGCAAAAATGACAAAACCAAAACATGACAAATGTTGGAGGGACTGTGGGAAAATAGGAACTCTAATGCACTATTGTTGGACCTATAAGTTGGTCTAGCCATTTTGGAAAGCAACCTGGAATTGTGCTCAAAGAATCACTAAACTGTGCATGACCTCTGATCCAGTTATAGTGTGAGGCGTATACCACCAACAGATCAAAGAAAAAGGAAAAGGAAAAGGACCCATTAATACAAAAAGCATTTATAGAATCTCCTCTTTTTGTTCGGCAAAGAAGTGGAAACATGGGAAGTATTCATCAATTGGGGAATGGCTGAATAAATTTTGGTATATAAATGTAATAGAATATTATTGTGCTGTCAGAAATGATGGGAGGGATGGTGTTAGAGAAACCAGAGAAGAATTATGTGAAGTGAGATAGAGTAAAGCGAGCAGAAGCAGGAGAAAGATGTATTCAAACCACTGACGTTGTAAAGAATGACAATTTTGAAATTCTAAAGAACTTTGATTGTCGCAATGACTGACCTCAATATCAGAGAACTGATAATAAAACATGTTACTCACCTCTTGACATAGAGGTGATAGGTTCAGGGTGTTAAATGACATCTAATTTTTGTCCATGTCCAATGTGGGAATTTGTTTTGCTTTCTTATGTATATTTGTTAGAAAGTCTGTAGTTTTCTTTTAGCAAGGGGAAGGAGAAACAGGAGGGAAAGAAAATATATTTTTGTTAATTGAGAAAAATTAATTGAAAAAAAGTGATGTGTGTATCATATTTGTCAATCACTAACAACTTGTGAATAAGAGCAAATTCAGGAATCTTGGGTTCCGTAGGTTGGAGGAGAGGATATTAGGATATTAAGTCTCTAACCTGCTTTGAGCATCTTAAATACATTTAACAAACATTTTATAAACAAAAGAAAAGAAAGAACCCAATTACATAGGCACCATTTGTGTTTCAGCACACTGGGCTCTTTTCTTTCAGTAATGACAATAGTGGGAGCTCAGATTGGGTTCATCTTGACCTTTCTACACCTCATTAACTACCTGAGCCTTCTTGAAACTCAGCACAGTTGACAACTAAGAGGTAAGTAAAAATTTCTATAACAACATAGCCACCCACAGGCATGCCACATAACTCAAACTCTTTACTTCTGTAAGGATCTTCCATGTAGATCATTTAGGTACCAGAAATTTCTGGTGTTATATATAATGGGCTTGTATAGAAAAATTATACTGAAAGTATAATAAAAAAGGATTTCCAATCCATTAATAGATATGGAAAACTCTATAGAAGGGAAATAGAAAATTTTGAATGCAGAAGTGGTATGTTAAAATTTGATTGACTCGTAATACCAGCTTAAATCTATGTAGCACCTGAAGGCTATTAAAATTTTTTAAAACTGTTATTTCATTTGAGCCTCACAACAACTTTGTAAGGTAGATGGTTATTGCTATTTTCCATACAAGGAAAATGAACCTCAGAAGTTGTGACCTGCCCAAAGTCACACAGTAAAGGATTCAAAATCTAGGTTTTATAACTTCAAGTTCAATGCTGTTTTTACTTCTGGAAACTGTGTCTATGCCACACTTCTCCTTTATCATGTATGTAATTTTATAGGTAGGAATTTCATTAATACATAATGATTCAATGAAAATTTACTAGGTTGTGTTTGTACTTCATTTTTGAAGAGGACCATGACATCAGGGAAATGATAACATGACTTGCACTTGACTTTGATTTGAGTGAGGGAGGGCTGTGCAAGGTCACCAGCCTCACTTTTTCTCTTCTAGAGCCATCTGGATCCAGTGGATAGATGTTCAATGGGATGACTGGACATGACCCCAGGATGCAATGGGATACTCTGGCCCTTTTAGGTTCAGGCCTTTTCAGGCCTTAGAGTGAGGTAACGCCCATTCAGTGAATGGGCCTCTTTAAGAAGTGAGTCAAGGGATCGCCTCTTTAATTAGAAAAAAGGGAAAAAAATATCAACGGATGATGTACATGTTAAGTACCAGGAACACACATAGAAAAACATGCAACATCCCCATTTTTTTTAAATTTAAATTTATTTATTTAACATATTTAGTTTTCAGCATTGATTTTCACAATAGTTTGAATTGCAAATTTTCTCCCCATTTCTACCCTCTCCCCCACTCCAAGATGGCATATATTCTGGTTGTCCTGTTCCCCAGTCAGCCCTCTCCTCTATCACCCCCCTCCCCTTTCATCCCCTTTTCCCTTCCTTTCTTGTAGGGTGAGATAAATTTCTACGCCCCATTGCCTGTGTATCTTATTTTCTAGTTGCATGCAAAAACTTTTTTTTTTGTTTTTGAACATCTGTTTTTAAAACTTTGAGTTCCAAATTCTCTCTCCTCTTCCCTTCTCACCCACCCTCCCTAAGAAGTCAAGGAATTCAACATAGGCCACATGTGTATCATTATGTATAACCCTTCCACAATACTCATGTTGTGAAGTACTATTGCTATATTTTGCTCCTTCCCAACCCATCCCACTTTATTGAATTTTCTCTCTTGACCCTGTCCCCTTTCCAAAGTGTTTGTTTTGATTACCTCCACCCCCATCTGCCCTCCTCTCCATCATCCCCCCCCTTTTATTTTTTTTATCTTCCTCCCTCTTCTTTCCTGTGGGGTAAGATACCCAACTGAGTATGTATGGTACTCCCTCCTCAGGCCAAATCTGATGAGAGTAAGGTTTACTCATTCCCCCCTCACCTGCCCTCTCCCCTCCTCCCACAGAACTGCTTCCTCTTGCCACCTTTATGTGAGATAATCCACCCCATTCTATCTCTCCCTATCTCCCTCTCTCAGTATGTTGCTCTCTCATCCCTTAATTTCATTTTATTTCTTTTAGATATCTTCCCTTCATCTTCAACTCACCCTGTGTCTGCTCTCTCTCTCTCTCTCTCTTTTATATATATATATACACATACACATAGATATATACATACATACACATTCACAAATATATATGCATAGATATATACATACATACACATTCACATTATATATATATATATATATATATATATATATATATATATATATATATATATATATATATATGCATATTCCCTTCAGGTACCCTAATACTGAGGTCTCATGAATCATACACGTCATCTTTCTATGTAAGAATGTAAACAAAACAGTTCAACTTTAGTAAGTCCGTTGCAATTTCTGTTTCTTGATTACCTTTTCATGCTTCTCTTGATTCTTATGTTTGAAAGTCAAATTTTCAATTCAGTTCTGGTCTTTTCACTGAGAAAGCTTGAAAGTCCTCTATTTTATTGAAAATCCATATTTTGCCTAGCAGCATTATACTCAGTTTTGCTGGGTAGGTGATTCTAGGTTTTAATCCTAGCTCCATTGACCTCTGGAATATCGCATTCCAAGCCCTTCGATCTCTTAATGTAGAAGCTGCCAGATCTTGGATTATTCTGATTATGTTTCCACAATACTCAAATTGTTTCTTTCAGGCTGCTTGCAGTATTTTCTCCTTGATCTGGGAGCTCTGGAATTTGGCAACAATATTCCTAGGAGATTTCTTTTTCGGATCTATTTGAGGAGGTGATCGATGGATTCTTTCAATTTCTATTTTGCCCTGTGTCTCTAGAATATCAGGGCAGTTCTCCTTGATAATTTCTTGAAAGATGATATCTAGGCTCTTTTTTTTGATCATGGCTTTCAGGTAGTCCAATAGTTTTTAAATTAGTCTCTCCCTGGAGCTATTTTCCAGGTCAGTGGTTTTTCCAATGAGATATTTCACGTTGTCTTCCATTTTTTCATTGCTTTGGTTCTGTTTTATAATATCTTGATTTCTCATAAAGTCACTAGCTTCCACTTGCTCCAATCTAATTTTTAAAGTAGTATTTTCTTCAGTGGTCTTTTGGACCTCCTTTTCCATTTGGCTAATTCTGCCTTTCAAGGCATTCTTCTCCTCATTGGCTTTTTGGAGCTCTTTTGCCATTTGAGTTAATCTATTTTTCAAGGTGTTGTTTTCTTCAGTGCATTTTTCAGTATTTTTTCGGGCCTCCTTTAGCAAGTCATTGACTTGTTTTTCATGGTTTTCTCGCATCCTTCTCATTTCTCTTCCCAATTTTTCCTCTACTTCTCTAACTTGCTTTTCCAAATCCTTTTTGAGCTCTTCCATGGCCTGGGACCAGTTCATGTATTTCTTGGAAGCTTTTGTTGTAGGCTCTATGACTTTGTTGTCTTCTTTAGGCTGTATGTTTTGGTCTTCTTTGTCACCAAAGAAAGAATGCAAAGTCTGAGACTGAATCTGCATGTGTTTTTGCTGCCTGGCCATATTCCCAACCAACTAACTTGACCCTTGAGTTTTTCAGTGGGGTATGACTGCTTGTAGACTAACGAGTTCTATGTTCCACGTTTGGGGGGGAGGTGCCAGCTCTGTCACACCAGCACTACTCCTTCCCCAAGAACCCCCAACCTGGACTGGGCTTCGGTCTTCCACAGGCTGTGCACTCCTGCTCTGATCCGCCACTTAATTCCTCCCACCAGGTGGGCCTGGGGCCAGAAGCAGCAGCAGCTGTAGCTGCCCCACCTCTGCTGCCCCCGGGGCTGGAAGCCGAACGCGAACTCCTTCCACTCCCGCAGCTTTTCCCACTAACCTTCTCCGCTGTCTTTGGTGTTTGTGGGTTGAGAAGTCTGCTAACTGCCGCAACTCACTGATTCAGGGAGGAGGGCCTGGCTCCTGATCTGGTGGGCTCTGCTCCACTCCGTTCCCAGCTCCCAGTTCCAGCTCCGTGTGGGATAGACCTCACCCAGAGACCATCCAGGGTGTCCTGGGCTGGAGCCCTGCTTCCCTCTGCTGTTTTGTGGGTTCTGCCGTTCTAGAATTGGTTCAGAGTCATTTTTTATAGGTTTTTGGAGGGACTCGACAGGGAGCTCAAGCTGGTCCCTGCTTTCCAGCTGCCATCTTGTCTTCTCTTTTTTCTCAACGTCCCCATTTTCAAGGAACTTCCATTTTCTTTTAGGTGGTATCAGTATATACAAAAGTAAGGATGGTATAAGTTAGGGAGCCACTCGTGGCAAAAGAGAGATTAAACAAAGTGTCTTAGGGGTGGGGATGAGAATCCTAGCACCAAACTCAGGGATCCAGAAGGCTTCACTGAGGAGGATCCCCAGAGGCAAAGTTAAGGAAGAGAATGCATTCCTCGAGTAGGAAGTGACTTGTGTGCCAGCATAGAGGCAAACAGAGGTTAATGGTGGGATTCTGAATTGAGGGAAGTAAGCCAGTTTTTCTGGAAGGTAGACCAAGAAAGGATGTAATGTGGAATAAGGCAGGGTAGTCATGTTGGAAGCAGATCGTGGAGATCCTTAAATATAAAATGTTTTTTATCCTAGAGGCAAAAAGGAAACACTGAACATTTTTGAGTGGGGAAGTGACATGGTCAGACCTGTGCCTTAGGACGATTATTTTGACAGCTGTGTGAAGAATGGATTGAAGACAGGAGAGGTTTGAGGCAGGGAGACCAATTAGGAGGCTATCACAATGGTTCAGGCGAGAGGCTTCTTCTGTTTTATCATGCTATCGCTAGCATCTTTCAAATTGACACTGGATTTAGAAGGAATCCCAAATGAACACTGGTGTTGAGTGATTCTGAAATGTGGGCACCCTCGTCCAACAGACTCTATTCATTGTATGTGCTACAGATACTTCTATAGGAATAGATGTAACTGCCTAGCCCTGAGTCTTGTCCATTTCTTGGGGCCAGGGTGGAGGAAATGCCACCACTGCTTCTGGATGTCATCATTAATTTGTTTGTAGACTTTTAACCATCTTGTCCTCTAAGAGGGCGTTAAGCATAAGCAAAGAGATTTTTGAAACTAATAGTGCTCCAGTTGATAGAACAACATTGAATTTTTAGAAGGGAAAGCTTCTTGATGAATTAGGAAAGTAGTATTGGAGATTCAGCTGTTTTCCTTTTCTCTGAGTCAAGTTTCTACTCATCTATTTGGGGCTGTTTTGCTTCTTATCTGTTCTTCTAACTAAGAATAACAAAATTGCAGAGATAATTTGGGCTCTGAACATGCCCATATGTTCAGTGAGTGAACCAAGCTGAATTAAAAGCAAAACATAGATTTTTCTACCTTCCAAAGCTCATTTGTTTTTTGACTTCTCATTACATGTTACACAATTGTGAAGAGGGAAATAATCTCATTTCCAAGTGGACTAAAATAAGATTTCAGCTTCAAATTACACAATTTCTTTTGTGTAATTCCATTGTCTCAGTTGACAGCAACCTAGCAGTGAACATATGATATGAAACAAAGCAATGTTGTCCTATTAATAGGCTTTCTAGCTAATTATATATTCTTCATTAATAATTATATAATGCTGGTTGTGTGCTTACAATTGAAAAATGGTTCATTTTAATGCATAAATGAATCTATGATCTCAATGGTGTAGAGACTCCATCCAATATCAGAGTACAACCCATTAATGCTCTCTCATCCTGTGCATTTCTCCTCCACGTCCTCTCATAAATCCCCACAAAGTCATTTAATATTCTCTGTGTACTAGCATAGCACAGACTTTGCTTCTTTTATTCCTTGTTCTTGCTACATGAACATCTTGCCTCCTTTTCAGATCATAAATTTCCTAGATAAAATCTATTATGCCATTTCTTGCACAAGTCTTCATTGGTAATATGCCACAGTCTACTCTCTCCTGCAATAGTTCTTTCCATTCTTCTCTAGATCAGCTACATTTTTTACCTTTCAGATTGTGTTCCTCCATGATTCCCACCCATAGAACATCTTATAAAAAACATGGGCTTTTGTGACAAGGAGTATGTTGGAATGATTAGGAGTGCTACATAATATTTTACATATTATCATCCTACTCTTTTCCTCTTATTCAATGTGAACCCTAGTTCATTGCCCATCTGCATTACATGTCCAATCCATGCAATGGATTACATCTGTGCCTCTGCATTTAACCCTAACTCCATGTCTATCCCTAGCTCTGTTTCTAACCTTAACCCTAATTCCATGTCTAACCCTAACTTGCTGTCTATCCACAGGTAAAACCCTGCTCCTAACCTAAACTATGTTTCTAACTCTAATTCTATGTCTAAACCTAACCCTAATTCCATACTGACATATCTAATGGATTGCTCATCCAACTGCTTGTCATGGTCTGGACTGGTCATTTTTTCCCATTGGTCACATTAGACTATTCTCTTTAGAATGACTGAGGTTCTCATTCATAAGATATACTGGGATTTTGGGGCATGATGGCATCATTACTATCTTATCCATAAACTGGCACACACAAAGGACACAATTATTTATGCTGATTAACTCAAATTTCAATATACCATGAAAAAAGTGCTGGTTTGTGAGTCAGAGGTCTTGGAACCCAGATCTGCCACTTAGTACCTGTATGACCTTGAGCAAATGACTTAATTACCTTGAGACTCAGTTTTTCTTACCTGTAAAAAAAACAAACCAAAAAACTAATAATTTTAAAATGAAAGGGTTGGGCTACACAACCTTGAAGATTCCTTCCAACATTAAATCTAAGATCTTGTGGTTCTACTTCGCAAGGGTCTTGTAAGCAAAACACATTTTGTCATATTTAGGGTCCAGAGACCTTAGCTTGAATTGCACCTCAGACATTTATTAGCTACATTATTATGAGCAAATTACATAATTCTTCAGAGCCCTAATTTCCTCATTTGCAAAATAGGGATAACAATACTTTCATTTTTTACCTCATAGAGTTCTTATCAGGAAACTACTTTGTAAAATTTAAAGAGCTATAAAAAGAAATGTGAGTTATTATTTATAGTGCATAGTGTATAGAACATATTATTTATAGTTATTAATTATAGTCAATATTGGCAAATTTCAGTTCCTTTAGTGGTAAGCACTTCATTGATTATTGGACAAGGATCTCATATTTGTTGCATAATATTTAAATTAGTATTTATAGGCCTATCATCACTGTAGACATCAAATTGGTCTAAACAAGACTGAGGTCAGTTTTGCATTTTTCTGTTTTGTAAGTTGGCATGAACAAAGACAAATAATAATTATTTTTAGAGGTAAGGTGTCATAATAGATAAAGTATCCTGAAGATGAGGAATCTGAGACCCAGAGAGATTGAGGTCACACAGGGAGTGACAGTGAGTTTCCTCAAGGAGCTTATATTCTCCTAGGTAGAACCATCCAAACAGAAAAATAAATACAAGATAGATACAAAATAGGAGTGTGTGTGTGTGTGTGTGTGTGTGTGTGTGTGTGTGTGCCTAACATTTGGAGGTGAGGTCATTTTTAAGAGGCAATGTTTGAAATAAGCATTAAAAGCTTTGAAATAAGCTAGGTCTTTCAAAAGATGGCATTGAGGAGGGAGAAAAAGGAACTCTCTCTCCTCAGTAACAGCTGATTCTCTATGTCCATATACATAGAGGAATCACTTCTGCTCACCCCAGTGAGATGCCTCACCTCCGCAACCCCGCCAAATTCCTTGGAATACAGAGTTAGTAACAGTGGAAAGAGTCCTGAATCTGGGATGAGAGGACCTGGTTTAGAAGAAGTCTGCTTCTTATATCCTGTTGCCCCACAGTCTAGTAGTCACTTAGCTCTTTTGGGCCTCACCTTCCTCACCTGTAAAACCTAGCATTGGACTAGGTGACCCCTAAGGAACCTTTTAGGTCTAATTAATCCTAAGAACCTGTTTTCCACAGACAACTTCTTTCCTCTTTTACTAATTGCATTTACATCTCTCCTTCCCACCAAAGCACTCCCAGACAATAACAATTTTTCCCACACCCTTGTCCCCAAATCCTATATCACTGGAGAGTCATCTCCTTTACTTTGCTATCACTTCCTCTCTGAGGTCAAACTAACTGATGTATAATTGATTGGTAGCTACACTGATGTTTTGTGCTAATGAGAGCTGGAAATGCCACTCAGGGGTGTTAGTGACTCTGAGGGAAGGGGAGGTAGCTGAGATGTAAAGAAAGGCAGGACCATTAGAGAAACTGCAGATTCAGGAAATATAAGGAGCCGAGATGACTAAGCAGATTAACTAGCTCGAGAGAGGAGCCTGTTGAGGTCATTTTAAAATAAGGACGGTGAAAGGAAGTGCCCAGAGGAGGAGCAGGCAAATTCTGTGGGTATAAATCTGGAAACTATTGAAGTTTGGGTGACTGAGGAAAATTATTCAGACCCAGGGCAGAGGGAGAAATAAAGATCCAAAGAAGCCCCAGAAGTTACCTTTTGCCTCTAGGATAAAACACACTCCTCTGTTTGACATTTAAAGACTTCCATAATCTTCCTCCAGTCTGTCTTCACAGGCTTATTACACATTAGTCGATTCATATAATCTACACTCCGACCAAAGTGGCCTATTTGCTGTTTCTAGTACATGATGGGCTGTGCCTCGGCAGTGTTCTCCCCTGCCCTTCCTCCCCTCCCCCATCCTCATGCCTGGAATATATCTTCTTCTCTCCTCTACCTATTACAACCCTTAGTTTCCTGTGAGGCTTCAACTCAAGGGCCACCTCCTGCGTGAGCCCCAGCCTGGTTCTCCCCCTACTCCAATTGCTACTGCCCTCCTTCCTGAAACTACTTTGTATATGCTTTATATTTATTTATTCATGTATATGTTGTCCTTCTTCCTCCTGTCAAGGGAATATAAGCTCCTTGAGGTCAGATACCGTTTCTTCGTATCCCTGGCACTTAGAACAGTGGGCCCTTGTTATGTTGTTGTTGAGTCATTTCAGTTACATCCAACCCTCTGTGACCTCATTTGGATTTTTTTTTTTGGGCAAAGACACTGGAGTGATTTGCCATTTCCTTCTCCAATTCATTTTACAGATGAAGAAACTGGGGCAAACAGGGTTAACTGAATTGCTCAGAGTCACCCGGGAGTACGTGTCTGAGGCTGGATTTGAACTCAGGTCCTTCTGACTCTATGGCACCTAGCTGCCCCTTAACAAATGGGCCCTTAATGAATGTTTATTGAATGAATGACCATAAGACCCTTCCTTTTGTCCAAGAAAAGGGAGTTTAAAGAAATAACTCTGGTTTTAGATGAGAGTTGGAATTTAATTCACAGCTACAAATACTTGTTGTTTACCTAAGGGACAATGTCTACAAACGGCTGCATGTGTTCCAGCCAAATAGCTGGAACTTGTATTAGGGATTCCTTTATGTTGAGGAAGTGTAGCAAGCGGTTTATGTACTTCCAATAGCACTCTGAGTGTGCATGCTGGAAAAGATATACCCTTCGGCCATGGAGGAGAAGTTCAGGTGAAAGATTGTGGACCTAGTGTGTTCAAGCAAAAGCCCCTTCACCCTAGGTGGTGATAATACAGTTACTGTGTGGCAGGAATCTAGGTGGAGAACCTTTTATTTTGGGACTATCTTGGACTGGAAGCATCAAAACATCTAATGTCAATAAAAATCACAGTAATAACTAGCATTAATATAGTACTTTAACAGTTGCAGTGTGCTTTATAATATATCTTCCCAACAACCTATGAGGTAGGTGCCATTTTATTCCCATTTTGTAGATAAGAAAACTGAGGCTAACAGAGGCAAAGTGATTTGCCCAGGGTCATACAGCTGGTAAGTGTCAGAGGCAGGATTTGCGCTCAGGTTTTCCAAACTCCAAACCCTTTGCTCTATGCATCGTTCCACCTAGCTAGCTTGGAGGATATGAGCTCCTTGAAGGCAGGAACTGTTTGTCATTTTTAATCTGTATCCCCAAGCCGATAGCACCACATTTTCCATGTGGAAGGTGCTTAATAAATGCTGGACGGATTGAACGGATTGCCACCAAGTAGCTCAGACTCTCTAAAAGAGCTATTAGGCTGATTATTCAAAATGGAGTATCCGGTCAGTTCTTGGGAAGGGCAATATAGACAGCAAATTTAAATGTCAAGGAGCTACGGATGTAATTGATGTCATACCTAAAAAGCCAATCCCAATTGGAGAGGACATGCTAATGCCCAGCTGAAAAGAATAATCACCCAAATTGGGAATAAAGGACTTAAAAATATGCCTAGGGCCATTAATCTTAATGCTTCAGTGTACATCATTATCGACATTTATTGAGTGCCAGCTAGGCCGAGGCACTGTGTTCAACAACAAAATATGTTTGAATTTTCACATCTTGCATTCAAAGGAGGGACTCATTTTCTACCAATACTTCCATTTGCTGATATCAAAATATTATTTTATTGCATAAAATTTCACTTTAACAAATGACATTTTCTTCATAAGTCAACAAGCATTTTTGAATACCTAATGTGTGTCAAGTGTTCTGATGAAGGAATTTAATTGTTTTTCCTACCTGCAGTTGCTAATGAGAGTTTAGTCTTCAATCCTAATGTAGATATAGTTGCCATAAGCCAGGGATGAGGATTACCTTGAAAGATCTTCTTACCCTTATTATCATAACCCCCTGATATCTCCTAACTGTACTGCTCACATTTCTCCTCTTTGGCTTCCCAACACATTCCCAGCTTTCAGGAGCTTTGTACTTCAGTTATTAAATTACAAAAAGGAATGGAGCAAAGGAACTAAACTATCTTGCTCAAAAATACAGCTGTGCTTGCAATTGGAGCTGCATGTGCTGTATTTCTCTTATCCCGACTTCTCCTCATCACATTTCAGCAAATAAATCCTACTCTCTATGGAACAATTTTAGTGTTAGCACAAAGTAATTTAAAACAGAGGGGGGTGGGAGAGACGTAATTGTGAATAGTAAAAGAAGCATTTGTGAAAGACTTATATGAAGTGATCTACTTAGGAAAAGGGCTTTTTAGAAGTCCAGAACCTCCCCTTCTTTTTCCTCATGAATTACAGAGCATATGTTTAATTCAGTCGTCATGCCGATAAAGACTCTACAATACAGCATTCTGTCCATTCATCCTTATTGGGATCATAGAATCATAGATTTAGAACAGAAAGAATGTTAGAGCCCATCTAATCCCAATCCTTATTTTACAGATGTGGAAATGGGAAGCCTAGAGAGATTGTGACATGGCCCAAGGTCACACAGGGAGTAAGTGGCAGATTTGAACTTGGGTCTTCTGATTCTAATCTATTGAGTGTTCCACTGTGGCATATTGTTTCTAATCAATACATAGGAAATAGTGGCAGTACACGACAAGAAAATTAGGACTTACTTCCCTTTGATTTTCTTTTGCTCTCGTGATTTTCAAGAAGTAGTGTGACCTCATTATATACACTTAAAATGGACAAATCAATATATAAGCTTTTATTAAGCACTTCCTATGTGCTGGAGTTTTTGTTTAGCACTAGTGATACATAGAAAAATCAAAGACTGGCAGGAGCTTAAAATCTAATGAAGGAGACAACATATACATAAATCAGTGCATACTCGAAAAAGGAAGCACACGGTAGATGGAAGGTAGCCTTAAAGGGCAAGGCACTTTGCATTTGAGGCAAGGTGGTAAAGGGCTTTACAAGCTAAACATAGGAGCTTGTATCCTAGAGGCAATAGGAAGTCACTGGAGTGGGTTGAATAGGGGAGTCACATGGTTATAACTGCGCTTCAAGGAAATTACTTTGGCAGAAATGTGGAAGATGAGCTCGAGTGGGGAGAGATGAGTCAGGAAGACCAATCAGCGGGCTGCTGCAGTGGTCTGGGGGGGGGGGGCTAATGAGGGCCTGAGCTAATTTGGTAGCTGTGTGAGTGAAGAAGAGGGGTCAGATGTTAGATACTGTGATGGTACAAACAGCAAGATTTGGCAACTGATTGGATATATTAGATGTGAGGAAGAGTGAGGAGTCTAGATCATCCCAAAATATGAACCTGGGACACTGAAAAGACGGTGGTGGTGCCTTTTATACTAATAAAGAAGTTTGAAAGAGGGGAAGGTTTGGGGGGAAGTTCACTTTTTGATATATTGAATTAAAAATGTCTCCAGAAGATCCACTTTCAAATGTGCAATAGGAGAAGATTTGCAACCCCATCATTACTAAGATGTACCAGAATGCAGAAGGCAAGACAGGAGGCATGCCTGGTGGGTTCCCAGGGAGTGGAGCAACCCCATCTGGAGGTGCTTCTTCTGGATCCACCATTGAAGAGGTCAACTAAGTACACCACAAGAAAGAGCATTCCACATAATTTCCAAAAATTGAAGGACTCAAATTTGTAGCCAAGGCAGTAGCGGTTTAAAAGTAACATTTAAGCTACTTTGTAAATCTGGGCATTCTGAATAGTCCAATGTGTGCAGAGGGAGAGATGTGAACAACATTGCACTTGATCAGTACTGCAAAGAAGTGGAAATGCAATTACTGTCCTGGAGAATAAAATCTATTTAAAATTGGCACTGGTGTTGCAGAACTGGAGCTTAGGGAAGAAACTGGGGCTGTACATATGGATGTGGGAGTCATCTCCAGAGGTGATAGTTTAAGTCACCGGAACTGAGAAGGTTACCAAGAGACAACACATAGGAGAAGAGAAGGCGGCTTGGGAAAGAACCTTGAGGAGCATCCACAGTTAAAGAATGTGATATGGATGATGAATCAGTAAAGGGGATGGAGAAGGAGCTGTCAGACAGGTAGCAGATAAACCAGGAAAGTGTTGTGTCCCCAAAGGCCAGTGTTGACAGAATATTCAGGAGGAGAGTGTAGTTGGAAGGGTCAAGTGAAGCAGACAGGTCAAGAAAGATGAGGACTAAAACCATCAGATATCCAATTAAGGATCATGGGTACCTTTGGAGAGAGCAGTTGCAGTTGAGTGATGAGGTCAGAAGTCAGATTGCAATGGTTTGAAGAGTGAGTCAAAAGAGAGGAAGTGAAGCCAGTGAGTGTAGACAATTTTTTCATGAGTTTAGCTGAGAAAAGGAGGAGAGGTATAGGAAGATAGCTTGAGGGGATGATAGGGTCTAGACTAGAGAGAGAATTTTTAAAAAATAGGGGAGATTAGGTATGTTTGAAGCCAGTGGGAAAGGAACTATTTTATAGGGAGAGATTAAACATTTGAAAGAGGGAGGCTGACTGAGGTGTAACATGCTGAGAGGGGATGAGAGTGAGTGCACATTGACAAGGAGAAAGGCCACCTCTTTGTCGGAGAGAGAAGAAAGGAAGAAAGAGTGGAAGATGATATTCAGAAGTTATGATATGAAGAGACTAGAACAGGAGAAAGGTGTCAGTGAATAGGCTTAATGTTTTCAACAAAGAAAACAGCAAAGTCCTCAGCTGAGGCAGTGAGGTGGGGGAGGTGTCATGAGGAGGAAAGAGGTTTGGATTAGCTTCTAAGGGGAGTAAGATATAGAATCAATTAGGAAGGGAAAAAAGGGCTACCTTGTGGCAGAGGGCCCAGTTGATGTTGGATAACATGAGTTTGCCATGTACCCATGCAGCATAGTATGACACTTTCTCCAGCTTCATGCAGTAGATAGTGAGTAGGAGTACGACAATTGTATGAGGCAGCAGGTAGAGTATTGTGCTTGGAGTCAGGAAGACCTGAGCTCAAATTCAGCCTTAGACATTTACTACCTTACTAACTGTGTGACCCAGAGCAAGTCACTGAACCTCTGTTAGCCTCAGTTTCCTCATCTGTATAATGGGGTAATAACAGTACCTACTGCAAAGGGTTGTGAGGGTCAAATGAAATATTTATAAAGCATTTTTTATGGTGCTTGGAGCGTAATTGGTACTACATAAATGCTTATTCACTTGCCCTTCCCTCTGGAAAGTAAATGTAATTCAGAACTAAGGTTTAGCAAAAGAAGAGTGGCAATAGATCAAGGGAGGGCACAGCTTTAAGAGTAGAGTTGAAATAGCTAACTATTGAGTTGACATAGGAAAGGGAGGAAAGGAAAGTCAGAGCGGGCCACCTTGCATCGACTTCTCTGCATGGTTTCAACTCCACAGACCAAAATATCTCTCCCCGGAGAAGCTCATCACTTCTAAACTCACTACCATGCTGCTAATCAAACCTTGATTGACACCTCATTGGAGTGTTGGAGAGTGGAGTACCAAATTCCTCCCAATGCCTTCCTTTATAAAGGGCCAAAACTGCTCTCTCAGCACATTCCACTTTGAGTCTGCTGCTCTGCCTGGTTTCCATGCTATGGAGGAAGATGCCCCCATGTCAGGTATCCTCTGCTGTGCCCTGCTCTTTCCTGCCTTCTTTTGTATAGTGTCTCCCCTTTTAGACTGCACATTCCTTAAGGGCAGGGACTGTTTTTATTAATTGTATCCCTAGTGCTTAGAACCTTGCCTATCATATAGTAGGGTAGTAGGTGCTTAATAAATGTTGATTGGATTGGATTGGGTTGAGTAATGGCCCATGAATGTACTGAGGGAGAAAGGGAATAGAGATCCCAAAGAGGGCAAAGAACAAATGTAGGAGTGATGAAGGATAGGGAGAGGTGAAATGCAAGAAGATTACAGTCATATAGGGGAATGCTAGATTTTGTAATTAGGCTAGTGGAACACTTGTGGATAATGGTAAATCTAGTGTGTGACCATTCCTATATATGGCTGAGGTAGAGGGAAGGAGAAGGTCAGAAGAATTAAAGTAGTTAATGAAATTAGAGAGTGTTAGAGAACCTCTATTGAATATCAAACACTCCTTGTATAAGTATTTCCTCTTTCTCTCAAGGGTAAGTTGGAGAAGAAAGGAAGATGATGAGCCAGGTGCTGAACTCAAGAAAGGGGGGGGGGTGACCTGGGGGTCAGATACTGTAACTAACCATCATTTTGATTGGGTAAAATTTTTTATTGAGTGGATTCAAAAAAGGAAAAGGAAACTGAGTGAAAGAGGTAAAGGGAGACTGTAGAAGTAACAATGGGAAGTAGAGTACTCAGAATTTCATTAGGACCAATACCACTTGGGTTGTGAGGAAAGACACAGCCAGTGGTGAAGAGGATAGCCAGGGAGGCAGTGTTGTCAGAGGAGAGTCAAGTCTCAGTGAGGGTTAAAAGACAGAAAGAATGTGAGAGCAAAAGGGTGGGGATATTACTTACTACGGAATGGAAATTCCAGAGATTATAGTAGAAAGAGAGGGCAGAGTTGGATTGAGACGTGGTAGGATTAGGTAGGATGGAATGAGACAACATGAATGGGGGCCTGGGACAGTCTTGCTTAAGTGGCTATTGCTAGCAGTTTAGACTAGTGGCAAAATGAAGGTATGATGAATCATCCACATCTACAGAAATAACTCAAATCAGATGTAGGTTGGGGGAGGTGTGACTAGGGAAGCAGTTTGGACACTGGGAATCCTGAAGTGTAGAGGAAAAATTGTGGATCCCAGCATCCTCTCCACCAAAGTCCTATTCTGATGTCTCATCCTGTTGCGGGGATGGTGGGCTCTTGAAGGCCAAGCACAAGCTCTATCAGAATCTACCAAACTGAAGAGTCCTTGCCTTGATTGATGAAGCTAATAATTGGCAAGGACAAGCCTAGACAAATGTTGAGAGGCCTACCTCCAGAACGCTGACCATTCAGTGATGTAGTTTTTGGCTATAGTAATTCATGAGTTCTGTGAAGGCCCAGAGGGGCTTTCAGCTGAACATGCAAATGAAATGATGGATCAGTATAAGTTGAAGTCGAATATGGAATGTCTCCTCAGATTAACAACCACAAACAAGCCTAGGCTTCTTATCCTTGTGCTTATTTTGTGTATATGTAATTACAGTGGATAGAACCCTGGGCCTAAAGTAAGGGAAGACCTGAGTTCAAATCTAGTATCAGAAATGATCAGCAAGTTACTTAATCTCTGTTTGCCTTAGTTTGCTCATCTGTAAAAAGGGAATAATAGAACTACTCTTCCAAGGTTTTTGTGAGCCTCAAATGATTTATTTGTGAAGTACTTAACACAGTGCCTGGCAGATAAGTAGGTGCTTTATAAATGGTAACTATTATTATTATATACTTATATGTATAAATGGAGCATTATGTTTAGTTCTGTACGACACAGTTTTAGAAGGATATCAGTAAGCTAAAGAGTTTCCAGAGGAGGGCCACCAGGGTGGTGAAAGGCCAGGAGTCCATGGCACAGGATTATTAGCATCAGGAATGGAAGATGTTTAGTCTGGAGAAGAGAAAACTTCAGGGGATACTCTAGCCACCTTCCAGTAGTTGAAGGGCTGTCATATGAAGGAAGGATTAGGCCCATTTTAGTCAGCCCCAGAAAGCAGTGGTTGGAAGCTGTAAAGGCAAAATTAGGTTTGGTTTCAGGAAGACAAAATAAAACAAACTTCCCAGCCCTTAGCATTGTCTAGAAGTGAACTGGGCCATTTTGGAAGGTAAGAGGTCTTCAGGTAAAGGCTGGATGATCCCTTACTGGGTGTGTCAGTGAGAATGTTCTTCATGTATGGGTTGGACTAGATGACCACTGACCTCCCTTCCTCATCGGACATTCTGTGATTTTGTGGTTTATGGTCTCGAGGGCCTACAGATTTCTTCTTTTCTGCCACCATACAGGGGCAAAAAGGGAAATGGGGAGATTTCTTCACGTCAGAGACTGTACCTGGATAGGCCAATTTATGAAATTCAACTCAACTAAACTTTTCTACCTTATTAGGGAATTTTAGTTTACAAAGCAGACACAGTTGGGTAGGTCAGGTACAATTTCTTGGTTTTAACTTTGCATAGGTTTCAAATATTGTTCAGATATTCAAATATCCTTTCTCTACCCTCCCAAATGTCATTCCTCTTTTAGTACCTTCCTCTGAGTCATCAAATGGGCAGTATGGTTATTTTACTTGGTCTTATTTCCACCCTCCAATCCCAGATTGAGTGGTAGCCTTTACCTCACCATCTACCCACCTCTACTTTTTTGGGAGATGGGAGAGGGAGAGTGGAAAGGCAAGGTTCTTTTCTGCTGGGGTCTCTGGGAAATCTCTTGGATTCTGGTTGCACATGTTCTCAGCTGGTATCCCCTTGGTTTCTGCCTTAAGAATCCTGGTTTTTCTGTATTTCTACTCTACAAATTCTGCTACAGACTCCTTACAGGGTATTTCCCAATCCATGCTGTCTTTGTTACTACAGCCTGGATATTCTGAATTGTATAACTCTGTCAGATTTCCTTATAGAGTAGACCAGTGGTGGGGAACCTGCAGTGTCAAGGCTACATGTGGCCTTCTAGCTCTTTGGGTACAGCCTTTTGGCTGAGTTCAAATTTTACCGAACAAATCCTTTTAACAAGGGGTTTTGTTCTATGAAGTTTGGATTCAGCCAAAGGGCTGCACTTGGGGACCTATAGGGCCACATGTGGCCTTGAGGCACAGATTCCCTACCCCTGGAATAGACTCTGTCCTCTTTCCCTCTTGTTCCCTTCCTCCCCTTCTCTTTCTACACTTTCATTAAAAACGACTTTTATAACTCCACCATTAAGGGCCAACTGCCTACACAATTCACCTGAGTATATACTTGTCTCCCAGCCTCTATGCCATGTCTTAGGATTACACATTTATAACTAGAAGGGACCTTAGAGGCATTCTTGTTCAGCACCCTCATTTTATATTAAGCGAACATGAAGCTCAGAGGTTAAATAACTCATTCAAGGCCACAGAGGCAGTAAGTGGCACGTCTAGGGTTCAAACTCAGTTCCTATTTTTCCAAATTCAGTACTCTTTTTACTGAATCACCTTATCACTTTTAGTATCACTCCTTTTATAAAATCCTCCAAGATTCATAATACATATTTTCATATTAACTACTGCCTGTCCCAGTTGAGACCCTTTTGACATCCAGAATCACCTTTAAATATTTTTAAGATTCAATTCAAACTACAAAAAAGAAATAGCTGCTATTGCCTTTGGCAATCACCCCATGATTCATGACTACTCTTGAAATTCACCCCTGTGATTCACAATCTCTTGTGAGTACACATTATTTTTCCATAGTCAGAGAAAAGGGACACAGATTGGTGGGTGAGTCAAAGGAGCTTAGAACTGCAGAGTTCCATATATTTGTCCCTTACCCATCATAGGTGGCTTTGGACTCTCAGTCTTTTCCTGGGAGCACAGTTCTTGGATTTGGCCTGGCACACAAGAAGCTATCCTTCTAAACATCTTTTTTTAACCTGTATCTTTTGATGAAAGTCTAGGCATAAAAGAGCTCACAGGTGTTATGGAAGCATCTGAAAGATGGCTGGGAGGGTAGGCAGTTAGGAATAAGAACAGGGTATTATGAATAGAAATCTATCATTTTCTGTTTCCCTTACTGGCAGTACAGTTATATTCATTCTAGTTTTCATCCCCTTTCCATATATTTCCTTGTATGCTCGGTTCCTTTTGAAGTCAATGGAATCTCAGTGTTTGCAGGGGAAAGCTATGTAGGAGTGATGAAAATGAGGTCAAAGAAATTGAGTCAGCTGTGCTGCATTATGTTTCAAGGAGGCTGACTTGAAATTGGAAAGAGCCTGGCAGTCTTCTGCAAACCACCAGGCTGTAGCAGTCTGGGTAAGTTCTGAGGCTTACACAGGCTCACCCCAGGCACTGGAAATCTGGAAAGCATCTGTGACTCAGGCCGTTTTCTGTGGGCCCACATTTCAGGACCCTGGCTGCTACAGTTTTGGGAGAAGATTGTGGCATCTCTTGATTCACAGCCATACAGTATCACTGGGAGGAAATTGGCAATAAAAAGATGATTGCTTTTTGTTTGGGAACTTTGGTGGGGCCATTGAAAGTGTTATGTAATTTTCCAGATGCAACCCATTCAATTCTTCATCCTATTCAATCTTGAGCATCTCAGATGGACACATTCCAATTTTTCCCTGGGCTAATACACAGAATGATCTGGGATTCATTCTTTTTATTATGGAATAACCTGATTAAGGGAGGCATGAAGGGGAGTATGAAGATTACTGAATTTGGAGTCAAAGAACCTTGGTTTTTATCCTGACTCTGTTAACTTACTGTTTCTGTGATCTTGCAAAACTTGTTTTATCTCAATGGATCTCAATTTCCTTGTTTGTGAAATGAGTTTTGAACAAGATGACTTATAGGACCGGGACAACTGACAGAAAACTGGGAGTGGAGACCTTAGATACCTAGCAGCAATGACTTCTCAACTTCGTAAAATCTGACATAAGGCCAAAAAATTTGCAGGGCTTCAAATATGTGATCCCATAAATTTAGAAGTTATATGCAATAATGCAGACTTCAACCTATCCATGCTGGTTGCTCCTGTGCACCTGTTGTCCATCTCCTACTCTAAGGTCATCTCAACTGGTATACCCAACACGATGGAGACTTTCCTCATGGTCTTCTGACAGCATGAAGACACTAGTCATCCCTTGCCCTTGTCATACGACAAACCAGTCTTTTTTCCTCCATCGTACATTTCCCTCATAACATTTTTTACTCCCCTTTTCCTTTAAAGTTCTTTCTTGGTTATAAGTTGCAGCTTGCTTGTGCCTATCATAATATTTCCAGTGCCCTTGGTATAATATTTATTTTTAGTTCTTTGGATACTGTTATGCTTCATCCTTCTTGGCTATAACAAAATACCAGGAGAATATTTGCACTTAGTCTTACTTTATAGAAATATTTTAACTTTCTCAGGAATAAGTCCCAGCTTAATTGAGTTTTAGACACGGTTAGGTTCATCTTTCTCAGGCTCATAGAATTTTTTCATCAAAACTGTGATGAGGAGTGTTTAATAGATCTAAGCTCTTTGTAAAGTGCTCTCGGACTCACTGAGTTCCTGCTTAGTTCTTGTTGGGCCTTTGTGCTTCTTCCTGGAATCACATAACTTATTAATTATATCACCATTTATGTTCATTCCAGAGATGAGGGCCTTGATTTTTGTCTGAAGAAGACAAGTCAGAGAATGACTTAGGAAAAGACAATAAAGCATCTGGCAAAATCAATTCATTTCTAATCACATGATGGTGAAAATTTGCCAAGTTCAGAGGTTCACCTTCAAAGGCACATTTCAAAGTATATCTATGAGGAAAATGGAGAGAGGTAGGTTTCCATAAGAAAGAAACTTCAACATTTTAGGGGAGGAGAAATGGGAAAAGTAAAGAGGAATAAAAAGAAAAACTAAGCCATTTATTTACTTCAAAGGATATGTGGTCACATTGATGTGGGCCTTCCTTCCAACCATGCAGAAAGTGACCTATCCATGTCTTCTTATCCTGAGCAGATATTGTTAATGTCCTCATGTAAATCTTCTAAATGAGGAATTCTTAACCTGGGGTCTGTAACTTTTTAAAAACAAATTACATTTTGATAACTTTTTCAGTATAGTTTCCTTCATAATCCCATGTGTTTAATACATTTAAAAACATTATTCTGAGGTGGAGTACATAGAGACTTTCTCCTTCTAAAAGATTCCATGATACATAGAAAGTTAAGAACTCCTACTTTACATTTAGGCCACCCAAGATGCTGAGAGCCTTTTCCTATCAGTTGGTATTTGAGGAGCACGTGGGCTATCCACCTATTATTCTCTGCATGACCTAATCATTTCTTTTAACAGCCTTAAATTTCTTTGAACATGATTCCTCATCTATACTGTAGTCTAGTTCAACTTACTAGACATCTCTCCATTGCCCCTTGGAGGACCCCAAAATTTGATCCTATAGGGAGGATGGGGATTTGGATTTCTGGTGGGAAGCAGGGCAAAGGTTACTAATGTTATAAGCTCCACCTGGCCCTTCTTGCTCCAAAATTGCTCGCTATTGTCACCAGGGTAATTATGGGTATTGGAATCTTCCTGCTCCAGATCTTCCTAGCTATTTGGAGAGTTCACTAAGTAGAAGTCCCCAGGATGATTTGAAGGGGATCTACTGGTGTAGGGATAGGGTAGGAGGTAAAAATAAACTTTGCTCTGTTATGTTAGAAAATTAGGTTGAGGGATGCATAGTCGTAATATAAAGACATTAGAAGGTAGATTTTTTTTAAATGCCTAAGACCTTCTTTGGCCAGGTAGGTGGCGCAGTAGAGAGAGCACTAGGCCTGGAGTCAAGAGGACTCATCTTCCCGAGTTAAAATTCGACCTCTGACATTTGCTAGCTGTGTAAGACTGGGCAAGTCACTTAACTCTGTTTGCCTCAGTTTCCTTGTCTGTAAAATGAGCTGAAGAAGGAAATGGCAAACTGCTCTACTATTTCTGCCAAGAAAATCCCAAACAGGGTCATGAAGAGTTGTACATCACTGGAAAACAACGGAACCACAAGGTCTTCTTTAGGTAGCTAATAGAGTTTGCCTCAAAATACACGCACCCACACGCACCATAATCCAAGGACTATAAGCTAAAGTGCTGGCAGACCTCTTCACTAATGAAGAAGCTGCATAGCAGATGCAATTCAGCAGCTGGCAGCAGAACAGCTGAAGACTAGCATATGGTAATGCAGAGGCACAGCTCCAGAGAGACCCACCCCCAGCCTACAGTGAAGGGGCAGAGAAGAATGTTTACTATCCAGGTGGAAACAGGAAAGCAGAGGACTCTAGCGACACTGAGAAAATAGTTGAGCTGATGACATCACTGAGGGATAATGATCCCACTCAGTACGGTGGCTCTGTAGCATCGGAGGCATCGTTTGCCCTGGCCACATAGGTGCTCCAGGCACACTGTGAGTGCCCCTTTGCACCTATTCCCTGGTCACATGGATTTCCCTATGTATATGCCCATTCATGCACGTTCTTTGGCCATACATATTCCCTGCAGGCATTCTCTCCCCTCCTATTGGTATGGTCACTTATAGAGTATACCCGTAGATTGATGAGAGGAATTCTTACCTGTCACTTACGTTGCCATATTTGATTGCATTCCACCCCTGATATCCAGTTTTAGGGCCCAGACAAGTCACTTAATCTCTCTGAATTTCAATTTCCTCGTCTGTAAAATGGGAATAGTAATATAGTGCCTACCTCTCAGGGCTTGTGTGAGAATCACATGAGATTACTATGAGTTACTATGACTGTAACTACTCCTTCTACATCTCTTGCTTTGAGTTAATGTCTCTTCTGGTTGGCCTAGAGTAGAAGTAAACCCATTCATGGAATCTCATCAACTATGGTTTATAGTGGTTGCTGGCCTACAAAATGACTCAGACCTGGGCTTGGGTGGGAGGAGAACCCTGGCTGCTACAATTTTGGGAGATTGTTCTATCCCATGATTCACAGCCACATAGTATCACTGGAGGAAACTTTTAAAAGAGGATTTTTATTTTTGGGGTATTTTAATGGGGGCATTGAATGCATTGTGCACTTTTCCAGATGTAATCCATTTTGTTCTCTTAATCTTATTCAGTTGAGGACCCAATACGTTATCTACCTGTACAAGATCCTTCCCCTTACATTCCCATACATAGCAATACCTACCTGTATTGGTGGACTAACTGTATGGACTATCTTTATAACTGTATATAATTAGATGACATGTAATCTTCATATTTTTTTCTTGCTAGGCAGAGTCCTTTTTGCTTGATTTCAGATTTCATTTAGGACATTCTTCTTTATTTCAGAATTTCATATAGTAAGAATGATGTCATCTGGAAACAGGAGCATCTTTCTATTTACGGGAACTATTTCTAACATTTGGACCCTAAACTGAAATTTCTCCATAAGACTGAAAAACACTTTTGACAGTTATATCTCTATGTTTTTATGTCTCGCTTGATATTGATAACTAGATGATGATTAAAGTTATCTGTCTTTGCATCTATTTTCAAATTTAACATATGTATTTGCACATTATTGGGGGAGAGCATTTAACACTATATTTTGCTTTACTAAATCAAATATTTTCTCAGAAAGTAAACATCACAGTGAATCTTATTTTCTGCATCTTTCAGTCAACTCTGATTTTTGAAATGTGGTCTGTTGTCCAATATCATTCATAAAAGCCCACTGCTCCCTTCTGAAATTTATCTCATTAAGCTTCTGTGGAGAGAGAGCAGTGACCCTCGCATCTTGAAAGTAATCATACCCATAACATCTCCTCCAACCCCAAGCATTTAGCATTTCTCCCTCTTTTTGAGAGCTTGATGCATGATCCTTCAATACTGCGTCATTCTCTCAGCTTACTTCCTTTTGTCCAACTGCTCTTGCCATCTTTCTTTTGTGCTGTTTCCACTTCCTCAAACAGTATGTTAGCTATTAAGATGATAAACTCTAAATTTGGTGATACCACTGCCATTATTGAAGAAAACTTTGTTATAGAAATCTTGGCAGATCTTTTCAGTTGTTTTTTTAATGGTTTACTAGTTGCTCCCTCTCAGTTTCTTCCTTGAAGTGCTCTCAGGATGATCTGAGTTAACTGGATTTTAAGCCAAGCTTTGTGTATTTTACTTCCACTGCAACTTTCTTAGAAGCATAATTGTTTATAAACTTCTGCTATCCTATTCCTTATGATTATACAATGTGTTCATAACCTACACTGCTGTTTGCCCAGGGCTGCCATCATCTCTCTCTGCCTGGTGGGGAGATTGCCTGCAGAGGTGGTTTCTAAGGTCCTTTTTGCCTACTGTATGGCACCTCAGAAGCCATCTAGTCTAACCCTCTGTAGGAGAAAAAGCTGAGGTTCAGAATGGTTATGGGATTGGCTTAAGGCCTTGCAGGTAGTAACCATCAGAGTCAGTATTTGAACTCAGGTCTTTTGAATCCAAAGCCAATTCTCTTTTCACTTTGCCACTCTTATTTATGCCACTTGTTTTTATGTCAGTTAAACTTCTATAGGAAATGATTACAGATCATGTTAGTTCTGATCTTTTTTCCATTAAGGTATAGGAATTTTCCTCTTCACAGGAACACATGCCTTACCTACTCACTAAGAGGGGAGAGGAGGTGGATGGGTAGGGATAATTAGCTACTCAAAAAGTATGAATAAGCAACGATGTATCATTCCAATCTTGGGCTCTCCTGGTTTTTTCCTTCCCTCGTACAGATGTGCTGATGTAGACTACTCTGTATGAACGCATGGCAGGACCCTGCCTGGGTCCCCATGATGCCTAGTGCCTTGGCCCAAGTGCTATTTCCTTTCTTTTAGTGTAGGATTGAAAACATAAAGATTATCAAATTTTCTTTGGCTCAGTTGCCCCTCCCCACTTCCTATGAAGAGTCTTATCTCCTTCCAAACCTTGTATAATACTTAAGAAGCATACACATTGTAGATAAAAGTACATTTATTGAATAGAATTGGCAATAAAAGATATAACTGTAAAACCCTGGAGCGGGCACCCAGGTACTCTGGTAAGATAAAGTTGGATGTAGCAGCCACTCCCAGTAAGGTCGGAGTTCTTCACCTTTTGGAGGAAAACAGGTTTTCCCAGAGACTAATAGAAGAGGGGAATTGACAGTCATCCTCTCCCATTCCCAACATCAAAGCACAAAGGAGGAGAATGAAAGAATCTCGTCAGTGAAAGATGATCCCTAGCTCAGCTGCTATAGAGATAGCTGACCTTTTCTGCCTGGGACCTACACAAACACTGAAGAACAATGATTTCTAGAGATCCTGGTTGTATTCAACATTGCTGTAAGCTGCCTCGATAGTCCTGGGCCCCATGTTGTCTCTGAAGCAGATTTTTTAAACATCCTCTTCTGAATCTCCACCTGCTATTCAACCTTACAAAACTCCTTGTATAGTAAGAGACTCAGGTGATTCATTCCTGGCTCATTACATCCCTCCCCCCTCCATCCAGGGAAGACAGGAAAATTGTAAGAGAGAACCCAAAGTGTTTCAAACAGTTATATCATTTCTCATTTGCCAGTGTTCATAGCTTATTAAATAGGTCAACTTGGAGAGGTTTTGGGTGCATACACTATTTTCTTGTTTTTATTGTTTCTTTTATTTTGCTATTGATTTTTATCTTTGTACTATCAAATTGATGGTCTGGCTATGTACTAAATAACTGACTCAGGTATGATTCCCATGGTGGTGATCAGTTGTTTCCTATCTGTTATATTTTCTGTACTATTTGGTTTTCATGTCTACTTCATCCCAATTATAATACCTAATATTTTTGTTAGGGAGAAACTAGGTAGCACAGGGGATAGAGTGCCAGGCCTGGAGTCAAGAATACTCCTCTTTTTGAGTTCAAATCTGGCTTCAGACACTTACTAGCTGGGCAAGTCACTTAACTGTGTTTGCCTCAGTTTCCTCATCTGTAAAATGGGCTGGAAAAGGAAATGAGAAACTACTCCAGCATCTTTGCCAAGAAAACCCCAAATGGAGTCACAGAGTTGAACACAACTGAAAACCACTGAACAACAACAACAATATTTATATACTGCTTTAGGATTTGTAAAGCATTTTGTCTCATTTAATCCTCACAACAACCCTCTGAGGTAGGTGCTATTTTTATCCCATTTTACAGTTTCTTGGGGAAACTGAGGCTGAGAGAGGTTAAATGGTTTGCTAGGGAATAAAATAGCTAAAAAATGTCCAACACAGGACTTGAACTCAGGGCTACAGTGGAAAGAACATTGGCTCTGGAGTTGCTCAAATGCCATCTCTGCCACTAATACCTGTGCAATCTTGGGAAAGACACTTAACTTTTCTGAGGCTCAGTTTCCTCATCTGTAAAATGAGGAGATTGGACTTACTGGCTTTTGAATTTCTACCACCTTCCGTCCCCCCGCCCCCTTAGATCTCAGATCCTGCAGGGTGTGCTCAGTGGTTTCTATGACCCTTGACTTCTTGCTGACTCCAGGTCTAGCTCTGTATTCAAATTCAGGTATGAGGTGTATATGGACTTTACAAATTGTTGGACTTGTTTTTTTTTTGATCCTGAGCCATATTTTCCAGCATTCAAAATGTTGTGCGAATCCTAAAGAACTAGGAAAAATGTTAGCTTTTCATTACTTACATTCTCCTCTGGGCTCACCTTTGTATTTGAAGGTTTGAGGTATCTATTTCTCAACCAAACCCTCTAGATTTGAACAGAATTTTTGTTTTATGTTATTCAGTAAGTTGCTATCTTCAAAGGAAAGAAGGTGCCAGGTATAGTGTGGCAATGGCTACTCTTCCTGGCAACTCCAGTGTAAACATGTGCACAGAGACATCATACAAGAGACTTGAGTGCTTTCAGGTTATAAAATTAATACTACAATGACTGGCAGAATGGCAGTGGCTAGATAGTTGACCTTTGAGTAAGGAAAATCTGGGTTCAGGCCCTGCCTCTAACACATACTGCCTGACCAGGACAAGTCACGTAACCTTTTAATGCCCCAGGAGCTCTACAGCTCTAAGGTAGAGATAGGTTGCCTGTCAGCAGTAGGTGAAGGAGTTTCCACAAGAGGAATGCCAAAATTAGCTTACTAAAATATGGATAAGATTTTTAAAGTTTGAATCTAACTTTATTAAATAATATTTCAGTGCTTCCAAATCTATTTTCACTCTCCCTTCTTTAACTCTGCATCTTTCCCTTTCCCCTCTCCCTCTGTCTGTCTGTCTGTCTCTCTGTCTGTAGGATTTGCTGGGAAATGTAGGATGATTTTTGCTGAGACAATTTATCATAAAATGAACCATCCATCATCCGTTTAGCATCATCGAACATAACTCCTCTTTCCTTCTCCCAACTCTCCCTTTTCCTTTCTATCTTCCCTCTTATTCCCCCCTACCCAGATCTTTGTATAGTATTTTAAGATTCATACAGCATATTCTTGAAGGGGGAGTCAATCAGGGTTAAGTGACTTGCTCAGGGTCACACTGCTAGTATGTGAGGCAGGATTTGAACTGGAGTCCTCCTGGCTCCAGAACTGCACACAACAATTTTTACTAATTTTCTTATGTGCTACAGCTCTTCCAGGTACTTGTTACAGGTATTATTGTCTTTCCCCAATTTTACATAGAAAGTAATCAATATGGCAAAATTTAAAAATATTAAGTGGGCATCATAGTGCAGTGGATAGAGAAATGGTCTTGGACTCAGGATGATCTGAGTTCAAGTCCTACCTCTGGTTCATCCTGGCTGTGTGACCCTGGGCAAGTCACTTTAACCTCTTAATGTACCCAGAAGACACTTTACTATAAGACTTTATGTTGCAGCGCAGTTGGAGGACCTTGGCAGAGGGAGTTTTCTCACTGAGTTCTCTCTATACCAACAAACTCACAGGTCTGAACGAAAATACAAAATCCCCTAAAAATGTAATATGAAACTTCTTTGTCTTAATAGGCATTCTTTTACTTAATCCTATTAGTTAAGAGAATTAACCTCTCCTTAGGCTGAGTCTCTTGAGAAATACTCATTCCTCTTGGCATAAATCCCTCTGTCTGTCTTTTAGCAGAATTTTAAATCTTCATATTATTCACTACATGCATAAATACCATGTTTCTACTCAGTGAGAAAGGCTCATCATTGGAAGGCTGGGAGACAGGTAACGATTCCGTTTTCATGATCCATGAATAGACAAAAAGCAAAAGATAATGGGACTTTTGTAACGATGATGGGAAGAATAGTGAAAAGGGGCATAATCACACAGTTCTTAAATTGTCTATGAACATTACTTTGGTATCCTTAATTATGTGATCTTTGCCCAATAACCAAGGATTTAACTTGCTGTAGGAACTGAATCACATCTACACTGGCAGACAGAAAGAAGTTGCTGTTACTAATGAGATGTAAGATTTCTCACTGATTCTCCTCCAAAAAGCAAATAAGTAAAAGAGTTGGTAGTCAGTTTTTATCAAGTGCCCAAAGGCAACAAGAAGCATAATTTAATAGGATCTTCGGCCATTCTCTTCTAGCTGTGCTCACAATGAACCTAAAGCAAATCGAATGCCATTAAGATAATTAGAGCTTATATAGTAACATCCATTACAAATGATAAAGACATAAAGAACTTTTATTAAGGTGAGAAGATCTTCTAAAGAAAGTCAGTATTGCCTTGACCAATTTGTGGCTAACCTACATATTTCAGTTCTTTAAATAGTCTAAGGATCAAGTCCTGCCAGAACAAAAGAAAAAGAAAGGCCCCTCCAGCAGTTGTCAAGATTTGGTGTCTCACCATGTGACAGGAAGTTCTATAGGCCTCCCTCTCTCCCCCGCTATTTAGATAGGGAGTTAGTAAATTCCTTTTAACTCTCAGCGTATACCCCAAGTAACCAGCACCAACATCATTGAAATAATAATACTTAAAGCTTTGTTAAGTTACTCTAGGATGAATTTAGCCACATTAGAGGTAGCAGGAAAGAGTGGAGCTATTATGCCCAGGTCTCTGTAGCTCTCATATTCACTATAGTAAAATTAAAGTTTTATACAACACACCTAACAAACTGGTACAGTTTGTAGATTTGCATCAAATATCCCTTATTTTATGTATGTTGTGGTTACATGCACAATATCTCAAATACAGAGGCTACATACAAGCCCATAGTAATGAACATCACAAGGTCTCATGTAATGGGCCAAACATAGGAATCATGTATAGTTTGTAATATCACATGGTAGAATGACATAAAAGTATATGTTATATGTCCTTCATTATTGGGGATGCTCTGATGATAAATATAAATTTATCCATTAACCCTGTAACATTATTGGTCAGCTGGTCACTGGTCACATAATCCTAGCCATTCTGTTATCTTGCCGTTGGTTCTATACTCTTGGTATTATCTAGGGCAGGTTCTTAAACTAGGGTCTGGGAAACTGGTTTTTAAAATATTTTGATCATTATATTTCAATATAATTTTTTGTTAATCCTGTATTTTCTGTTGTAATCCTGTAAAATTCATTGAATGCATTTATAACATCATTCAGAAAAGGGACCCATAGACTTTACTAAACTTCTAAAGCAGTCCATGACACGGACATGCACCGACACCCCCTGTCGCCCCAACTCCTGCTCTAGGGAGGTATAGATTACTTTGGTGAAAGATATTTTACCTGTGTGGAATTCACTTGAACTAATTTTTTTAAAAAATGCTTTCTAAGATGAAGCTTACCTGGTCTTATCTTAAAAGTGCATTGAAGTTGTAGAAGTAGGGCTTTGGATGAAATATTGACTATTACTTAACTGATAGGAAAAATATTATTTATATACTTGGCAGTTTTCTTTACATAGGATTCTGGCTCCTTATGAGTAGTAAGCTAGTAGTGCTAGAGTGGTGTACTACTTTAATGACCTAAAAAAGAACTAATAAACTTGATTTTTGGGGGGAAAAGTATTATAAATATGCATAAATATGCATATATACTCACAAATATACATATAGAAAATATAATTTATATAAAAGGGAAACCATAGCCATGGGGCCTGGCTATTTTTGAAGGCAGTGATGCTAATAGTACTGTTATGTCCCAAAGTGATAGGTTTTGAAATTCCCAACTGGTTGCATGGGAAAACAGAGCAGGGCTTAAATTAGATATTGCAGTCTCTCAGACTGGATATCTTTTTTTAAGGTGGGAATTGGGAGGATGTGGAGGTGAGGGTTGTCCCCCTGGGGCAGACTCTGGAGAAAAGAGGGATCCCAAATTATCTGGCTCCAGGATCACAGTCTTGGGCTCACTTTCCTTTTAAGCATTAGAGATAACAGAAATTAAGTCAGTGCTGGAAGAGAAATGTGAATGTTTGGTTGAACCTCTTCATTTTACGTAGGAAGGAATTTTGAGCCAGATTTATGGTTTTCACTCCTCTAGGTCATGACTGTTACTAGACTGAACCTAGGTTAGCAGAAACGTAAGTTGTTTGATGTTAAAGGCAATATATCCCACCATCAACAAGAAGTCCAGCATGAGATTATTATGGTCCTTTTAACTGCTACGTGACTGACACCTTTAAGGATACAGGGATAGGGTTAGAAAAGAGATGGTAATAGTACAAGTGGATCTATTGATGACCTGGTAGCATTAAATGATCTTTCATAATAAAGCATTTGAAATATGTGAATATCTTTTAATAAGCACTCAGAAAAAAATGAACAAGAAAACAGAATTGTATATGTTGTTGACTAATTTACGCTTGATTACAAAGAATTTTGCTTCTTAGGGGTACAAACTCCTTGGCACTCATTATTTTATGGATTATTTTCCAGAGGAAAAAAATGTACCTTCTGTCCAGGTATCCTATTCCTAGGTTGCTTCTGTATAAAATACATAGTGAGACGAAGCTGAAGAAGTCTGTAGAGAAACTCAGTTTTGCCCTTTCCCATTTTCTTTTTAGTCCAGTAATTCGTTCTGTGCAGTAATTCAAAGTAACTTAGGCCCATCCCCCAAAAGTGACCATTCATCTTGTCTCCAGGCTTACATAGGATGAAAGTATTTCAGTGAAGGAATTGGTGGGCATCTTAACAAGGTAGGTCCCGGCCTTTCAGGGTGCCTGAGAGTGTGCATGTACCTGTATGATCTGTTGCCGGTGAATATGCTTTCTCAAAAGAGACACATTTTTTTTTGTGCATACATCCAAACAGAAAGCCAAATACTGAAGTCTGCCTCAGCTTGTTTTCCTAGGCTTCTGCTTTTTGAAAGACTTAGCTGCCATTGATGCTCACCTGTAGTCAATTTGTAGATCAAACAAACTATTCATTAAATTTTTTATCACTAGCGATTTCTATGTTCCCATTGTCCTGTTCAGCTGCAGTGTTTGTTATGGAGTGCACCTAACTCAAAAAAATTTCCTTTCCTTATGTGGCTTAAAAATTAAAAGACCACCATCTCTGTAAAGCCTCCTCTAATCCTTTCCTTCCCTTCCCCTCCCCCTCTATTTGAAGCGATCTTTCCTTCCCCAGACCTGCATTTTTTATACTTGTCCCATTCTGTTTAACATGAAATCATTTGCATATGACTTGTGTCAGCTCCTTGATTACAAGTCCCCGAAGGGGCAGGCAGGTTCATGCTTTATTCCCACACCCCTTTTCCTCCCCACTCCACCATCAGCACACTATTATGCCTATATTCAGGAAATGTTTGTTGCTGTGAACTGAATTCAGCCTCATGGGCTACCTTGCTCTGGCTTTCCATTGAAGCTGGCTATTTGACTGTGACAATGATTATGATTGATGATGACGATGATAGTATTAGCTAGCATTTATATAGTGCTTTTAGGTTTGCAGAGCACTTCACAAATATTACCCCATTTGGTCTTCATGACTCTGGGAGGCAGGTGCTATTATTATCCCCATTTTAGAGATGAGGAAATTGAGGCGTTCTGAGGTTGTTACTTGCCCAGGGTCCCACAGCTTGACAATTTAGGTTTCTTCCTGACCCCAGGTCCAATGGTCTGTCCACTGTGCCACCTAGCTTCCAGAGAACAAAGTCTCAAGTGAGACAAGATCATAGATTTAGAGTTGGAAAGGACCTTAGAGGACATTGCCTTTGTTTTACAAATGAGGAAACTGAGGCACAGAAAAGTTATGCAACTTGCCTAGGGTCACCTCATCAGGTTCTGACATAGACCCAGGTCATCCTCCCTCTTCATGCAAGTCACCTTGTCCAGGACCTTGGACTGGAATTGGTTTCTCTAACGAAGGGACCATAGTTGTTGTCATTTGGTAAATCGTACTTGTAATGAAATTAGATTGGTTGTCTTATTTCCATATTGGAAATTTGACCAGGACCATTCGGCATTCATTTGGAATGCACATACTACATGAATTATGCAGTTTTGGTGTTGGGAAACAATTGATGACTACATCTTTTTTAAATCATCACATTTTGAATCTATATGAGAAGACATGATTGAGAAAGGGAGACATTCATTCTGTTCAGCATTTTATGAGTTTCTTTGTTTAAATCAGAGTACAAAATTATTTTTCACAGACCAGGATTAGATTAGACTCAAGAATTTCCTTAGTTGTTAGGAATTGTAATAAGTTGCCAAGGAGATTATGGGCTCTTCTTCTCCATTAAAAATAAGATTGATTCTCCCTGTTAGGGATGCTGAAGGGTGGGCTTACCTACTGACAGCTGATTTCTCAGGGTCTTTTTAACTATTGTGATTGAAGGAAACTATATTCTCTGAGGGAATGGTGAATTATTGCTTCAAAAAATGACAGAGGCACATGGCTGCAGAAGTCTTCACAGTAGAACTAATCTGTGATGAAATAGAAATGAGCTAACTCAATGCAATTAAAAGTGTACAGACTTGTTATGAGAGCAAAATAGGCACAGATCTAAGCAGTCAGCATCTCGGTTGCAATCTAACAGAACTAGAAGGGAACTTTGAAATTATGTGGTCTAAACTCCTTATTTTAGAAATGATGAAATGGAAGACCCAGGGAGATGAGATGATTGGCCCCAGGTTACAAAATTAGTCAGTTACCAAGCCAGGATAAATTCCCAGTTTTCCTGTCTCCCAGTCACTTTTCTCTCCTACTGTACCACACCTACATGACTTCACTCTTCTTGTTCAGTCATTTTTCAGTCCTTGCCAATTCTTCATGACTCCATTTGGGGTTTTCTTGGCAAAGATACTGGAATAGTTTGCCTTTTCCTTCTCCAGCTCATTTTACAGATGAGGAAACTGAGGCAAATGGGATTTAAGTGACCTGCCCAGGGTCACATAGCTAGTAAGTATCTGAGGCCACATTTGAACTTGGGGAGATGAGTCTTCCTGATTCCAAGTCTAGTGCTCTACTCACTGAGCCCCCTGGCTGCCCTCACTCTACCAGGCTATTTATCTCTCCTTTGCTTTTTGTAGTTAGTTCAGAAGTTCAACCCTATCCATTCACTCTTCTGTTTCTCTTGAGGATTGTAGCATCTTAGATATGTAGCCTGAAGGGGCTTAGAAGCAATGTAGGCTAACCTCATCATTTTGCAAATAAAGAAACTGAGGCCCAGGAAGGATCACTGACTTGTATCAGGGATGAGGTTTGAGCCTATGACCTTTGTCTCTAGTCATTGCTCTTTCTACTGTATAATGCTGCTATAAGCTCTCTATGTGCTGAGGGAATCTCAAGATATTTCTGTAGTTAACTGAAGTTATCACTGAACCCTCCGAAAGACACAAGGCTTTATTGAACACATTATTATTTTGTTCATTTTGTCCCTGCAAGGTCTTAAACTTCACAATTTACTTAAAACTTGAATATTTAAAAATTTGTCATATATCTACCCTAGGTTTTACTCAAACGTCAGCACACCATGCAATCTTGGAATTTTAAATAGCCTTTATTAGAGCAAGTTCATTCGCATTTTTCTTTCTGTTGGTTGAGAATTCTTTACCTTCATTCTTCATCACATTTCTATCTAGGTCCAATTGGCTATATTCTGCACAGGTCTAACCTGCAAGCGGAGTATAAATTTTCCATCTCCATGAAGACCAGAGAATTGTCTGCGCTTATGCTTGCAGGTGATAGCGTACAATATAAGAGGCCCAGGGAAAACAATATGTGGGACAAGTAATTGACTTTTTACTGGGGCTGCCTAAGAAAAACTTGGATCTAGAAAGATCAGGGGAAGACCTGGAAAGAGGACAAAGTCCCACTGAGTCTGGCCATTGTTCAATAGAGATCCCTGAAAAGATCTCATTGAGACATCACAGAAAATGATGATTGGTTCATCATGAATACCCAAAGCTCTAAACTTGGCCCAATGGACGTGCTATCCCATAAGAAAAAGAAGCACCACTTTATGGACAAACTGGATACTATATTCATTTAAAGATGGCCCTTAGGGCCAAATAAGGAATGAAAGCTTCCCTCTGAGGAGCAGGAAGAAACTTTCCCCTCAGAGCTGCCTTTCAGGACAAAAAGACTTGGAGAATTAGGAGGCTTGCTAGGAGATAGATGACTGCATCTGTTTCAGAAGTAGAAAGTTGTGGTCATTGAGATATAGAGAGGCAGTTAATTAGGAACAGGTGGGTAAAAGGAATAGGAAATGATGTCAGGAGATAAATATTTTAAAAAATCAAGATAGTCTTCCAGTTACTTTCCTGTTTAGAAATATGTGCCCTTTATGATTAGGACTAAGGAGGAAAATAGGCTGGAAGAGGAAAATGGGCCTTCTCTGCTTTTAAATATTCACTATTAACCTAACAAGAATACTTTGTTTTCCAGAAATTCTGAACTCTGATTTCATTAATTTTATTACTTAGGGTGGAGAGAACAGAAGAATCAAATTCGTAAAAATCAAAGGGAAAGATATAAAATTTTGTATTATACAAAGTTTTCCTCTAGGTTTCTACTTTTATGCAAAAACATTTTAGTTCTTCATAGAAACATATTTTATTTCTAAAGAAAAATAGTATTTCAAATTCTGAACATTTTTAAGTGGGGTAACTCCCCTGTATATCACCCTTATAATTACCCTGACAAACATTTTATTCTAAATGAACAAATTCTCAATGGTTTCTCTTTGTTGTATAACAAATGGATATTAACTATCTTAATAGGAATATTCAATTTTCTTGTAACCTTTATGAGAAAACAAATGTACAAAGTTTAAAAATACAAATAATGTTACAATAATGTCACATGAATAATCATTGCCTTTCTCAAATTACCACCCATATTAACTATGGCTTTAAGGAAAATTATACTTGGGGCCTGGATGAGCAGTTAAGTGGCTCCATGGATAGACTTCTGGGACTGGAGTTAGGGACACTCATGTTCCTGAGTTCAAATTTGGCAGTAGACACTTTACTAGCTGTATGACCTTGGGCAAGTCACTTCACCTTGTTTGCCTCAGTTCCTCACCTATAAAATAAGCTGGAGAAGGAAATGCCAAACTACTCCAGTATCTGCTTAGAAAATCCCAAACAATATCATGAAGGGTCAGACACAATTGCAACAACAACAACAACAACAACTTAGGGCCCAGAATGACTTAAAGATATACTTTCTCTAAAATAAATCTCTGTTAAATCACTGAGCTCAGAAAGTGACAAAATAGTGTAAACCCACTATAAATTGACAATTCTTCTTCAGTTATTCTTTGGAAGGAGACTAGAGAAAATGGAAACAAATATTTCAGTACTTCATATATAATAATTAGTGAAAGCATTTTAATTAACTACTTTTTCCCTAAGTGGATTGACTAAAAATAGCAAGTTTTTGTTGTCTTAGAATATGACAATGTTTAGCATGTGACAAGCTGCTAATAAGCTTCTGTTAGAAGTTCTTTAGGCATTATCTCTTGATCTTCTAACTATGAACATATGCTTTTTTCCAAGTACAGAAATGCTTAACAGATGTAAACTATTTCTGAATATTTGCCAGCAATATTGTGAAATTCATTATCTTGTAGCATCTTGTTTTCAAATTAATATTTCAGAAGAATATATCTTAAAACTTACAATTATTTTAAGGAATTTCTTGCAATGACCCATTAAGACATGTTCTCAAAAATGATAATAACAAAACTTATGGGAAATCTTGAGTGTGATATTATAATCAGACTACATTTCACACAAAATAGTATAAAATGGAACTAATCTCTTTTAATAACCAAGATTAGCTTTCTTCAAGGGAGACTGGTAATTTCTATCACCTAACTTAAATGGATAGAGGAATCCTTTTATCAAAACTCTGCAAAATATACCTCCTAACATATACAATTTTGAGGCCACCGTTTTGAAAGGCTTAAGCACGAAGCTGGTTAAATGATAGTCACTTTGTACTTACCAGACATATACTAAGACAAAAATCTGATATTTGAGAAAGGCAAGATACTTTATCTTTACCCTTATATGAAGATGTACTCCTTTATTGACAAGGGGGCTGATCGGTAGTAGAAGTTTTCCCAGCAAAAGAAAGAACCAAAGGATCTTGGGAGACAGAAGCTTCTCTGGATAGGGAAAACTCAGGAACTTTTGAGCACCACAAGATGAGAGACCTGGGGTTTGAACAATGCAGACCAGCCACAAGCTGATCACAAGAGAAGGGTGCCCCTACCCTGAATTAAATAGAATCAGGAGTATTTTGAGCCTTGTCTACATCACTACGTCACTTGAGTGATCTACCTGGACAAAATTTTGTTGTTCACATGAAAGGTTGTAAGCGCTTACTTTGTGTCAGGCACTGTGAATAAAAATACAAGCAAAAAGTTCTTGCCCTCAGGGAGCTTACTGTCTAATGAAGGAAGTTGTTAAGTCATGTTTCAATCATGTCTGACTCTGGAGTGGTTTGCCATTTCCTTCTCTAGGTCATTTCACTGATGAGGCAAACAGGGTTAAGTGACTTGCCCAGTGTGACATAGCTAGTAAGTATCTGAGGCCAGATCTGAACTCATGCAGGTGAGTCTTCCTGACTCTAGGCCCAAGACTCTATCCACAATGCACAAAACATAGCTGAAAAGGGAAAGTGTGGTGGGAGGAAATGATGCTAAAGTGACAAGAACAGTCAAGAGGTGGAATGAAGAATATCCTGCCTGGGCTCCTCCTCCAAATGGAAGCCCTGGGAAGAACTCACCAAGGGTGGAAGAAACCAAAGGGCTGGAGGATTGTTCTAGGGTGAGAATGCTGGATAAGCTGAGGGAAGTTCTAGGGTCCCTCCCTCCCTCCTCCTTCCCTCCCTGGTAGCACTGAACCCACAGCAGCTACAACTACAGCTGTAGACCTGGCCCTCAGCAAGCCCCACAATGGACAATGCTGCCTTCCTTCTACCCCACCTTAGCCCTTGTGGCTCTTTTGATGCACCAATAAAATTGGTTTTCCTGCCACAAGACCTACTAGAAAAGGTCTAGAGACTGCCAGCATTGCCATGATGAGGCTGGGAGACATTGCCCTTCCATTTACCTTCGTTGCTTCTCAGCTACATTTTGACATCAGCTGGAAGAATGTGTACACATACTTCTACAGCAGCTTCATGGCATATATCTTTGGCCTGGGCATCACTATTTTAATGATTAATGTCTTTGTAATATCCAGTTAGCATTTCTCTGCCCCTTGGCCTGAATTTGTTTTCTCCTTGTGGTGGTGCTGGCAGAGAGAGAAATCACAGAGATGTTTAGTCACAAGGAGGTAGACTGGGGAGGAGGAGTCAGCCAGTGAATGAAAAGAGGAACACAATCAGTGTCTTCCTTTGCTCAGAAAGTAAAGAAGAGGCAGTAAGGGTAAGCACTGGAGCCAGTCAGGGCTGGGAATTTCTGCCAATAATGCAGAATTGGGGGTGAGGTGGAAGGGATGGATGAAAGCCCTGAAAATAAAGTATTTTGAAAAGAAAAAACCTCAACTACCTTCTTTGGGTAGAGGAATAGAGTTAAGAAGGGTGGCTAATTAGAAAAAAAATTGTACTAATATGTTTATGATGAAGGTGAGAGAAAGGAGGAGGAGAAGGTAGTTGAGGCATGGAGATGAAGTCTGGAGAGTCATAAGCAAAGCCAGCAACGGAAGTAAACGTGACTAGCCACTGCCCTTCACCAGAAATTAAAAAAAAAAGAGAGTTGTGTCAGATATGTAATTATAGCTCAGTTTATAAGATGGGACAGAATTCTACCCTCTTACCCCCAAAGTAAAATCACTTTAATGATGACTTAGATTTCATTCAATAATCTTTTTCCAAACAAAAATCCCTCACCATTTCCTTTCTTCTTTTTTTCCATCCAGTCATATCCTTTTGCTTTCTTATTCACCAACTTGCTTTTATAAAACTAAATAAAATTAGCCATTTAATCTTATATTTAGATAGCAATGACAGAATCAGATGAGATCAGAAGATCAGTTGGTTATCTCTTCTGAGGTGATCTAAGTAGCCCATTTAAACAATGCAGATGAATACCAGCTTTGTTGTCTTGGAAATTGCTTATTGAGCCTCAATTATTAGAACCAAAAATCTCTTTTAGTTGTGTCTGATTCTGCCATACTCTTATGGTTCAACAAATGTAATCATAGTCAACTATTTGCATGTGAAACTGGCTCTACCCAAAACTGTGAAGTAGAAAAAATTGGCTTTGTCTTCTCTCCTACCCCTATTCTCCATGTTTTTTTTTTTTTATTATAGGGACCATCAGTGCTTTTACTCAAAGGAATGAATAATGGTGAAAATTCAAATCCTTTAGCAAAAGACTACTGGTAACCAGAAGAAACAGTAGCATTCTTCTGAGGCCGATTAAGCAGGCACATAGTAGAGGAGATAACAGACTACTACGCTTATGTAATTGAGGTTGAAAACTGACTGGCATCCTGGCATTTATAGTTGAGAGCCATAAACATTACCTCACAATACTGACAACAGTGCACAATCTTTGAGCTGTACGGAAGAGCTGAATCACATGTAGAAGTTCTTAAAGGGACATACACAGTCTGTGAGACATCATCTGAGAAGAAAGGTCCAGGCTGCAAGTTGAGCTGTAGCAGCTGGAGAGGGCATACTGAGCATCACTTGGGGCTTAATGAACTGAGCCAAAAAGAGTCGGCAGCACAGGGTAAGAGTGAAAAGGAGAAAGTGACAGGGAGAAGTCAGAAAGGGGCTGAACTATTACTGGGAAGAGAGATGAATAAAGGAAGACTAGCAGACCCTGACAAGAATCTCAATGGAGAAAAAGTTGGGTTCCTGGTTGTACCTATTTCTTCAAGGAATAAGAAAAGTTTCCAAAGAAAAGGTCTCCTCTCTCCCCAGATTTTCCACTTGTGTCTGCTCAGTAACAGGCACTACATACAGTCTCTTTACTTTTTTTAAACCTGATTTTTTTCCTCCAATATAAAGAGGTCAGTGCTTATTATGAGATAGACAAAAATGTAAATTAGGGCAGAAATATAAACCTCTGTTATTGCTAACTGAGGTAGGCGAGTTATTGTGATTGTATTAATTACACTTCTGATGTGAATTATAAAGCAGAGAAAGAGACCACATGGATATGAGAGCCCCTAGGCTAAAAATCAAACTAACCATTGTAAGAGGATGTAGCTGATTAAATCTCTAGAAAAGAAAGGAGATTGGAAAGAGATGGTGCTGACTGGAAGAAAGATCATATGCTACCTAAACCACTGCTCAGGGGAGGAAATAGGGGCAGAGATGACTCCTTTCCTATCTATGAGGAGAAGGGAACAGAAAAAATGGAGAACTAGCTTACCAACTCTACCCTCAATAGTGATATTCACCCGAGTTGTACTTGTAAGGTCCTGGGGAAAGAGTCCTTGTGAAAAGACATGCTTTCAGTCACCAAAGCCATTTTTTCTGTAACTATGTCTTTTATTCAAGCCAGACTCTATTCTGGATTGTCAACTTCCCTGAGGGCCCAGGGTGATAGTAGAAAAGAACAGTAGAGAATTTCTGATGTTCCATATTTCTCATTCCTTCTTTTTTTCTGTGATTAGGAGACTCTAAACTTTCTTTCTCACATTAGGGATCTCAGGGAATTCTGGAAGACTGGGCACTTAGGATGCATATGAAGCTGCACAAAAGGAAAAGAGCAGTGACGATGTAATGATATAATTCATGGGCATTCTGGATTGGATGCTCTCTCTTTCCTCCCATTTGTCCTTGAGATTTGAATTCTTCCATCATCACAAGGCAGAGAATGGACACATTTGGCTATTTCTTAGTGAAGCTTGAATGGCTGACAGGAACGTTAGGAGCAACAAATTTTGGCAATCAACAGAGTAGGACCACAGAGGCTGTTTTGTCCATTATCTGAGAGGGACTTCCTAGTAGACGTTTGGGTAGAGGGGCACAGAAAATTTTTGTCCAGTAGCAACTAGGACCTGCAATTCTCACCTCTGTAGAGCAGGCCATGAGGTTAACAAAGCCGAAAAGGTACCAATATGCTCAGAGTTGATGACCAACAAAAGGAGCCAGTCTAACTTCTCAAAATCCAGTGCCTCTTGGTACTCTCCTTGTACTTCCTGTTTCTCCCTTGCTTTCACTATTCTAGCCCAAAAATAGGCCCTATATCCTACTGCTGATCCCTTTGTTCCTTTTTCCATGACTTGTATGTAGGAGAAGTTCAAAGATCTCATCAGGAAGAGTTGCCACGAAGGCACATGTAAACTTTGCCATTGCATTTTTTTATGTTAAACCAAGTGGCCACTTGTAAGAAACAGGGCAGGGGGAGGGTAGAGGTTTTGTTTCCACAGAGTTGAAGGTGTCCCTTTCTCCCTCCCCAACCCCAGCTTTAGCAGAAACCAGGCCCCAGGTCAGTCAGGTGAAAGGTCAGAGGCTTGTATGCATCATTAAACGAGCCATTTGAAGTGGGCATGATGTAGGCAGTCAGAGGGTTGTATCTGGCCAATGAAGAGCCTGGCGGGAGATTCAAGGTGAGGGTCTATAAAGGAATTGGCATCCACCTGAGTCCTTTGTACTTTCTCCTGTACTGTGTTCGGGGAGGTATCCATTTATTCAGGGGCAATAAATATAAATTATAATTAAAACATTCCTGGCTTCCCAACGAGTATTGCTTATTCCTAGACAATGTAAGTATGTTTCTAACACCACCTAATGCCAGTTGCCCAAATTTTAAGAATGTGGTTAACTTTTTTACAGAGAACAAAACATTTCCCAGAAACAGGCATAGATTTTATATTCTTAATATTTCAGAGGGTTATTTTATTTTTCATCTCAGAATAAATTCAGAATCTTGTTGGTTTCTCTTTGTTCAACTTTTTGAAGCTAGGATTTTTGTGGGGTGGGGGCTGAGCTGTCTGAGCATGCACACAATCTTTGGTACATGCTTCAAAAGGACCTTGATAAGACTTATGGGAGGGTGATTGGAGGAGGATGCCACCTGGTGGGCAAGATTATAAACTAACATCTCTTATTGGTTAATGGTAATGTGACACCCTGACTTTCCATTGGCTTAGAGAAGATACATTTAGGGTGTTACTGGCTACTGTAGCATCTTGAATGTCATATGGAATACCTACCATGAAAGTGGTGGGTATCAATACTTGTGAGTATAGGTAGTCTTGGGTTACACATGGGACTTTTCATCTGGAATATTTTTATATTCTTTCTTTTTTTTTCTCCCCCCCTCCACCTTTTTCGTTTGCTTTTCCTTTTGAGCAAGTTGGCCTCAGCGACACTTAGGAATCACAACTGAGGATGTACAAATGTAATTTTTTGGGGGATTCTGAATTTTGAGTTCAATTATATTTTTAGTATTTGCTTCTGGGATTTTCTCCATCCAGAGTTCAATTTTGAAACTTCTTTGATTTCTTCACTAGAATTTCATTTCTCCCTCTCCATTTCAATTCTTTTACTCTTTTAAATTTTTTTTCTTCCCTCGTGTAATTTCCTCCACGGTTAATCCACCGTATTTCATAGGATTGCAGCTGCATTGTGTATATGAATTCTATTACTTATCAATGTAGTTGGGTCACATACTATTGAAGTTGTTGCTTACTGAATATTGCTCGCCTGCTCCTACGCCAGTTGTCAGTAAATATTGGGCAGCTACTGCTATTTACTTTGGCATGGTTTTATGTATGTTGCTTTGTAGTCCTGCTAGTCTGCGTATTTGATTCAGTATTTCATTCCTGACATGTTTATTTTAGCATTATTGATTTGCTGAACATGATTTTAACTAAAATTGGAAAGAAATACAGGCCAAAACTCCAGAAAAGTTTTGTGAAGCAATGAATGTGGAAACAAAATGTTATTAATAAAATGCAGAATTAATGCAAAAGTAAGAACATTATAATAATATGAAGGACCACATTAGATTTGGATAGATGTTCATCGGTCAATACCGCCAAAATAGTATAGTACTATCCAGTCTCTCTTTTTTAAAATGACGTAAGAGAATTAACTCAAATTCCTGATAGAATGATTTATTGTTTAGTAGTTTTCAGTCATGTCTTACTCTTTGTGACTCCTTTTGCAGTTTTCTTGGCAGAGATACTGGAGTGGTTTGCCCTTTCCTTCTCCAGCTCATTTTACAGATGAAGAAACTGATACAAATGGGGTTAAGTGACTTGCCCAGAGTCACACAGATAGTAAATGTCTGAGGCTGCATTTGAATTCAGGTCTTCTTGACTCTAGTCTCAGCACTGAACCCACTGTGGCTCCTAATTGCCCCTATACAATTGATCACCATACTTTCCCTTGAAGAAGAGGAATTGATATTTTTAAAAATACAAGCCTTACCAGACAGAAAAGATTTACTAGTAGAAAAACTAAGAGGCTTGCTAAAACCATGAAAAGATGCTTTAGTCATAGATAAGGCTGGGAAGGCATAGCACACACCTTCATCACCCCTCTGAAACTGATTCCACGAAAGTTCTGAGTCTAGGTATGCATTATCAAAAGGAAATCATAGGCCCAAACTTGGAATTTTTTAAGGAAAGTTCAAGTTCTCCTGGGGAAGAACCAATAGGAACTTGAATTAACCATGCTACTGAATCACCATAATGTTGGCAAATAGCTGAACTAGAAAGAAAGTGAAATGTGTGTGCGTGTGTATGTGTATATATACATATATATAATGTATATACATATATGCATCTACATATGCATGTATCTGTGTACATGTGTATATATACATGTATGTATATATGTACACACATATCTATATATATATATACAAATAAATAATCTAGCTCCATTTAAGTCTTTGTGCAAATCCTGAAGTCATGCATTAAGTATGCTTTCAAAAGCTAGCAAGACTCTGGAAGTGGCCAAGCATAAAGAGATATATAAAGCATTTACTAAGGATTTACTATGTGTCAGTCAATGTGCTACATGGTAATCTAATCCAAAAAACATTTATTAAGTGCCTACCACTTGCCAGGCACTATGCTAAGTACTGGAGATACTATGAATATAAAGAAAGATAGTCCTTGACCTCAAGGAGTTTATAATCTAAAGGGGAGACAAGACACAAAAAGAGGAAGGAAAATGGCAGCTTAAGAAAGGACATTAAAAGTTTCCCAATAGAGTGCCTTTTTGTTCTGTTGAAACCAAGCAAGCTGGCAGATGCGAAGTGGAGTGATCTGAGAGTCTAGTTTCTGGACTCCCTATAATATTTCCATCTATAAAGGAAGGCATTGGGAGGAGTTTGGTACTCTATACTTCAGCCCTCCAAACAGAGGTTTGAGGAGACTGACGAAAGTGGAATCAATCAAGCCTTGGGTTAGCAGCATGGTGGTGAGTTTAGAAGTGATGAATTTATCCTGGAAGAGTCATCTTTTTCTATAGAGGTAAAACTAGGTAGGGCAGCAGATGTGAAGTAGTAAGAATAGAAATATAAGCAAGAAGACAGTTCCTACCCTTAAGAAGCTTACATTCTAATGGAATACACATAAAGATATACTAGAAAGCAGGAGGAGGTGAGAACAAGCTGAAGCATAGCAAGGATCCTTTCCAAATTGTGATTCCCAAGGAGGGAGGCACCAGTGAGGAGAGAGAGATCCAGCAGAGAGATTTTCCAGTTGAGTTAAAGCATGATTTGGGATCCCTTTTTCAAACTAGTTCTCTCAGGAAAGAGTCACAAATTAAAAAGAGATTCCCAAAGTGGAAATTTCCCAGAGTGGCATTGTGAGACAAGGAGAAGGATATATTGGTAGATATCTATCTATGTGGCCAGATATCTATGATATATATGCTAAGTTTAGTGTGACAATTTAGCACAAAGACCTAGGTTTAAGTGCGCAATGCCAGTATTGTCTATGGAAATAGCCTAGTCAGAAAGGTACAGGTAGGCAAATTTCTATGAGAATACAGGGACATATCAACACATTTACTAGATATTGTAAAAAATAAATAAAATTATTTTTAGTGTTGCTTTAAAAAATGTAAAGGTTGGGGGTTGATAATAAATCAATTAAATCTCCTGGTCCTTGGTTAACTAGAGTGATATTATAGGAAGTGTTAGGTTTGGTTTAGGGCACTTGCCTTGTATAAAATATCAAATTGGTTTGGGCCCAAGAGATTCAAGTTCCTGCTAGTAGGCAGGAGAGCATTCCAGCTCAACCCCTGAGAAGGATTCAGTTGGGAAGAGGAGGTGAGCCCTGGGCTTTGTCTTGGCTTTGGCTTCATCCCTGCCACCCAATACACTTTGAGTTTCAATTGGTTCAAAGTATTGTAGACTTCCCATCAGCATTCTAGTATCATACCCAGGACAACAGCAACTGGAAGCAGTGTCTATAATGAGAGCCAAGAAGAGCCTGATGAAATGATGTAGTTATCCCTTCTAAAATGCAACTTTTCCCATGGTGATTTCAATATACTAATTCAATGTAGTGATTCTCTATTTCCCTCTTCCTTTGTGATGTTTTCTTCTGTTCTGGCATAAATTGGCTTCATGTTAGGAAAAAAAGTCCAAGAACTTGAATTATACATGCATACATAGGAAAGTGGTTTCCCATTCATTGGAACATGATCACTTGTTGGGAATGTTGTAGAGTGGATTCTTGGTCAGTTATGCGTCAGATTGTATGGCTACTCATGTCCTCCCAACTCTAAGACTCTGTGAATCTGATGTCATTCAGTGGATATAAATTGTCTTACATTGTTTGGTATAACTTCCTATCCATGCAAATGTTCAAAAATAGTCACCAAAAGATAAATCGACAATTATGCATTTAGTGTTTTTTTTTCATGTACAGACCTTACAATATTTCAGGATATTACGGGTTGGTACGAGAAATTAAATGAGAAACCTGGCAAAGTTTTGTGTAGGCCACAGAAGACACACAAAGGCCAGCAGATGACACAGAAAAAGTTTAGAAACTCAGAAATGCATAAACTGTATGTATAGTATTATATAATAGCAACCCAAAGTTTATAGTAGGGTACCCCATGAAAGAAAAAAATCAGATTTCTTCTCTGGTACAAAGAGAGGACCAAAATTTTTTACATGCATTTTCCAGATTGCAGGGGCACTTTACTCCTAACCCCCATGATGTAGAAGAGATAACTGTAAGTATACTCAAGGCTTTGCAAGAAACTCAAATGAAAAGCAGTAATATACCTGGGGGAACATCTTGAGGTCTGCAGCAAAAGGGGTGAGAGAGAAATATATTGGGAGGAGGAGAAAGGGAGAGATAGAATGGGATAAATTTGCCTAGGGTTAAATAGCTAGTAAGTATCTAAAGCCAGAAAGAGCTAAGGCCTGGTGATTAATCCACTGTACCACTTAGCTGCCTCAAAATAATAGCTAGCATCTATATGGCACGTATGTGCCAGGAGCTATGCTGAACACTATACATACATGTAGATATATACATACTATATATATGTACATATACATATATGAAATCTCCTTTGATTCTCACAACCATGGTAAGCAGTTGCTATTATCCCCATTTTACAGTTGAAGATACTAAGGCAGACAGATTAAGTGATTTACCCAAGGCCACACAGCTAGCAAGTGTCCGAGGTCAGACTTGAACTCAGATCTTCCTGGCTCTAGGTCTAGCACTTTAGCCTCTGAACCACTTAGCTACATATCTGTGTGTGTATGCAGATGTATATTTATATACATTATATATATACATATATATATTTATAGATGTTATAGCATAAATTGTTCTTTTAGATCTGCTCACTTCATTCTTCAACAACCCATACAAATCTTTCCATGTCTTTTTGAAATCATAGTAGTAGACAAAGAACCATGGGTCAAAATAGCCAGAAGTCAACCAGTCCTCAGAGGGAAAAAGAACTAGTCTTGCATTTTAAAATTTGTGTACTATCTTCAATTTTTATTTCCCCTTTGTTTCTGAATATGTCCCTCCCCCTTGCCTCCCTAGAGAGTCATCCTTTTGAAATAAAATGAAAGAAAGAAAAAAAAGGCATTAGGTAAAACTAATGCATCAGCTAAACCTGAGAGTATGTGCAATGTTCTATATTCATAGTTTCTCAACTCTGAGAAGAAAGAAAGGTCTAGCCTTGTCTTCATAGCATAGTGTGTGATTGTGAGAAAGCCTTCGGCTGAGTCAGCAGAGATTACTGCGCTCTGTCATCAGCAAAGTACTTCATCCATAGACCTGTGTTGGCCTCTTCTCTTTAGCTCTGGAAGATGCAATATTAACTTTGCCTTTCCATTCTACCCAATGAACTGCAGTTGGCATTGCAGGAGGTGACCGAACCTTTAAGTATCCCTCCATCACACCATGTGAACAATTACCATTTCTAACTATGACTGTTCTTGATTTCATGAGACTCTACCATATATCTGCCATGTACTATATGGGTTTTTATTACAAGCCAGGTTTATATCATCATTTGGAATACCCTTTAGTAAGTTTTCACCAGTTTTCTGGTGTTTGAAGTCCTTTACAACCTGACTCCAACCTATCTTTCTTATTATACATGGCTCTCCTTAATACACTCTTTCCTTGAAGGAAAATATCCCTGATGAGGAACATTTCTTGTCAATGTAAGCTCCTTTGATAGCCTTCTCAAATCTCAAAGCCAAGCCCAATATTCTTGTAATTTCTTGGCAACTTCCCTTTGGTTTTGTTCTCAAGCAGATCCTACTACTTCTGGTAGGCATTCCATCTAGAAGTTCAGAATACCACACACCACAGGATTCTCTCACTTTTTTGCTCAGAAAAATGATAAGAAAGAGACCAGGACATACTACTGGGATCTCCTAAATCACAAGACCCATTTATTGTAATCTTACAGGCCTTTATAAGATTTAGAGCTGAAAATGGACCTTTGAGATCATCTAGTCCAATCTTCTCATTTTGCAGATGAGGAAAGGCAATTCAGCGATGGAAACTGAATCTTAGAATCATAAAATATTATAGCTGCAATAGAGATTAGAATGTTAGATAATCTATAGCCTACGCCTTTATTTTATTAATATTAATTCACATTAAATTAATCTATATTATTAACAGTAATGTTTATTAATATTCATATAATACTTCATGGCCTTATAAAGCTTTCCTATTATCTTCATTTTTACTGATAAAGAAATGAAGCTTATATCAGAGATCTTGTGACTTGCCTTGAGTCAAATGGTGAATAAGTAAAAGGCTTGAAACTTGAATACAGGTCTTCTGACTCCTAATCTAGTGATCCTTTTACTAGACTGTTTTTGTAACAGTGGAACTTTAGGCCCAGTAAGGTTTAGGTTAAAGGTTTAGAGAATTATGAGGCTAAATAGAAAATGTGTGATGAGTTCATGGTATGTAGTGAATTGAGTTGTAGCCTTAAAATGGATGTTATAAAAGAAAAAATATGGTGAAAAATCAAAAAGTCAATGTATTACATCAAGTTATTTATGGTTCCATAAAAAGAGACAAATTGATGGAATGACTTCCCCAAGATATAATAAGCATAATTGGAATGTAAAAGCAAAACCATGACATGAAAGCTGAGATAAATTGATTTTATATTACCAAATTAACTTACACATACTATAGTTCTTGGTATGTACATTGTAATACTTCTTTTTACTAAAGGTTGTCAATACCCCCTTTCCAAGATAGCACCTTAATTCATAGATTCGTTCAATTGCAACTTAATAGAATGGAATTGCAAATTCAAGGTAAAATTATAGAAATACCTTCAAAGGAAATTGGTCCCTCAAAGGCATTATCGGTTTTTTCCTCCTGCTCTCTGTATAATAATATATCTGTATCTATGTATGTATTTGTAAAAATATATTTGAGTGTGTATTCATATAAACACGTACACACATAGACTATATATAATCTGTCTATATCTGTATATAGATATATTTATATCTATATATTTATATGTATGTGTATATCAATAGATACCTATGTATACACACACACATACTTTAACACAAACATTTATTAAGATGATTTAGACCAGATCTAAGGAAAACTGTATTTTGTGCAGCCCTGGTAACAGGGCAATTTCATCTGTTTAACATTGATTTTTGAAGAACCTTTCCTCTCCAGAGTCCTCAATTGGGACCCTTTAAAGCACGTGTGAGGTCTACTTTGGGTTTTATTGGATGCTACTGTTACATTCTTTGATCTTGGCTTACTTTTTTGCTTATCTTACTATGAACATAAAAAAAAGTTGTTCGATTTTATTTGTTCTCCTGTCTTAGTAATTATCTTATTTCTCCTTAGGAACCATTACAAATGGCTTTGATGTGACAATAAAAAAAGAGTCAATTTTTTGATTAATCTGCAACTTGAAATTCTGGCAAAGGGGACCTCATTACGTCCAACATTTTCTTTGTAAAATTCTAAAAAGCTCAGTTCTCTTTGCCCAACACCCCTAGGCTTCTGGTCTTCTATTAAAACAGAACATCTCTAGAGTAGAATAGAAGGTGAATATTTCACTTTCAACCCCAGAGTGATTACTTAATTCTTTATTGTGAGAATGTCACATTGAAGATTCTTAGAGGTAGCTATCATTCATATTTTGTAGCCAGTTTATTTCATTATAAACTTATTATGATCTAGATTGTAACATCCCTGCAATTCAGTACTTACATTAAAATCTACCGTCTCTTCCATACTTTAATTTCTTTCAAAGCTCAGGTCATGCCAACTGTCACATGAGATTTCCCCCCTCCTTCCTTCCCTTCTACCTGCATGTAGAGTGTGATTCCCCCTCCAAACTGCCTCACCTCTACTTTATATATACTTACATCAGCACGTGTTATTTTTTCTAATAGAATGTAAGCCCCTTAAGGAAAGGGGCTATTTCAGTTTTGTCTTTGTACCCTTCATACCTAGTGCAATTCCTGACACATAGCAGGTGTTAATATATAAGTATCAATTAATTGATTAAGTTGTAGTTTCAGTGGCCAGCTCTTGACAACTAAGTGATATGATTTCATATGGTTCCACTTACACCATAAAAGTAGGAAAAGTCAAATAGATGGTAAGACCTACTTGGTTATGAGAAGCATCCAAATAGAGGGGGAAAAACTGTTGGGGAGATGACTATGTACCTAATTTGCATTTCTAGACACATTTTGTATAGACTTTAGGGAAGATTATAAGTTGCTTGTTGAAAGAGTATTAGTTCTACAAAATGGAGAGCATTAATTTCTAGAATCAATTTCTCTGGTCTTCTTTCACCGGTTATCATTTAATTTCTAAGACCAATGCATGGTGTCAAACTCAGTTTATAGCTCTTATTAGAATTATAAAATTTGGTGCAACTTTGTAACAACTATATTTAGCAATTAACTATTTTTCTATTGACTTTCATACAAAGGAGAAGAAATTGTAGTCTTTCACCTATTGGTAATCTTTCTCCTACTGGTTTCTAAGTTTGAGCTATAGGAACTAAGAAACATGATTTTTATTTACCTCACCTGGGCATGATATTGATAATTAACCAAAGGAAACTGAAAGGAGTTTTTACATGGAAAGGAGGAGAACCAAGAGATAGCAATATCATGAAAGCCCAGAAAGGACTCTATATAGGAGGAGACAGAGAGACAGAGACAGTGTGTGTGTGTGTGTGTGTGTGTGTGTGTGTGTGTGTGTGTGTTTGTGTGTGTGTGTGTAAGCACAAGGATAGATTTGCTTGTATGTATATATATTACATGTGATATGTGTCATATATACACACATACCCATCTCAAATGATCCTGTCCACACCATGAACATGTGTATGTATGTAAATACGTATGTTTATATGTCTGTCTTTTTGTCTACCTAGAATTTAGATAGGAAGGGAACTCAGTGACCATTCTAGCCCAAAGGAAACCAATTAAATGAAAGTATAGTTATCAATATGTTTTAAAAAAACAGGCTCCAAGTTAAAGACTTCTGATTTACATAATTGTTCACAACCTGTGTCACACATTAGAATGTAAATGCCTTCTGGGTAAGGGCTCTTAACACAGTGTCTGGCACATGGTACTTAATACATTCTTATTGATTTGGATAGACAGATAGATATTTGTAAAACAATAGGGCATTTCTTACCTCCTTTGGACCTAAACATACACCTAAAAATGCAAATTACCCTTGTTACGATTTGTCCATCTTGTTACAAGTTTTTTCTATGCTAGGATACTTCACTCAACCAAATGGAAATTATCAACTATGAATCCATTAGTTCTTTGTACTTTTATGGTTCACAGACATGACTTGTATGTATATATATGTGTACATGCTTAGATATCCCTTAGCTTAGTCTTTGTACTAACATGGCCTCTGTTTTACTTCTAAAGACAAAATTTGCAGTGAAATATACAAAGTAATTTCATATTTAGTATACTTTAGAATTGATTATTAAGACACAAAGTGAATTAAGGCAGTTTAATGTTAATTAGCACAATATACCTAAATACAAAATTGTAAACCTACTGACATTTAAGAATTAAATATTGGAAAGTTTGAGGCTTTTTTATACTTTTTGCTTTACCATGTTTTTGGTGTGCACATAATTGGAAAAATAACCAGCAAATATGGACCATATTAAGTAATGAAGGTTGGCCATAAGTCCCATATGGTTTACTTTACGTACTTCATGGTGCATATGTAGCTTTTTCAGCTGTAATAGAATGTTATTCACTTCTCTTCTAAACTGAGATAACACAATCCCTATGTTAAAAATTTCTAACTATAAGTTAATGTCTTCACTTAATGAATGGGTCATAGGCCATAAGAAGCCATTGACCGCCCCACCCCTGCCGTGACGTTTAGGTGTCTTCTTTTTCTTAGACTTCACCATTGAAAAGAGACATAGAATTGAACATGTAATATCTTTGCACTGATTAGTGGCTTCATTTCCATTCAAAGGAAGGGGAAAGACAAAGTAAGTTGAATAGAACTGACATAAATTGAGAGCCAGGACAAGAAAGTGTCTGTTACCAGATGAGAATTTTCTTTCCAGCTCTATGAATAGAATACTTGGAAAACCATGGGAGAAGACTCAATCCAGGCTTACAGAAACCGGAAATAAGAAGATATATTTAGAAGAGTACTTTAAATGGCCATATGAATGTGATATTATTATGCCTTAAGAAACAATGAATACAAAAAATTCAGCAAAACTTAGGGAAACTGTTGCAGATCAAAGTAAAAAGAATCAAAGGAATAATATTCATAATTACCATAGTAATATAAAGAAAAACCACACTAAAAGACACCACAATTCAGATAAACACAATTGCCACATGTGATGTCTGTCTGTCTCCCCATCTCTCCATTTTTCTGTTTGATTGTTTCTACATCTCTCTGTCTCCATCTCTGTCTCTGAATGATGGACCATGAGTGCAAAGTGAGGCATATGCTACCAGGTATGGTCAATGTGTTGCCTTATTTTAAGTGTTTTTGTTACAAGAGGGGGAAGAATCTATGGAAGCTAATTATTGAAAAATGCACTGATTTTCTTTTAGCTTCAATAAAATTATTTTTTTTAAATAGTACCGTATCTTTTGGTGAGCAATGGAGAACAGGGCCAAGCATGGGAAAGGAACTAGGTTAGGAACAACTAAGGAGTAGTTACCCAGTACTGGACATGCAATATAACTTTTCTTTCTACCTGAATTCATAGAATTGAGAGTTGAAATTGAAGTGGATCTCAATGCATATCTAGTCCAATCCATACACCAAAGAAATCCCTGATACAAAATACCTGACAGACATTTGTCCTATGCTTGAAGATCTCCAAGAAGTGTGAACCTACCATCTCTCAAGAAAACCCATTCCACTTTTGGACAGATCTAATTGTTAGAAACAAAATTTCCTAACATTAAATATAGTCTTGCCTCTTTGCAGCTTCAACCATTGTCCTGGTTCAGCCTTGAGGGGCCAAGCAGAAAATGTCTAATCCTTCTTACATATGATAGCCCTTCAAACTCTTGAAGACATGTAATATGTCCTTCCTAAGTCTTCTCTTCTTCAGGCTAAATATGCTCATTTCCTTCAATAGATCCCCATATTTCAAGAACTGAAGGTCACTTTAAGAACTTTAAGGCACATCCCATTTGTCCTTCTTTGGACACTAATTCAGTTATATGACAACAAATAGCTTTCTATCCTATACAAGACTATAAGTACCTAAAGGGGCAGAGACCTTTCAGCAAAAATCAACCAATTCATGGAACTTAAATGTTTGACTGTGAACAATAAGCTGCCTAATATTTCATTGTAATCCCTCACCACATGCAGTGCTGTCATGGGAGCATAGTAACTGTTTAATAAATGCTTACTGATTGATTGACACTTTTGGGTAAAGTTTTGGTGAATGTGAATCTAAAACCTATGGGAAACATCCTTCTTTTTAAGCCTCCTTAGAAACTTCAACATTCATGATATTGGATCTGTGCGCTGCAGTGGATAGAGATCTGGTCTTGGACTGGGAAGAGTTGTCTCTGACCCATACTCTCTATATGATTCTGGGAGCCATCTTCAGTCATCCTGATCTATATCTTGCCCTTGGACCCAGATGACTCTGGAGAAGAGAGTGAGGCTGGTGACTTTGCATAGCCTTCCCTCACATAAATCCAATTCACTTGCAAGTCATGACATCATCTTCCTGATGCCATGGTCCTCTTCAAGAACTAAGGGCAAACAATGAATGAGTGTGACCCTGGGGAAGTCATTTAAGCTTCACGACCCCAGGCGACTCAACTCTCTATGAATATCATTTGCAGAGCAGCAGATCAGGAGCTGATCTTCTTTTCCTTATTCGGAGTTCCTTATAACAAGGAAATCACAAATCTAGTATGTATGTATATGTTTTTGTATGTATTTTGTGTATGTGTTTATATTCATAAATGTGAGTATACATAGTTATTTACATATACGTGTATATGTATCATGTATATATGTGTGTATATATATACATACATATATGTGTATATATATGCATGTATGATCCTATCACATATGAGATATATTTAGAGTAGGGAGTGATCTTTGACAGCTAGTTCAACCTACTGATTTTACAGAAGAAGAAACTGAGGTCACGACAGGTTAAATGACTTGTCCAAGAGATCATGGGGATCATTGCCTGAACAGTTTTGGCTATGGACCTTCATGTTGACATAGCTCAGTGATAATGGCAATGATAATAGTAATTTTCAGTAATGATGGCAATATTATAATACCTTGTCTTGCTAGTTATTGAAATCTAATTATGTGTGGTCATAATTCATTTCCGTGTTCTCTGGACGTTTGAATTATTTTATAGCCACTCATGACTAGTTATAAGATATTCTTAATTGCAAATGAAGAAGTAAAGTATCTTTTAGTTGTCTGCCTGTCAAAGAAATCTACTATGGCATGAGCCTTAGTTGAATGTTTGTCTTGTTGAAAAACGGAACATGCATAAACACCCAGACACGCTTCTGAAAGATGATATGGTTTTTTGAGTGATTAATTATATGACAAAGCAAAATCCCAGGGAATTTCCCAGGGATTGACGATGACTTGGAAAGAGTTCACCAAGGGCCATTTCACCCATCTGGTCTTCAATTCCTGAGGATATGCCTAGGGACAAAATCCTTATCGCCAGAGCGACATTTTTCTTCTAGAAGAGACAGTCAGATATACTATTTTTCCTCTGGCAACAACTTCATCTTGTTGGTGACCCTCTGGAGCTCAGGGAAGCTATGTATTTATAAAATACTGATAAATCATTGTAAGAAATGGTTAATGTTTTAAAATTCTGACTGTCATTCATAATTGTAGTTTAAAAGATTATCTCAAAGGTCTCTTCCGCAAAAGATTTCTCTTAACATTTGAAAAGCTCTTATAATATCATAACATTATTCACTATTTTTCTTTAAGATAATTTGTAGAGGTTATTTTCCACTCTATATGAATAACGATAGACAACCATTACCTCTAGCAGTGTGTTATCCATATGTAACATAAGGATTCCAAAGAGAAGTTATGTAAAGAGGTAATAACTATGTTACTAATTGTATGAAGCTCTGACACAATTGAAAGGAACTAATTGCAAAGGATTGTTTGTGTATAATCACATATAAGCATCATGTACTTAGTTTTTCTCAGACATATTTTATGCTTTTTAATATTCTTCAGTATGCTAACTTCCATGCTATGCACTATAAAGCATATTTTTATGTAATAGCTATATCTGGATAATAACAAACAACAGGACGCAGGAGTCCATTAAGTTCTGTACTGTTTTTTACTTGGGTTGTAAGCCCAAGAGCTCTATATTAGGGAGAAAAAAAAAACCAGGATTCTCTTTCTACCCCCAGCTTTGTGTTCCCAGTAGAATTGCATCTCAATAATCCTCTGACTCCCACTGGTACAAGACTGTTTTCTGGAATGACTGTCATTAAAAGCATGAGTCTCAGCAAGCTTGCTCTTATTAAGTAGAGGAAGAATACTATACATATTTTTCCTGACTCCCTGTTAATTTACGTTAAAAATATATTATGCTCCAAGAAGTTGCACTTTGGCCTTTTCTAGTTTTTCTTTTTCTCTGCCTTATAAATTAATTTATGAGAAACTGACGAAATCACCTCACTGGCAAACAGATTCTTAACCAATGTGGCAGCCAAAATAATTTGATTAACTGTTTAGTGAGCCCATAAATTTCTTGTTAATAAATAGTTAAGGCTTAATAAACCAAAATCAACCCCAAGCAGCTGAGTCACTATAGCCTTTGTGTCATTAGTGGAGACATCAACGAAACAGAATCTTACTGTCTATACTATTAAGTGCACTTCTATTTGGTAAGTCCTACAGGGAAAATAAGACAGATTTTAAAATGGCTTATTCTATTTAGATGATCCCTATAGCAGCAGGTTGGAGAGTTGGACCTATGACATTAGTGATTGAAAGGCAGGAGGACTATTCACCACAGTATAAGAATTGAGTCCAAAAGAGTTGAATATACGTTTTTCTCCAACCCCTTCCCCTCTCAAATGGACAGAAGAAACAAGAGAAATGAAAGTGTCATAGAGCCATTTAAACACATAAGTGCATTTTATTAAGTGATGTCAATTTTGTTCATGTAGAATTATAGCAAGGACAAGGTAGTTGTGTCTCATGTTAAGAAATTTAGAGGACCCAAGAATACTTCCCTGAAGGTACTTCCTACTCTTCTCAGCTCTTCTTTCAGCATCAGGTGATGCATTTCTTTTCCTAGGAGGTCATACTTTCAGCAGGATAGAACTTACAAATGTTCCAGGATATGCTTCCTCTTCCCTGTCACATTCTAGGTGAACCTTCCCTGTTCCACCACTTGCTACAAGTGACAGTGTTGCTAGTTATAGCTCTATTCGCATGCAGACCCTGGATCTATTAGTTCAGACCTGCACAACATATGGCCAGTCATGACAGACTGATGATGGTTGCCACGGATCATGGGACAGCTGCCCAAAATCCTTTGGTGGGCTGTATATTGTGCAGGTCTGTATTAATTTCTCTATGGGTACTTTCTTTTCCCTTCTGGAGACCAGTGGGGGCTCATGACAATTGGGCATCTGTATTTGCAAGGGCTCGGTTATCATAGATTCCCAAATTCAAGAATTACTTCACGGGAGTTGGTGTTTAGAACTCAGAACACATCCAGTCTAAGGCCTTATATATGGGAGCAAGCTAGTCTCTCTTTAGCCCCAGTACCTACTCTCCACATTCCCAATCCACCCAGCAGAACTAAATATCCAAAATGCACTCTCAAATTATCTGGGACATGTGAATACATTCACCCATTTACACATGCTAATTCATACTCTCTGGGCTGTTAACATAATTATGTCACTCATTACTCTCTGTCCCTAAGTCTTTAAGCCAACACTAACACTCCAACCACATTCCATTCTTTATATTCTTCAGGTTCTTCACACATTCTGCTACAAATACCCCAGGCTCAGATTCCAATTGCATTTATTCTATCAATTACTAACACCAGGAAACTATCTTGATGTTTCTTTTTATCTAAGGAGGTAATTGATCTTTCTCAGTAGCTACAAGCCTTCATCAATTTACTTGTGTAGATACTGCCTTTTCAGTGTCTACATAAAAGATAATTAATGGTAAAGCCAACTAAATGGTGGTTGTGGGGAGAATGCCTTTCACCTCCCTCAAACTGCTGATATAAAACATAGATCAAGGGAATATGTTACATTATTCTGTTAATCATGAACGAAATAGTAGCGGAAAAGAACTGAAGACAGCCTGAATGTTGTATGAGTTATGCCCAAGTGGAAAATTTGAATTATCTATTAAAATTTACTGAGAACTCATATAAAATTTGACAGCATCCTAGAAACTATAAAGGCATGCCAAAGGTAGCTAGGTCAGAAACTCACACACGGCAGAGCCATATACACAATTTCATGTGGCATTGTGAACCTAGGGTAGTCGTGTGTTTTTCTTTGCAAAATGAGAGAAGCCTCCCACAGCATTAATTGCTAGCTTTATTAATAAATAAATCAATTAGAAACTCATGATTCAGGCATCACATGGAATAAATCTTTTCTTCCAGTCTCTGAAGATAGCTGTTTTTACCCTACCCATAAATAAAATTGCTTATTAACATATATCTGAAGACATACGTGTAGCTAAGACATAATCTGTTGTTCTTATGCCTGGCATGGATAGGCAAAGGCAATAACTGTTATTCCCTCAGAGACTGCTTTTTTATTTTGCTTTGGGAGATGAGAGGTAAAATAGTGACAGTTCCTTCTATGGCTTCCCTAGGTCTCCACTCAAAGGAGGAGATGAAGTAGTCCTCAGATTTCCCCCCCAGTAATCAGGATTGGATTTGGGCTTGTTTGTCAAAACCAAAAGCAGGGGCTGCCTTCTTTCTCTATGAACTAGTTAGCAGTCCTGTGCAGTCTCAAAAGAGTAATTATGTAAGCACCTGGCACTTGCAAAATTGCCATTGATTACATACTTCTGGAATTGACAAGAAGGCTTGTATTGTTTTGACTTGGAGAATTATTACTGAGAACCAGAACTGGTAGTGGATTAGGGACTAGCCTTAAACTCATAAGGTCTTGGGTTCAAGCCCTGTCTCTGAATACCCTAACTGTGTGAACATGGAAAAGTCAAGTAACTTCTCAGTGGCCTGTGCCAATTCTCTAAGACATTTATAGACGTGCTGCCAATTTTCCTGTCTGATTTTATCCATAATATATACATATATAATATATATTGAAATTATAAATATTATATATATATATTCAAATTATCTGATAAAATTACTGGAAATCCATATTCTAGATACTATAAAGGTAGGGCATAGATAACTTAGAGGCTAAGGAGAGACATGTGCAGGAGAGCCATGTAGAACTTTGTGTGGTATAGTGAACCAAAGGTGGTCAAGTGTTTCTTTTTCTAGGTAATATATATTTATATACAAGTTGCTCACATAAGCATATATTTGTGCATGCATGCTTGTTTGTATGTATACATGTGTACATATGTATGTATATTTTGTGCGTATGTATGTGTACATAGATAGTCTTTCCCCAAATACTTAGGATATCACAGAAGCTGTTCCTGGGCGCCTCCAAAAAGCCCTATGATATAACATAAAGACTAATATAATGCCTTTCAGAATATATCTTTCTGCTTGCTTTAGGTTTGGTAAAGATTTGCTTAAATTTCCTAAAACTTCTTGAGGAAAGTCATAAATCCAGTTAGCAAATAGAGGAGATATCATGAAGCAAAAATTAAACTTTCAAAAAATCTTGCTCTTAAGAGATTTGCCCTAGGTTCATCTTTCGATGTCCTGAGGTTGAACTTTTCTCTTAAAAAAAGCAACAAAAACAAATTATTGTCTTAAAAATTCCAATACAGCTGATTGAGGGCAATCTCATTTCTGAGGGAAACATCTGAGGCAACAGTCTGATTATGGTATGCATTGTTAACATGAAGAGGAATTCAAAGTACCTGGGCAGCAGTGAGCCAGTTATAGCAATAGTGCCCATTTACATAGCATTTTATAATTTAAACAGCTCCTATAATTTCATTTATTCCTCACAACAACTCTATGAGCAAGGTAGGGAAAATATTACATCTCATTGAAATTAAACCTTGCAGAGCTTATGTGATTTTTCCAAAATCACACAGTGAATATGTAATAAACCAAGACCTTCAACCTAGGTAGCCCACTCCAAATCTTATGTTGTTTTTCATTTTATTTTCCTGCTACACAAAGTGTTGGGAAGATATGGTTCCTGCCTTCATGAGACTTACTATTTATTAGGAGAATAGCACACATAAGTAAGTAATGAAATATAAAATAAGTGCATAGAAAGGTGATATGGGAGACATCTCTAGGGTAGGGATGGGGGAGGGAAGTAAAAAAGGAAAAAAAGAAATTTATATGATAACTTTATTATATATTTAAAAGGAATAGCAAATCGTACATAATAGATTTGCAGTTTCAGGTGCAATCATCTTTTTTATTACACTATATTACGGAAATACTTATTTTATTCCAAGGATTAACAATAAATACATAAATAAGTAAAAGGAAAGGTGAAAACAAAGTGTTAGGTGAGATCAGACAGTGGAAAGACCTTAACCAAATGAGGTCATCAGAGAAAGCTTCCTGTAGCCAGCACCCTTTGAATTTGACTTTAAAGGATGTATAGGACTTTAACAAGCAGAGGGATTGGAAAGGCTATTATTCCACGTCTAGTATTAGCAAAGGCCTAGAGGTAGTAAAGTACAGAAATCTATACCGTGACAGAAAGTCATCTTCTTTGATGCGAGCATAAGTTCCATGGAAGAGGCAAGCTCCACATAAAGCTAGAGTTGTAGGGTGGTACCAGAAGGCCTTGAAATACAGACAAAGGGATTTAAACTTTGCTCATTAAGCCATAGGATACTACTGAAGGATTTTGAGCAGTGGAGTGACCCTAACAAATCTGTACAGAAGGTATACAAGTGGATGCAGTGTGAAGTTTGGGCTATGTGTGTGGAAACAGTGGAATTAATAACCAGTAGGTCATAGGTGCTAGAAGGCACCTTGAGCGTCATCAAGTCCGACATTCTTATTTTGTAATTTAGGAAAATCAGGCCCACAGAGTTGAAGTGTTTAAGGACAAACAGGTAGCAGAAGAAGGGTATAAAGGCAGGTACTCGGGTTTTCAGTCCAGACCTCTTCCCATCTGACATTGTTTGTTGAGTTATAAAATTCAAGAAATAAAAAAAAAAAACAATCTGAGAGAAGTGACTTAAAGAATAGATTCATGTTAAAAAATTTCTGGATTCTGTACTAGGATAAAGGAGAACTATTAAGAGATCATAGCAATAGTTAAAGTGTGTGGTAATGAATGTCGATTACCATGCAGGTGAGCCTAGAGAGGACACAGATAACCAGGATACTGAGGGAGTAAAATCAACAGGACTCAGTAATGTATTAGACATGAGACATGAGGCAGAAGAAGGATTCCAAGAGAATGCCAAAACACTAGAGAGTGGGGCTCACGATCCTCGAGTTCATCTAGATTTTGGCCACTCTCCTTTCCCCTCTGACCAGCATCAGCGTGTCAGCCAAATCTCATTGCAGTCCCCAAGGAAAGTGCACATGCACCAGGCTTCCTCACTGGTAGGTTTTTTTTTAAACAAATCAGCCTTTTCATTATTTTACAACTGGACATTCTCTCTGCTCTCTCCCAAACACAGCTGGGTTTCCTTTGTTAGATTTGCCAATCCTAATGATACTACCAGGCCACACAGGGCCACTGCTTTCTCCTCCCTATCATCATTTTCAAGTATTGAATGTACTTTGTATAATTTTAGCGGAATAATTATTAAAGAGAATAAATTTTTACAATCAGAACTAGCTTTTTCCAAGCAAGTAGCAATGTATGATAAAAAGCATATCTGTTACATACTTGTGTTAAACCTATACCTCACATGCTCTGTTCTTTTTTTTTTTTACTGTGTATGCATGTTATTTTTTCTACTCGATGAAGAAAAAAGGAAGGAATGAAACATTAATGTTACGTGCTATGCACTGTGCTAAACACTTTACAAACATTATCTCAGTTAATCCTCACAAAAACCCTAAGAGGCTAGTGCTACAATTATTCATATTTTACAAATGAAACTGAGGCAGACAGAGGAAGTGACTTGCCCACAGTCACACAGCTAGAAAGTGTCTGAGGCTGGATTTGACCTTAGATATTCCTGATTTCAGGCCCACCAGTCTATGCTCTGCTTATAATCTGCTCTTACCATTTTCTGCCAGAAAAGAATCTTATTCACTCAACAAATGTTTACCAAATATGTATTTAGCATGTGACTGTCCTAAGAAATAATAGAAGACCTAGTCCCTTTCCTTAAGAATGTTACAGGTTGAAAAGAGAAGACTTAAAAAATCATAGACTCTCTGAGCCAGAAGGAAGCTTAGAGATCATTCAGGCTTACCTCTATCTGACCAAGCATCCCCTTTCCACCATCCCAACAAATGAGCATCCACATGAAATAGAGAAATGTTGTGAGCTAGTGTGTAACAAAATGAACACAACACACTGAGGTCAGATTATAGACCAGTCTTGAGCCCACGCTTGGGAAAACAAAATAAAACAACAAAAAACAGACAGAATAATGTTGGGGTCAGTCTAGAAAAGTTTTTAGGAGAAGCAAAATCTGGGCCTGGGCCTTGAAGTAAGAGTAGAATTTAAGATTACTGGACAAGTGAAGGGAGGCATGAGAGATGGTGGTGAGTGCAGGGGAAGGCCGAGGAGGAGAAGATAGCATGAGCAAAGACACAGAATTTGAGTACAGACATTTTATGTGCTGGATGTATCTGGACTTCATCTAGTATCAAATTAATAATAGCAGGGCATTTTTCCTTTGACTTTTTAATCTTTCATCTACATTTAACATGGGGCGGCTGGGGGCACAGTGGATAGAGTGCCAGGCCTGGATTCAGAAACACTCATCTTCCCGAATTCAAATCTGGCTTCAGATACTTACTAGCTGTGTGACCCTGGATAAATCACTTCATCCTATTTGCCTCAGTTTCCTCAACTGTAAAATGAGCTAGAGAAGGAAATGGCAAACCACTCCAGTATCTTTGCCAAGAAAATCCCAGATGGAGTCAGGAAGAACGACATGATTGAACAGCAACAGCAACAACAACAACACATGTAACATAGACATTCTGTCTCCCGTCTTTGCACCTGTACCTGGAATGCCCTCCCTCCTCATGTCTGCCTCTTAAAATTCCTAGCTTCCTTCAGAGTTCAGCTCAAATGCTGCCTCCTACAAAAGGCTTTTCTGGACCCTCTTAGTTGCTAGTGCCTCCCTACTGAAATCACCTTGAATTTATTTTGTATATTCTTTTATTTGTAGATATCAGAATCTGTTACAATGTAAGATTCTTGCTATATGAAAATGTTTCATTTTTCCATATATCCCCAGTACCTGTTGCAGTTGCTGGCACATAGTAGGCATATAATAAATACTTGTTGGTTATATGGCATTCATCTCTCAATTGAAAAATATTAATTTACTTCCTGCTGAAGTAGTTTTTCTCATCAGGTCTTCAGGAAAGAGAGTGCTCTGGATTCTGTCTGGTATCCTCCCAAGAAGATGTGGGAATAACTTTAATATTTTCTCCATCATTCTTCTAAAGCAGTCCCAGATGCTCCATTGTGTCTGAGATAGGAAGAACAAACAGAAGAAGGAAGATAAGGTATTTAGCTTATTCTCCAGGTTGTGCTATTTCAATCTGAAACATCCAAGAAATACTCCATCATTCCTGATACGATCTTTCTTCTCAGCTCCTTCTGGAGCCCTAATATCTCAGTTACTTGGTTAACTGTTTGAGATATACCACAGCTCAGCCATCACCAGTGATGTACCTGAAATGACAAGTGCTACCTCAGTGAACAAACTCATCATCAGGGAGAGAGCTAGTGAAAAATGGGCCCCAAAATGCTTTTACAAAATGGTTTTTGTGAAAGTTAAATCAGATTTGAAAAGAAGTGCAATCTTTGGTTCGGAAAACATTGTAGAAATTTTATTTTACCTTCAAGAATTGCTAGTGACCAGCATTACAGTCCAACATCTCTCCATAGCTTATTTCCCCATTCCCCTTTCATAGTTCTGAGATAAAACATTTACATTTAAAATAAAAATAACTAGAAATAATTAGACTCGTGTATCGTCTGAGAGAAAAAAGCATTTATAGGTCAATTTTATTACTCCCAAACATAAAATGAGTGTACTAAAGTGACTGAAATGTTAAATGATTTTTTAAAAAGGAGACAGCTTCCTTTTTCTAGTTATGATTTGGTCTTAAAAGTTGATTACCTACTGTAATTACTATCTAATCAGTCTCCTCTGTGATGTACTAATATAAGCTACACCATTACCAGGCAAGTTATAGCTATGAATTTTTTAGGACTAAATTTTTATACTTCATTAATAGTGTAGTGACCAATGGTGACATTTGGCCTTTCCACGGATAGTTGCAAGAAATTGCGCTAATACTTCTCAGGGCCAGGCCCAGGTAAAATGTGTCATGGGCAGCTTTTCCTCAATATCTCACATGTCCATTAGGCATACCCATCCCTATCCCAGGTAAACTGTTTCTTAGCACTGGGCACTGACTTTCCAGGGTTCTCAACTCTCTTAGTCACAGTCTTGCATTCCTGAAACTAAAGTAGTGTAAAGGGCTTTTCTCCCAATATCATTTCCTCTTCCATGCTCCCTTTCTAATCAACTCCCAACAAAATTTACCTATTCTATTTTTCATCACCCTAGGGCCTTCTGTCTGTTTTTAACATTGCCAGCAAACTATTCTGATAAACAAAGTGGTATTTTTAAAAATCTTCCTTAATGTGATACACACTTTAATGAAGACCTCCAAAGATAGAAATCCCCAGCCAAAAAAAAGTAGTTTTTACAATAGAAAGTTCAGGTCCAGTCATAGGCAAGTGACAGAGATGTTGTGTCAGAGGGGAAGGTTTGAGGGTGCTGGTAATCTTCCAGTCACACCTCATAGTTGGCCTCATGGTCAGGCATTCCTGGGATAGGAATTCCAGGGGCTAACTTTGCTCTTACTGAAGCTGTGTAAAGGCTCTTTCATCCAGACAAAGCCAGCTACTTCTTTGTCCCTCTGTGACTACACTTTCATTCAAAGCATCAGCTATAAACAAACAAACAAAACAACTCTCTAGATCTTTTTGTGAAACCTTAAACCTTGGAATATACAGTGTTGAAAATCCCAAAGAAAACTATTTTTGTATTGATATTTTCATCTCAATATCCCAAAGAGAATTCTGTGAGACTCCTTCGACTGGTCTTGGATTGAATAATCCAGTAAAGATGAGGAAGAAAACCTCTGTCAAAATCATCAAGGTTTCATGTAAATTCAAGTTTGTACTTTAGCAGCTACAAGAAAATTAATAGTTATAAGATGATAGCTACAGAATTGGCTTCAAAGCCAGGAAGATCTGAGTTCAAGTGCTGCCTCTAATACATGGTGGCTGTGTGTTCTTTGACAAGTCACTTAACCTCTCAGTGCTCTGGCTCTAAAGACTGCATGTTGCAGAAGTGGTGCCTACCTTATTGGTAGAGATTTTCCTCAGCTGGGAATTCCTTAAAGGGATGAAATCCCAGGTCCAGTGCCAAGTCTGTGGTCTTTTCTAAGAGGTCAGCTTCAGGTATGGAAGGCCATAAAAATGAGAGATTGGAACAAAACTGTGGTATCTCTCATGTACTTGTAAAAGTGCTGGATTTGGAGTCAAAAGATCTATGTTCAAATGCTGGCTCCAACATTTATGAATTGTACAGCTTTGGATAAGTTTTTTAATATCTCAGTGCTTCCATTTCTTTGTCAATAAAACAGAAAAAAAATCCTGTATATCTAGCATAAGAAAAGCAGTAAGTCATAGTGGCCCTTTGAGATAGGAACACCTAGGTTCAAGTCCTGCCACTGGCATATAACAGCCATGTGTCCAAAGGAAAATTATTTAACTTCTCATTGCCCCAGGCAAGTATCCAAGACTACAGACAAGTTGCTGATCTGTGTAGGTGGAGGGGGTTTCTCTACCAAGGGGTCCTCTGTATTGATGAGATCTCAGGTCTGACTTAAAACAATAATAACAAACCAACAAAATCCTAAGTCATGTGGATCTTATAAAGTTCAAAAGGAAAATAATATGTAGAGCATTTCACAGACCATAAAGCATGATCTAGATGTCTGTATATGGCATAGAGTCTATGCAGTGGTTTATGATCTAAATACCTGGATACCTGGCCCAGATGAACAGAAAAGCTCATTGTTCATTTTAAATTTAGCTCTTTATCATGCAAATAGCTGGCTGTTAAGTGTAAGAGAGGTAAATTGCATTAGTTCATTTGAAGAAAACATAGACAGTTAATTAGCATTCTTAGTAGACATGTAAGGCTTGCAATGTATTAATTTTATATTTTCTATGGATTAACTGTAGAAGTGTGTCACAGAAGTCAGTGAAGTAAAGCCATAGAGGTTTTAATAGATGGGAGCTCTGCTGAATTCTCATCATGACAAAAAAAGGAAGGAAAAATAATTCCCTCCCTAGCAAAAGTTACGATGCATCAATAGGGCATACTTGTAGACACTTATTCAGAAGTATCAGACACATTTTTTTTAAACAGAGAAAGACTAAGAACCATATCAAAGTAGAACATTCAAAAGAATAATATATAATGAGATTAAATTAGTAATTAGTTTTTTATTTCTTGTAGAACAAGAGTAAGATTTAGAGCTACAAAAGGCCTTAGAGGCAAAGGTCAACTAAAACTCTAGGTCCCATGGGTGGTCACTAATATGGGAAGAATTTAAACATCTTCGTTCTTACTTGGTGTCTAGTATCCTTTCTTTTAGGGCAGTGAGGTGGCTCAGTGGATAGAGTGCTGGGCATGAAGTCAGAAAGACCTGAATTCAAGTTCAGCCTCAGGCACTTAGTAGCTATGTGACCCTGAGCAAGTCACTTAACCCTGTTTGCCTCAGTTTCCCCATCTGTAAAATGAGCTTGAGAAGGAAATGGCTCCGGTATCACTCCAGTGATCTTTGACAAGAAAACCCCAAAAGGGGTCATGAAGTGTCAGACATGACTGAAAATAACTAAATAATAACAAATTCTTCCTACATCACACACACACACATATATATGCACACATATATGTAAGTGTGCATGTGTATGTGTAGATAGTATGTGTATGTATGTGTATCTCTATATTGTATATGCATATAGATATATGTAGGTATATATGTGTATATATGTATCTATGTATCTATACCTTATACAGTGGCCAATATAAGTTTACTCTCTACAGTTAGGACAACTGTCCTGAAGGGCGGCAGCTCAAAAGCTGCATGGATTAACTCCTCCAGGTTCTCTGGGAGGGATAGGGAAAGGATACATTGTAAAAATACATATATGCACATATATATGCATAAATGTATAGTATGTTTATGCATTCATGTATATAATAATTATTACAATACCCTGCATTTATGTAGCATTTTAATGTTTGCAAAGTACAAAGTACATTACAAATATCAACCGATTTTATCGGAGGTAGGTACTATTATCATGAAATTTTACAAATGAGGAAACTGAGGCAGATTAAGGATAAATGGCTTGTCCAGACTAAACCCCCTCCCCTCCCCATATATGTGAAGTATAGGAGAAGCCTATGACATGTGTGTTCATCCCAATTTCTATGCTCAGTGGTTTTGCTTAACGATTTTAATGAGAAATTCAATTTAATACACCTTCAATTTGACTGGAGCAGAGTGAATGGAGGGTAGTCATATGATAGAAGACTAGAAAGGTAGGTGGGAGATGAGGAGAAAGTCTTATGGGAGAAATGATTTTTGTTATTTTGTAAGACTTGTGGTCTAGTAGATATAAGTGCTTCCTCCAGTGATGTGGATCATGCATGACCCAAGTGCTGAGGCCCTGAACTAAAAGGGTGTATGTGTTAGTGGAGGGGAAAGGGATAGATGTGAGAGATGTGGAGTTAGTTGTAGAGTTTCTTAAATACCAGAACTGGGAATATGTCCTTACACATCTTCAATGAACCTGGGGCCTAATTAGCCAATGTGGGCAGCTGTGCTGCTCCCATCTCCTTGTGAGCAAAACTCAGCCTTTAAGCTGACACCCGCAGAAGCATATAGTACACATAATGAATAGTATAGTACACATAGTGAATCACTGGGACATCAGAATGGGAACCTCCTTTCTTTCCCAAGTAAATTTTAAAGTGTTTAAATAGTGTTTCTGTCCGGATGGAATATTTCCCACATTCTGCACATCCATAGAGTTCTTTATCTTGTGCTAGCTACTTATAGTTTTCAACTTTTCCCTTTTCTTAATCATTCTTGCTTTTCTTTAATTTATTCTAGCACCTGCTTGAACAAGTTTTGCTTTGCAATTCCTTGCATTATACATACTGAGATCCTAAGGGGATGGGCAATATGTCACTTAAGCAGACTCAGGAGACTAACCTAAACATAGTTGACGAAAGTCATTTGATGTCATGTTGTGTCAGGACATTTAAAAATGAAGAGCCACTTGGATTGGGGTACAATTTAGAATTAGCCATTGGAAGGATAGCATGAAAGTGATTGTGTAGCATGAATCTATACTCCCAGGCCCAGGATCACCACCAGGGGTTAAAAACATATGACCCTCTAATAAGTCCTAGTTATTTCTGACCTATTCAATGAGTTTATTGGGAGCTGACTTTTTGTTTGACACTACTGACAATACATCTCTTCCCAAAAGAGTGTGGGTGCAATTTATTATAAATAACAATTTATTAGGAAGACAAAAGATAACTCCTGATTAAGTTTCAGTGACGGAAGGTGCTTCAAGTTAGGTCTGGAGCTGCAGTTGGATGCTCTTAGAGAGTGTGTTCTAGTGACTAGAAGTTCTCTGAAGTTTATTTATTTGGCTTGACCTCATGGAAAAATGCACTATAATAAAGGGAACTTTCACTTAGGCTGGTAAATACAAGTGGGCTGAAAGACTTGCTCAGTGTTTTCCTTGTTTAGAGGACAGATCAGAGCCAAATAGAGCAGAATTTGATTCTGGGAGTGAGGAAGCCATCATATGCACACAATTTACCTGTGCTCTTTCCAAGTCTAGTGTGGGGCAGAAGTATTTAAGAGCCAGTGAAAATGCATGGATTTGGGAGATGGAATGTCTTGTTCAAGAAATGGCAAGGAAGCTAGTATTGCTGAATCATAGAGTTTGTGGAGAGGAGTAAAATATGAGAAGACAGGCAAACATGGATGAGTCAGGATCTACATTATAGGAGAGAATAAGCAGAAATAGAATAGTCCAATAGAATATTAGAGCCAGGGAATTCACTCTAAAAGGAAACTTGCCAGAAATCACTTTGTAGGTTGAAGAATCATTAAGTGACATGAAGCATTACCTCCTAATTTTCCGTTAGTCATATTCAGATATTAGCTTTGTATATTAAGTTTTCTCAATATTAGGTATACCTAGAGTTCTTGTGATATCTTCAGTAGCCACTAAGACATTCCAGAATTCCATGTTGGAGAAGGCTACAGAAAACAGACCACTGAATCAAAGGCTATCTAGCACTGACTTTCCTCAGTTATAATAAGCAAATCCAAAAGTTTTTTGTCTTGTACAAAGCATTTAGACACAACTTCATGCCACTGCTGTAGCAGATTTTTCCATTTACTATGTTCCTGGATTTACTCTGTTGTGACATGAAGTACGGTAGGTCATGGAGCAACCAGGAAGTCAAAAAAGTACCTCACACTGATAATTTTTTCTTTCTTTTTCTTGCTATTCTCTTGAGCTCCATTTTTCCCCTTCTGGTTGGTCCAGCTGCAAATACAGATGCTTATTTACTTACTGACACACAGCATTAATTTGTGACCAACATGGGGGGAAAAGGCTCTGAATTTTTCAGTTTGGAGGAAAAAAGTGTCTTTTGGGAGAAGGTAGACATTGAAAGTATATCAAGGACTGAGGCATTTATAAATCAGTCATCTAATTGCAATTCCCTGTAATACTCAAAGCAGAGAGTTTTTAGTTTCTAAGCGTATAGAGAGCCTTAGGCAGCCAATGATCAAGCACAATTTTTGACTGTGGTTTGCTCTTTTGGTGAGCTTCTTAAGGATCAAGTTGTTTCCCTTAAATTGATTCCTAGAGTTTGACAAACCTTTCTTTGACTTTGTAATGCTGAATCAATTCCATATTTCACATAAAGGAAATCCCAGACCTCAACTGTCTCCATTTGGGCTGTGGACTGGTTATAATTAAGTTTTCACTTTGAAACGCATATTTGTGAGCAGGAGATTATACCTGGTTTGAAACAGATATACATTTGTTATGTATTTACACTTTAATGTAAGGAAATAAGCGCTCATTTTAAAAAGTCTCCCGCCCTCAAATTAGTGATATTAGCTGTTCCTTATGTCATAAACTGTCATGACCCTATCTTCATTGACATTTTCATTCACTTGAAGGAGACTGGAGAGCTAGGAAGCCCTTCATGTGTTTTGACCTTTCAAATTACATATGCAAAACAAATGCTTATCTAGTTTGAGTGATAGAATCCCAATTTGCGTATTGAAACACAACTCATTTGAACATGCGTGGGTGTATTTGCCTTTCATTTAAGCTGTATGTTTACTATGAAGCTTGTACTTGGATGTATTATTACTGACTTTGACAGAACCATTGGAGACTTGAAAAATCTGAATCAATAAGGCTTCAATTCTGGGAAGGTGACAAGGAAGTCATAACCTAGGAGCATGAAACTGAAATGTTTATCCATCCTAACATACAGTTGTAACCCTTGTTCAGAGATGGCATTGTCCAGCTGTCATAACATAGGCCTCTTGGTTCCCAAGCAGTCACAAATCTTGTATAATGTTCCCTAGATCAGCTCAGCATTGCCTCAGGATGGCAATGCAGTAGAAATTTAATTATTGTTCTCATTTCTAATGCAAATAAAGGGAATTCTTTGAATTGTAAAGTGATCAATTCTTGTTTTCCTTTTATTTCCTCTGCCAAGAATAATGATCTTTGGATTTTCAGACAGAACAATAATGGCCAACAGGGAATTCATAGCCAAGATAGGTAAGGATATATCAATCAATCAGCAAGCATTTATTAAAACGCTTACAACGTGTCAGGGACTATGCTAAGCTTCATCTATAAAAAAAGAAAGCAAAAATATCCTCTGACTTCAAGGAATTTACATTCAAAACATAAATAGATATATACATGATACCTACAGGGTAAATGATAAACAACCTCAGAGGGGAAGACACTAGCAACTGGAAGAACTAAAAGAGGTTTCCTGCAGAAGGTAGCATTTGAGCTGAGTCTTAAAAAGAAGCTAGGGATTCAAATAATTTGATTGACCTGGCCAAAGGAAAATTCTATCCTAGGGTACTGAAATCAGCGAGGGAGGTGATTGCTAAACCCCTGTTATAGAGAATGCAAGCAATGCCACGATATCAGAGAGGAGAAAATGTTGTAATGGCAATATGATGGAGTCTACAAACTATAGGCCAGTAAGCTTGACTTTCATTCCAATTCAAAATTCTATAATATATAATTTCAAAGTTGGTTAGCAACCATCTCTAAAAGGAAGAAGTGATCATAATGAGTCAGCATAACTATTACTTCTTTTTAAAATAAGAAATTTGTGTTTTAGAACCTGGGTGTGATAGGACCACTATTTACCAAGATTCTTCCTCTACCTCCAGCCCCTGGCTTAAGCTAGTTTTCCTTGAAAGTATATGAAGTCTTCTCTGAGACTTTATTTGCCTAGTAGGCTGAGGCTTAAGGTATGTGTCCCCGGCCCCCAACTGTAACTTCCCTGAGGCCTCTGATTGCATTGATGTGGCTTCTTGGTCACATAAGGGCATCCAAAAGCCCACTGAAATGGAATCAGGGTCTTTTCAACTTGGCATCTATCCTAAGATCCTGTCAGCCGCCGCCACGCCTTGCTATGTTGATCATTTCAGAACTGGGGCAGGAGTGTCTCCCCAAGCTAAGTGCTATGGTATCTTTGTTGAATATCCTTTCAGTGCTATAGATAGTTAGATGGGGGAACAGTATGGAAGGAGAATACAAAAAAATGGAAAAATTTCTTAAGGGGGTAAAATAAACAATAGAGGAATAAAAGAATGTTGTTTGCTCCAGTGGGAGCCCAGTTAAGATGAGATAACAAATGTGTAGAGGACCCAGAGCCATTCAGCAACACCTAAATAGAGGTAGAGGAGATAGGTAGTGGGAACTGGGGATGAGAAGGGTGTGAAAGGAGAGGACAAGAAGATGTGAGAGTACAGTATGGTATCATTTTTGAGCTGGCTAAGTATAGGGTCAAGATTAGTAAGGGAGGAGAGTGAAGCTAGAGCAGGAGTGATGATCTGGGAGAGTAGTAAGAGCTAGGGGGGTTGATGTCACAGTAAGTACCAAGAACAGTCTAGGGATGCAAAAGGATGAGTGAGAGGAGAGATGGAATGATAAGAGGTTATGGTTGGACAAAGGAATGTTGCCATTCTTAATCACGGAAACACTTGAAGGTGATGGTAAAATCAAAGGTGTGACTTTCTCTTTATGTGGCTGTGGTGGAATTAAGGGTTAAAAAGACAGTTGAGCAACTGTGAGGCCAGTGTATTTGAGGGAATGTTAACATGTATGTAGAAGTTCCATAATATAAAGACAAAGATAGGGTGGTGAGAAAGACTATGAACTCCTTAAGAAAGGAAAGGGAATAATTTTGGTGCTGGTGGATGGCTGCTACCAGGATCTTGATTAGGTGATCTATCTGGATAAAATAAAACTTAAAGGAGGAGAAGTTGATGAGTGATGGTGCTTTATCAGCTACAGGGGCTAGAGTACCATTGACTGGAGCTTCTACTCTCCAGAGTACTAGGAATGGTGGCAGGAGAGCCAGTTATCTTTGTGAGGAAAGTATAAGGAAAGAAGATATACTGCACTCAGTGTTAGTAATTCTTCCCGTCAATGAAGTTCTGGTAGCAAGGAGTCTGGTATCTGAGTTTTTGGTCTTGGACTAAGTGAAGGCCAGTTGTTGGAGGCTCCATCCATAGAGACAAGGGTTGTGGTTCCTGGGGCTTTGACCCTACAGTTGAAAGGGGAATAGGATCTGAGGCATGGGTGCTGTGTTGAGTCATAAGAGCCCGATACCAGAGGTTGACTTGATCCAGATGGCCCGGCTGCAGCTTCTAACACAACCGATGCAGTAGTCTCTGTGTTATTTTAGAGACTGAAGCAACTAGCAAAATGTCATCTGTGAACAGTGCCATCTATCAATCCCTCTCCAATTTGGAATATGTGCTGGACTTCCTCCATGACAGTGACAAATACTTGGTGTATGACTTTCTTCATATTGATGACCAGAGGATCATCAAATAAGATTCTCTCCATTACATGTTTCAAGGAATATTATGTAATTTTGATTCTAAGTAGCAAGGATGAAGTGCTTAGTGAAGTAGAAATGACATGAAAATATAAATAGCTAGCATTTATATAACGCTTTACGGTTTGGGTAAGTTAGGTGGCGCAGTGCACATAGCAGAGCACCAGCCCTGGAGTCAGGAGGATCTGATTTCAAATCCAGCCTTAGACACTTGACAAACTTAACTAGCTGTGTGATCTTGGGCAAGCCACTTAACTCCAATTGCCCTGCCTTCACCCCTCCGAAAAAAAAAAAAACAAACAAATATTATATTAAGGTTCACAAAGCACTTCACAAAAATCTTCTCACTATAACAGTCTCTTAGGGATGACAAATCACAAACTGAAGCTCCTTGTAAGGAGATATAGATAGTTAAGCTCAACAAATTCTCACAGTGGCCATGTCAAAAAAATTTAGTTTCACTCTGCACTCTGAATCCATCCACCTCTCTATTAGGAGGTGGGGAGCATGTTTCATTATATGTTGTCGTAAATCACAGTTGCTTAACGAATTGATGCGAGTACACAAGTCTTTCAAAGATTTTTTTTGTCTTTACAGTGATGTTGTCATTTTATAAATTGATCTCCTAGTTCTCTGCTCATTTTTTTAAAAGAATCAACTTATGTAAGCTGCCCAAGTTTCTTTGAAACCCCCACTTCATCATTTCTTACAACATAATATTCAGTATTTTCTTTCATTCATATGTCATAATTTGTTCAGCCATTCCTCTATTAATGGGGACCCCTTTGGTTTCCAATTCTTTGCCACCACAAATAAATATATGCTCTCTTTGTAGTGGCAAAGAACTGGAAATTGAAGGGATGTCACCAATTAGGGTGGTATATGATTGTACTGGAATACTACTGTGCTATAAGAAATGATGAGCTCAGTGATCTTAGAAAAAACATTAAAAGATTTGCATGAAATAATGAATAGCAAAATGATCAGAACCAAGAAAATATTGTATACAGTAACAGCAATATTGTTTTTTAAAATGTTTTTATTTATTTTTAGTTTACAACATTCAATTCCATAACCTTTTGAGTTCCAAATTTTCTCCTCTCGCTCTCCTTCCCTCACCCCAAGATGGCATGCAATCTGATATAGATTCTACATATCCATTCACATTAAACATATTTTCACATTAGTCATGTTACAAAGAAGAATTATAACCAATGGAATGAACCATGAGAAATAAGAAATGAAACAAAACAAAAAAGAGAGTGCAAAGAATATGCTTCAATCTGCTTTCAGACTCCATAATTCTTTTTCTGGATGTAGATGGCATTTTCCATCATGAGCCTTTTGCAATTGTCTTACAACCTTGCATTACTGAGAAGAACCAAGACTATCAAAGTTAGTCATTGCACAATATGGCTGTAACAGTGTATAAAGTTCTCCTGGTTCTGCTCCCGTCCCTCATCATCAGTTCATATAGGTCTTTCCAGATTTTTCTGAAGTCTGCCTGCTCATCATTTCTTATAGCACAATAGTATTCCATTACATTCATATACCACAACTTGTTCAGCTATTCACCTTCAATGGGCATACCTTCAATTTCCAGTTCTTTGCCACCACAAAAAGAGCTGCTATAAATCTTTTTGTATATGTGGGTTCTTTTCCCATTTGTATGATCTCTTTGGGATACAGCCCTAGAAGTGGTATTACAGGGTCAAAGAGTATGCACATTTTTATAGCCCTTTGGGCATAATTCCAAATTGTTCTCCAAAATGGTTGGATCAGTTCACAACTCCACCAACAATGCATCAGTGTACCAATTTTCCCATATCTGCTCCAACATTTATCATTTTCCTGTTTTGTCATGTTAACCAATCTGACAGGTGTCATGTGGTACCTCAGAGTTGTTTTTATTTGCATTTCTCTAATCAATAGCAATTTAGAGCATTTTTCATATGGCTATAGATATCTTTAATTTCTTCCTCTGAAAACTGCCTGTTCATATCCTTTGACCACTTATCAATTGAGGAATGACTTGTATTCTTATAAATTTGACTCAGTTCTTTCTATATTTTAGAAATGAGGCCTTTATCAGAGACACTGGTTATAAAGATTCTTTCCCAGTTTTCTGCTTCCCTCATAATCTCGGTTGCATCGGCTTTGTATGTACAAAAATTTTTCAATTTAGTGTAATTGAAATAATCCATTTTGTGTTTCACAATGTTCTCTAACTCTTGTTTGGTCATAAATTTCTCTGTTCTCCACAAATCTGACAGCAAAACTATTCCTTGCTCTCCTATTTTGCTTATAGTATCAGCCTTTATATCTAAATCATGTACCCATTTGGATTTTGTTTTGGTAAGCAATATTGTTTTAAGAATGACTTTAAGTGAATAATTCATTTTGACTATTATAAATATCCAAAATAATTATAAAGGACGAAAGATGCTTATCTGCATCCAGAGAAAGAACTGATAAATATATATAGAATAATTTTACACATGCATACGTACATATACCTATACCTATCTATAGATAGATATCAATATACCTATTTGTATCTAAAGGTAGCCATCTCTAGGGGGGGGAGGGAAGAAAAAATAAATTTACATGCTACCTTTATTATATATTTAAAAGGAATAGCAAATTATAAATGATAGATTTGCAGTTTTGTGTACAATCATCTTTTTTATTATACTATGTTATGGAAATGCTTGTTTTATTCCATAAATTAAAAAAAATATACCTACTTTCCCCCAGTACTTCCAACACTTACATTTGTCATTTTCATTTTTTGTCAGCTTTACCAATGAGATGTATATGAGATGGAACCTCCAGCACCTAAGCAATTAGGATTGCTTAATTTGCATGTCTTTAATTATTAGTGATTTGGAGGCTTTTTTTTCACATGGCTGTTGGTAGCTTGGATTACTTCCTCTGAAAATTGCCTGTTTATATCCTTTGATCATTTAACAATTGGGGAATGGCTCTTATTGTTATAAATTTGAATTAGCACCAAAAGGAGGAGGTAAAGAAAACTTTATTTCACTTAATTTCTAGTGTGTATGTATATATACACATATATAAATATACAATATCTGTGTCATATCTTATATATGATATATGTGTATATTCGTATTAATGACTACATCAGTTCAAAGAATCTCAGAATTGAAAAGGACCTGGGAGGCCATCTACTCTAACCACTCCCTGATGAAGAATTCTCTCTACAACACCCCTAACAAATAGTCATCAAGACTCCACTTGAAGTTGTGTAGTAAGGGGGAACCTACTAACTCCAAAGTCAGTTCATCTTACGTTTGGATAGCTATAATTGCTAGACAGTTTTTCCATTACTATTAGTGGGCAAAAAGTTAAATATTTCTCTGCTTATAAATCACTTTCCTTGAGTCCTTTAAGTGTGACAAGATGGTGCTAAAACTAGAAGAAAACAAAGACAACCAAGAGAGCCTTTGAGGGAGAAGAATTGAGTTCAGTGAGTTATCAGACCTAGAAATAAGACCATACATCGCAAGCATCTGGAGGGGGAGATTAAAGGCCCCAGGAAGGAGGCTAGTCAGGAAGACTTATTCTCTTACTACAGGAAATTATTTTAAAATGTCTCTGCATCCAGTTTGTATCTACAGTGTTTGAGGTAAACACTTATGAATTATTTATGGTGGATGACAATAAAATGTGCCATTGACTGCAAAGAGGAGTACAGAGAAGAGGGAATGTTTATGTACTTTTAGATACGTACATCTAAAATGTCACAGAACTTGCTCATCTCCTAAACACAACCACACAATTGAAGGCTAATTTGCACATAGTCTGAAAAGGAAAATTGGGCAGGAAGAATGCTTCATTTTTTCCAGGCAGAAAGGAGAGAATTAAATCAAATGAAAGTTTAATATTTTTTCCTTCTTAACAACGAAGTAATATTACTATTATTAGTGTAGCACCGAGGCTACCTCCCCCTGACATGTAGGGACTTCAGGCAGGATTTTCCCAAGTTTGAGGTATTCTGTGGAACTGTATCCACTTAAGGGAGACCACAACACAAACTTGAACCCATGTTTACTTTTGTTAGTCAGCCAGAGCACACAGTTCATTTAATCAAAGCATAGTAAGAAAAGTAGCAATAAGACATTTCTTAGACAAACCAGGGTACAATCTTCCACAAATACTTATACCATCAATAGAATGCATGGCCTTACCCAAGGAACATGTGTTAGGGAAAAGGTCACTTGGGAACGCATGTCACCAGGGCAATTTACACCTCTAATTCAGCAGGACACTGATGCCTTCTGGTAATGCCATCATCCTGTTCCCCCTGGCCCTGCTCCCTGCTGGTATTGTATGCTATGGCAGTCATACAATGGCATGGGCATGGTAGAAATTCTCTGCTAGGTGTTGCTCCTTGCTTGTCTGATCTAGCTTAGGCTTGATGGTGGTCCATTGGTCCTGTTCTTACTTCCACATGTACTTCTTCTGGGCATGAGATTATAGGGCTCCTTTCTGCTTCCTGAGTCCAGTTTCATCTAGAGTCTCTGGCTAAGGTGTTACCTGTTTCCCAAAAGAGGAAGAAGGAAGAAGGTTTGTTTGTTTGTTTTTGGTTTTGTTTTTAGGTCAGAGCTGCGTGACCTTAACTCTTTGAAAGTGGGGCTTTCACATGAAGTCATATGGTTCTGGAAAAAAAATTGTTTATCTACTTCTTCTCCCTCATAATGACAGTCCATCAGGTCTCAGAACCTTGACTGGTAGGTTTTTCTTCTCCAAAAGGAGACTCTTGACTTCAAAGATTAAACTTGTTTGGAACACAAAGCAACTAAATAGTTCCCAAAGGCATTGTCTGTTTTCCAAAAGTATATTCCCACTTACCAATGGCAGGGGCTGTGTTCTAAGTTTCTGCCTTAGAGTTAGAAAGTCCTTATACTTTCTAGGTATCAAACTACACCTTAACAGAAACATATTTAGGGGTTCCCTTATAATAAACTGCCCAAAACTGTGTGACTCGCCCCACCCCTCCCCATCTTCCCATGATCTAACAATCAGATAATCCTTTGGTGTCCCTTGCAGGTAGATTAAAGAAGGAAGAGGAAAGGAATAGAAAGCCCTAGGTAGAGATTTGTGAACATTGTCCTCTACCTTAATTCTTTATTTCAAATCCACTTTTATGCATATCTTGATGCTAAGAAGTTTCTCTATGATTTGAGTCGTAAATTACTGCAAAGGTAGCTCTGATTATGTTATATAACAAAAGGAGTTCTAATAGCCAAATAGAGGCTTAGATTAATCTTCCACTTATACCATTTATCGTATACTTCCCTCCCCAGACCTGTTAATGTAGCATGGAATTCCATTCTAGAGATGAATTTGATTGGTCAATGAGTGAGTTTAAACTGGTTTAAATGTTGGTGGATGGGGGACTGAACTTGGAGTAAAAAAGACTTGGGTTCAAATCCTACTTCAAACACTCACTGTGTGACCCAGGAGAAGTCGTTTAACCTCTCTGTCCACAGTTTCCTCATATGTACAATGACGGGGTTAGACTTTGTGGCTCCAAATTGCTTTTTCTACTCTAAGTATGTTATCCTACAATCTCACTGAATTAGCAATTTTTCATCATGTAACTTCCAATTGCCTCTTGGATAAAAATCTTGATTCCAGATTTTCAGCATTTCCCTAACGTAACCCAAGCATTCTTTCCTATCTTGTCTTCCCAAATGAATGCTCTTACTTACCTATGAAAGTCCGTATACTTTTCTGCCTTTAAGTCCTTGTTCTTGCTGCTACCTCTGCTTGACATGCATTCTCTATCCTTTCTCACCTATGCAAATCTTATTCTGTCCTTCTACAGGCCCCACCTCATGCTTTGTCTTCTTCATGAAGACTTTCTGAACCATTCCAGTTCATAATAGCTGCTTTGAATTTCTTATTATCAATGATATTTATATCGGACTTTTGGAACATACTCTCAAGAGTTTCAAAGTTTAAGAATTCACATGTTGGGCCTTCTGTCTGTGTTTGGAGAAAGGGTATGATTCATATAGCCACTACAGCTGAAAGAATAAAACAATGTCATGGTTGAGGGTGGCAGGGAAGAAATTTGAATCTTGCTATTGTATTTTATATGTTGCTATTATTATTATTTGGATATTGCTATTATATGGTGAATTTATTTAGACAGAGCATGTTTACTGGAAAGGGGTAGGGAAAGCCAGCTCCAAAAAGTCTGTCTCATCTCCAGGGGAGTTCAAGCCCTTAAAAGATCTTTAATATCAAAGAGGCTGCAACCAGACTGGCAGACCTTCTATGAGTGCTTTATATTTTTCCATATCTACTTAGGGGTTCCTTATGAATTTTCTGTAAGGTGAAATAGCTGTCCTACCAATATGTATTTACAGCCTTGGATGACTATATGGGAAATGGGGACCCCATTATTCAAACCTGAGAAACCTAGATATAAGCTATACTAACCTATATTTTGACACTTCCCCAGAGTGAACTTTGAGGTAGTGGGGGCATAATAAATCAAAGACAGAAAAAATGACCCTTTGGGATCAGTACCCAAGATTGAAGCAATTTATGAATCCAGAGTTATGAAGGGTCCTGGGCCTTTAAGAAGATCACTTTCACAGGTGTGTTGAGAATGAATTAGAGTGAGGAGAGATATAAGTCAGGGAGATCATTTAGAAGCTTACTGTAATTAGCCTAGGTGAGGTCTGATGAGCGCCTGACCTAGGATGATAGTTCTATGAATGGAGAGAAAGTTACACAATAGAGATGTTGCTGAGGTAAAAATGTCAAGATTTGGTAATTGACTGAGTAGATGAGGTGTGTGAGAGTGATGAGTTGAAGATTACACTGAAGTTGTTAGCTTGAGTGACTGTGAAGATGATAGTGCTCTGGAGACGGTTTGGAAGAAAGGTAGGTTTGGGTGAAAAAGTGAATGAGTCCTGTTTTGGACATGATAAATTTGAGAAGACATCTAATTTGAAATATCTAAGAGTTGAGAATGCAGCTTTGGAGCTCTGAATAGAGACTAGGCTCGATATACAGATCTGAGAATCATCTGTATAGACATCATAATTGAACACATGGGAGCTGATAAGATCACCAAGAAAGCAAATATAAAGGGAAAAAAAAGAGAGCCCAGGAAAGAGTCTTGGGGAAGACTCATAGTTAGGAGACTTATCATGGATGAATATCCAGCAAAGGAGACTGAGAAGCACTGAGATGAGGAGAGAGAGTGTGTCACAAAATCTTGATTGGAGAGCATCTCCAGGAAGAGAAATCACAGTTTTAAATGCTGCAAAGAGGGCAGCAAAGATAAGAAATGAGAAAAGTCCAAGGGGTTGGGCAACTAAGACATCAATAATTTTAGTTCAAGCGATTTCTGCTGAATGAGTCAGAAATCACATTACAAAAGGGTGGAATAGATTGAGAGGAAAGAAGTAGAGGCATTGAGTGTAGATCACTCTTTCAAGGTTAGCTGAGAGGGGATAAAGATATAGGACAATAGCTATCAGGGATGGCAGAATGTGGTGGAGTGTTGGAGAACCTGAGGCCTTGAGGCTGCAGGTTCCCCACCCCTGATCTAGTGTGTTTTTTGTTATTATTATTTTAGTTTAAGGAAGGGAGTTTCCCATTCTACCTCAACTGAAATGGTAACTCAGGATCCAGAATGTAGTAACAAGATGTTCAAGAGTTTTCATTCATACAACTCTGTATTTCCACCATTCTTCATTCCATGAGTAAGTCTTTAAACAATTGGAAAGACTTTTATCTATTGTTGTTGTTCAGTTGTTTAATTGTGTCTGACTCTCTGATCTTGTTGACCGTGGCATGCCAGGCCTTTCTGTCTTCCATTATCTCCCAAAGTAATACTGTCCATGAGGTTTTCTTGGGAAAGATATTGGGGTGGTTTGCCATTTCTTTCTCCAATGGATCATTTTTGTCAGAACCCTCCATAAGGCCTGTCTATCTTGAGTAACCCTGAATGACATAGCTCATAATTTCGCTAAAGTCCCACTGCCATAATAAGGCAGTGATCCAGGAGAGGTTTTATCTATTAGATGAAAGTGACTGACATCACAGGAAATATTTTAGATTGTCTGACAAAATCAATCATACCCATTGAGACTATATAGAAAAACAGCAAGCCATTTAGCAAATGAGGAGTCTATGCATAGGAGGATTTTGTGGGAGACACTCATGCAGTAGAACAGAGAGGATTTTCTTTTCTTCAATATATTGTATCATTAGAACTTTTGAATCAGTGAGAGACAGTGCATCTAGCTGGTAGCAGAAACACATACACCAGGCCAGACACAGATATAAACGAATAGTCAGTCATCCAAGGAAGGAAGAATCTATAAGGACTGTGACCCCATTAAAACAGGAGAATGTTGTCTATGGACTAAAAAAAGGAGCAGACCTTGAGAGCCCAGCTGAGTGGCATCAATATAGATTCTATACCTAAGTGGAGCAATAAAGATTCTATAAAGAAATAAAGGACTTTGAAGGTATATAGGATCAGGAGTTGAGTTACCCTTTACCAAACATGTGTCTTACATATGTATCTCACTATTGTTTTATCTAAGTTTGGGCTTGATCACCCCACAGATACTATTTTTAAATGTGGGGCAGTTTAAAGCTTTGGGGGATATTTTATACCAGTCTTTGTTGCTATAACATATTAGTAAATGCTTTGCTAAAAGCTAATTAAATCTATTGCCTGATTGTTAATGTGAAACAGACTGGTGGGAGCTTGTGTGTGCTAAAGTCGTAGGGGTAATTATTGTTGGTCAGTCATTTTCAGTCATGTCCAACTCTTTGTGACCCCCTTTTTTTGGGAGTTTTCTTGACAAAGACAGTGGAACATTTTGCCATTTCCTTCTCTGGCTCATTTTACAAATGAGGAAAGTGAGGCAGATAGGGTCAAGTGACTTTCCCAGTGTCACAGAGCTAGTTAAGTTTCTGAGGCCAGATTTGAATTCAGGAAAATGAGTTTTCCTGACTTCAGATGGGGCACTCTACCCACTGTGCCACCTAGCTGCCCCGGTAGGAGTAATTACTCACAGGGTTACTCCTAGAATATGATTTAGCCATGTTCTGGAAACCCAATCTGCAAGTGTTAGTACAGGTTTAGGAATTAGTCTAGAGTAATTGCTACATAAGGAGGGGGAAAATACAGATGGTGTTATATCAGAAGATAGGAAGGGATTAAAGGAGAGAAAAAGAGAGAGAGAGAAAGGGAGGGAGGGAGGAGAGAGAGAGAGAGAGAGAGAGAGAGAGAGAGAGAGAGAGAGAGAGAGAGAGAGAGAGAGAGAGAGAGAAAGCGAGGGAGGGAGGGACAGAGAGAGAGAGAGAGAGACACAGAGAGAGAGAAAATGAGAAATCCGCTCCAATACTTGGATTGCTCCCTCTCTGCCATGGTCTTTGATTGTATTCAGAAACAAGAATTCTGCTACTAGTATAAAGATAAGAATGCAATTTAAAGCCAGAAGAAGCTTGGATTCAGAAATAATATTATCACATGGACCTGAATTGTAAAAAAATATTTAGGGAGTTTACAAAAACACTTACTGCTTAGCTCAGTTGACTAAATAACCCTATAGAATGGGAGCAAGGTTCTAGGAATTGTCAGACTTCCTTCGAAGAAAGTTTGAAAGACCCTGACCTAGAGCTTAGGAAACTATTGGGGTTATAGTACCATATATTTAGATTTGGAGGGGTCTTGAGAGGCCATCTAGTTCAACACTCTCATTTTAGAGATGTATAACTGAGGCCTTGAGTGGGTAAATAACTTGCTTGAGATCACACAGGTTGTAAACATAAGACTTCGGTTATGAACCTAGGTCCTCTGATAGTTCTCTTTATTTACTAAATCAAACATTAATGAATTCTCTGGCATCTCTGGTCCTACTATAATAAAATAGGCTTGTTCATAAAGTCCTCTACAATCCTTGGATGAGACACTTTATGTGTAATTGCAGAAGTCTAAGAGGGACAAGGGAAAGACCAAAAATATATTACTGAGCTAAACAAAAGAAGAAAAAAGGCAAATATGTGACAATAAACTTCCTCATAAAAGGAGTAAATTATAGCACAAAAGATCAATGAGATGAAAATGAATAGCTTTAAAGAATGGATACCATGGAAAAAAAGATCTTTTTCTTCTCTTCAAAAAAACTTTTTAAAACTGTACCTCTGATTTCCTTCGTCTGGGAACTCCCAGTGAAGGAAGTACCTTTACCAATGCAGATTAGTACCTGTTCTGCATCTTAGTGTTAAGATTTGCCTGGGATAAGGAAAGGTTAAATGACTTTTGTGGGTCACACAGCTTTCATGCCTTAGAGCTGAAACTTGAACACAGGACTTTCTGTACCAGAAACAGTTCTCTGAACACTATCCTCCAACGCAAAATAATAATTTTAGATTTAAGGAAGATTTAGCCCAATGTTTTAAAACAAAATTGTTTAGAAATATTACCTTGGTACTTAGCAGCATTTTACCAAAGACTCAAAATAAATGTTTGTTTTATTTTTATGCCCAAAGTCTATTTCTTTTTATCTAGATCAATCCTGTAAAATAAACACTAATATATGATCGTGTACCACAAATGATAGATTGTTCCCATGATAACAAAATGGGAAGACACTCTTGGGAAAAGTATTGGTTCTAGAGTTCATTGTCAGCTCCAAACTAACACAGAAATAAATGGTGTCTTTTTGTGTGTGTGGTAAGAAACCTAAAAGATATTCACTCCCTGTAGCCCTTCTGCCCAGGGAAAAGCTTCATCATTCCAATCCAAATGTGTTTCGAAACATCTTTGTTTTCTCTTGAAGAACTAAATGAGTTGAATATAAATGTGCATTTTTTCTGCCTGTCAGTTACCCCAAGAATATTCACTGTTCCCTCCTTTTAGTGATTGCTCATTACAGATGACTGGAAATGAACACATTTAATCAGGGTAATACGGGGCCACCAGCAATCATCATCATTTGAATTTCTGCATAGAAGCCATGTTCCATCTGTTACAAGTTATTTGCCCATGCAAATAGTGGCAAAGATCTGTGATGGTGACTGACAGGTGAGGCCAGCCATGGAGGGTTTTTTGTCTCAGGAGCAAAAGACTCTGACAGGTGTGTCTTTCTTTCCAAACCCTTTTCTTGTAAAAGATCTGAATGGATCAAATCTTTAAGGTCACTTTTTCCTTTCCTAGATTTTTTCTCTTTTTATTAAACTATTTAGCTGGCCTTCCCTTGATAAAAGAGCTGTCTAGAATTGAAGTTTACTATTTTATTGCTCTTTTCCCTCCCTCTAGAGAATCCTAATGGGGGGGAACAGGGGTTACCCATAATACTGGGGCATCACTTCACCCAGGCTGAAATGCAGCTTCCCCAGGGGTTGTACAGGGAAGTGGTTTAGATGCCACAAAAATGCTTCACTAATGTGGACAAAAAACACTCATTCTTCCATCCTTCCAAATGGATACAGAATGAGAACAAGTATAGACCTGGTGTTTGTTGGTGGCATTTGGCCAGAGATGATGTGTCTTCAGCAGCTTTTGTATATGAGCTTGGAAAGATGGGTGACAGAAATTATTTGAAGGGAAAAAATGTGCCTTAAGCTTTGTGGCTTTTTTTCTTCCTTTACTCTATGGGAATCTTGAGTCGGAAAACCTATTCTACGTGAAATAAGGTTACCATATGATAGATTGCTCTGTCTCCCAAAGCTAGTTCTCCAGAAAGTTATAATAGAATATCAGAAAACTAAAAGCCCCCTACAGGTGCTGGAATCCAAAAGACAAACAGCATGCTAATAAATAGAAATAGACATCCCCCTCCTTTTAAAGCCATGGTATGCTATGCATTATCTCAACTTTAGCTTGCTGTCATTGCTGCAAGTTTCTAATGTCATCCAGGAGCATATTAATTTTTTTTCTTTTTTGCTCATTTTGTCTTCCTTGTCTACCTCACCACGCAGTAATATTTTTAGCATCTAGGGTTCTGAATGAGTAAAGTTTTCTTGGATGTGAAGCCCTAGCTTCTGCATAAGTCACTTAACCCTGCTTGCCTCAATTTCTTCATCTGTAAAGTGAACTGGAGAAGAAAATGGCAAATCACTCCAGTATCTTTGCCAAGGAAAACTCCAAATGAGATCACAACTAATTGTATATGACTGAAATGACTAAACACAACCACACAAATGTACCTAACCCAGTATAACTAGCTCACTGTAAACCACTCTTTTTTTGAGGGGAGAAGGCAGGGCAATTGGGGTTATATGACTTGCCCAAGGTCACATAGCTAGTAAGTGTGTCAAGTGTCTGAGGCTGCATTTGAACTCAGGTCCTCCTGACTCCAGGGCTGGTGCTCTACTCATTGTGCCACCTAGCTGCCCCTAGACCACACTGGACATCCTGTTTAGCCATCTATTTGAAAACCTGAACCTGTTAGGGCATCTTACCATCTCTTTCACCTTTTTGAGTACTTCCATCTGCCACTTACCCCTTCACCTCCCTACAACTTCTGCCTATTCCTCTGAGAATAGTAATCAAAACAATACCACCTTTGCTACTGGAAAGGGTGTCACAATCAACTATCCTGTGATTTCACTTACCACCTCTTTGACTTCCTAGGTCAAAGCTCCCTTCCCTGACCACCATTCCTGCACGTGTGTCTTTTCCTAGTACAAGGAAAGCTCCTTGAGAACAGGGATTATCTCACTTTTGTCTTTGTATTTCCAACACCTGACACAGTTCTTAGCACATAGCAGGCACTTAATAAATATGCATTCATTCATTCATTTGTTATACTAAGAATAGCACTAAGTCCTGAAACTCTGACTTTCCCTTTTCTCACAGGCAGTGTACCTTCCTAGGTATTGTCCCATCCTTTAAGGTCCTTGTCAAGAGGAAAAACATTCCATTGGAACTAGTGGACTCTGAGGCTATTGGTCATACTTCCTAACTTTCATCTTTCAAAAGATTCATGATCTTGTTTCTGTGTCTATCCCTCTCCCTGCCACTGACACATGATATACCTTAGTAGTGGGGTTGTTTGTGTTTTAAATTACTTTTTGTGGTTAAAAAGTTTATGTCATTCTCACCTCCCAGCAACGGCAAGCAAATGAAGTATTTAGAATTTTTCTGTTTATTCCTTCTGTTACTCCACACCAGAATGGCAATGATAGGCAGATTGCCATGGGGGGGATGTGGGTCAGGTCCCCAGGGAAGTAGTGATAGGAAAAGTTTGCTTTGGTTCTAATCTGCAACATAGGGTCGTTTCAGAATCCCCTAAATCTGAACAAAGTAAAAAGAATGAACTTGTGGCTAGATAACGAGTGACTGGGAGTTATCTTGCAATTTGGATAAGAATCAACAGTATGATAGGGCAAGCAAAAGTGAAATATACTATCACGATATTTGTTGGCATTGAGGGAGGCACAAGGATAGTCCCTTTTTAAACTACTGGGGTCAGACTAAACCTGGAATTTCCATGTTTATTTCTGGGAAATAAATTTTAGAAAGGGCATCAACGAGCTGGAGCTCATTAAGAAGGAAGAATTGGGGAGGTGAAGAGACTAGTGAATATCACAAAAAATTGGTGGTGGGAATAGGAATTTTCTCATGGAAGAGAGAAGACTTAGAGCAGGCACAATAATTGTCTTTAAATATTTGAAAGGCTGTCACATGGAAGAGATATTTAACTTGCACAAATTGGACCCAGAGGAAAACTTCAGAGACTATCTTGGCTGGGTAAAAAAAAACTTTCCCCAAAATTGGACTTGTCCAAAAAAGCAAATATCTTGGGATCAGAACCAAAATTTAGAATTCTGATGCCTGGTAAAACTATGGTGGGGAACTTGGGCAGAGAACATGGGGCTGCTCATGTTAAGGGGGTAGGACAGGTCTGCTAAGTCTGGGGTTCCTATGAGTCATTAGTATGTGAATACAGTCACATCAGGGGAGTGTTATGAGTGAAATTTAGCAAAAGAATATACTGAGGTAATTCTCTGAGCAAGATATCATTTATAAGCAAGGGTAGGCTGCCTGTCAATAAACGGATCAGTGGAATGTCTTTATTTATGTCAATGACCCTGAACAAAAGGACAGTTCCTCTTTTATAGGTTTTGGTAATACAGAACAAAGAACAGAACAAGTGACATGATAGGATTGAGAGCAACATGGCTGGTTGGAAGTTTGATAATGGGGGCTAGCAACGACTCTCATGAAACTAACAAGTGCTCATAATTGGAGTCCAAGTGCAAAGTCAAAAGATAACAGACTATCCCTTTTTGAACAGCAAACCAGACGTCCTTGAAGGATGGCTTGGTGGTGTAGATACTAGACCCCAACTCCCTTGTGTTCACATGCATCCCCCAAGGTCAGCTAAATTCCTTGAAGCAACAATAGCTCAGTGATTACCAGGAGAGTTGGCTTGCTAAAATTAATCCATTATAGGCCAGCTGAATTCTGAACTGATCTCAGAGACAAAGAACTATGACTTAAGCAGTTACGGGACAAAATCAATTGCTTGTAAATGGGGTCAATAAGAAAATGATACGGGATTAATTCAATCTTTTTAGGAGGAGTGTCATGACTTACAATCTTGGAGGAACTTCAACCTTTCCTTGATCCTCCCAATCCCCACCTTCTACCCCCATCTCCTCAAGTAGGTAGAATGTTGAGGAAAAGTTGAGACAGGCATCTCCCTTGAACTTGAAATACTGCTGGATTAAGGGAGTCAGAAGGTAGTCACTAGTTTAATCCCCAAACCTCAGTTTATTTAAATCCCCTTTCCCATACTTCATACTCCTTTGGCCCTCCTTGGTTGCTATGGCAACCCCTTTTACTGAGAGATCTCATCAAAGTGGGTGATACTGGGTGTGGCCTTGGTTGTTTGCTCAGTCTTACAGTCATGTCTGACTCTTCATGACTCCATTTGGGGTTTTCTTGGCAACGATATGGAGTGGTTTGCCCTTTTCTTCTCCAGCTAATTTTACAGATAAGGTAACTGAGGCAAACAGGGTTAAGTGACTTGCCCAGCACACAGCTAGTGAGTGTCTGAGGCTGGATTTTGTACTCAGGTCTTCCTGGCTCTAGGTTCAGCACTCTATTCACTGCTCATGGCCTTGGGCAAGTCCCTTCACTGCTGTCTACCTCAGTTTCCTCAGCTGAAAAATGGGGATAAAAGTAGATTCTATTCATTGAAGTATTGTGAGGATCACAGGAGATAATAAATGTAAAGCACTTACCACTGTGCCTAGCACATAGTAAGCACTTCATAAATGCTTTTTGCCCTTCCTTGTTTCTCTTCTTCATATTCTAGAAATCTTCTAATCTATCCACCCAATGATGGGAATTGGATGGCTAAAAGAAATGGTGTTTTTGCTTTTGTTTTTATTTTTGGCAACAGGGGCCACTGGCTTACCCAGGACTGTTAGGAATTAAGAGAAAGAGTGCTTTGTAATGATAATGGCTATCATACCTTACTTAGATGGCTTGGTTCCAGTTCACTTTCTGAGATCAAGTTGATGAAGTGAAAAGGATACAAACTCTAGAGCAAAATCTTTAGGAGACATACTTTCAAACTATTATAACTCATTTGCTTAAAATTTTTCAAAAAAAAAGCTTTGGTGTGAAATTTATGTGTAAGTGGAAATTTTTTTTTTTTGCTGTACTAGAACAGAGGAATGGAGAAAATTGTCTAAGGGTAGGGGATCAAATTAGTTGACACTTATAGAAATTCAGGCTTTTCACTGGAAGGTCAAATGCTGAAGCTGAAGCTTAACTACATTGGCAACACAATGGGAAGACAAGTCTCATTGGAAAAGACCCTGATATTGGGAAAAGTTGAAGGCAAAAGGAAAAGGGAATAACAGAGGATGAGATGGAGTGATAGCATCATGGAAATAATGAACGTGAACTTGGACTGACTTTGAGTGATAGGGGAGGATAGAAGGGCCTGGCCTGCTGTTGTCCATGGGGTCACAAAGAGTCAGACATGACTGAATAACAACAGTAACAAATTCAGGATTTAGAACCAAGCCAGCAGGAGGTCCCCCATGTTAGGAAAATGGGATGAGAAATGGTTCTCTGGCTGCTTTTCTATCTGATAATAGGACCTAAATTGTCTGTGATCAGATAGGAAAGTGTTAAACCCAATCTAAATTTTGGCTCTTAGAGCAACTCCTTGATCACCCCACCTTAGTTCCATCTTTGCTCAGGAAGAGTAGTAGGGTCTCTATCATGAGATGTCTTCAAATAAATGACCACATGTCAGAAATATAGAAAAAGGAATTCCTTTTATGGTCTGGATTGGACTAGGTTAGAGCCCTCTAAGCTAGAGTTAAGATTACTGAGGCTTTGCTTCCCCAAAACTTTGTTGTGACATGTGTGTGGAAATATACTTGCCTAAGGTTACACAGGTGGTAAGTAGAGGATAGATTCAAATGAAGCACAAATATTTAGCTTTAATCAAGTGATTCCATCTGTTATTTACTACCTGTGTGATCTTGGCTAAGTCACCTTACTTCTCTAGGCTTCAGTTTCCTTCAGTCCAAAACGCAGTCATCAAAAGAGTACTGTGCACACAAGCTGATGCTTGTCATATTTCCCAGTGTGTCAGAACAAAAAAAAAATGTAATTGAGAAATATTTAATGAAATAAATAAAAACACAATAAATTATGTTAGTTTGTGTTTTTCTAAGCAAATATGGGCCATATGGGGGTCCTTTCTCTTTGAGTTTGACACCATTGGATTAGATAATCTCAAATGCACCTACCAGAGCTAAATCACATGATTCTAAGATGAAATGATCATTTTGTACCATTGGAAAGACATCTGTTTCCTCTCAGAATTACCTGACCATATCAAACACTAGTCTAGTGAGGAGATGAACTTGAAATTGGGAGATCTCCTTTAATTTTAGTCCTACCACTAACCACATGACTGGAGAAATATTCCAAGGTCTTGTTAATACCTGTGTGACCTTGGACAAATCATTTCACCTCCTTGGGCCTCATTTTCCTCAGCTGTAAAGAGAAGAGATTATCTTTACGGCCCATCCTAGCAATGTCTATGATGTTTTGACTCTAGTCTCACCTCTGGGACCCATTTTCCTCATTTACAAAATGATTGTGTTGGATTAGAAATTCTTTAATATCTCTTTCAATTCTGTGATTCAGTGATTTGATATCTTTCCAGCTTCCTCCTGCCATAGTAATATAAAGGCAACTTTGGGCTTAGCATGAAGAAAGTAATTTAGACACTAAAACAATCTGAATTAAGGAAAAATTCCTAAAGATTGTGATGAAGGGGATCTGGAGCTGGAAGAGACCTTACTCATCTTCCAAACTCTCATTTGATAAATGAGGAAACTGAATCCCAGAGACATTAAATTACTTTTCTAAAGCCACACAAGTAGTAAATAACAGTATTGGGATTTGAATCCAGGTCTTCTGACTCCAAATTCAATGCTCTTTTAAATTTGGTCTATAGACTATGACTGTTTAGGTACACTGAGACAATTTTTTTCTTCTGTTTCCTTTGGAATATGGGGAATATGCTTTAACCTGTATTAATTAAAATGTTTCTGTTTGAGACATTTAATAATTTTTCCCCTCAAGTCATGAAGCCTCTATTTTCTAGAATCATTTTTAAACTATCATATAATAATGAGATACTTTTTTAGTTTATGGGCTTCTAGTCTTCACAATGCAAAATAGAGAAGGTTATCATTTATACTTTCCCCTTGTTACTGGGAAGAGAGGAGGAAAGATCATCTCAATTGTCATTCCTGAATTAGGGTTTAATTTTGTTAGAGTCTGCTCTGCTAACTGCCTTTATTGATGGTTTATTGAAGAAACTAACCTTCTTGACTGTTTCCTTCATCTGATTTGTAGTTGTAAAGGAAAGAAAAACTAGACTCCTATTATAGCAGGCATTACTTACTGATTCAGAGGAGAGAAACTCATTTTTAAAAGCATATTTACAACAGTAAGATTGTAACATAACCTAAAAAATGTATTCTCACATCCATTTTTTCATTTCATTTTAACTTTTTTTTTGCTCGGCATTAGGAAATTAATATTATCTTAAATATCCTTTATAACATTCACCAGTTTCAGATAGAAGCATTCTTTATTCACTGGGACATATCATTGTATCTTTTCTACAACATATGCATAAAATGGTGGGTTGCGAGTAACTGGAACATTTGTACTTAAGTTACTAAAGTATAAGTTAGGTCACTTTAGTTCTTATCTTCATTCATTTATTTATTTTTAAATTAAAAATGAATTCCAAATTCCCTCCCTCCCTCCAGTTTTTCTCGCACCCATTAGGAAGGCTAGCAATATGATATCAATTATACATGTGAAACAATGTAAAACTTATTTCCATATTAGCCACATCACCAAAAAAAAGAAAAAAAATATACTTCAATTTGCACTCAGTTCTCTCTCTAGAGGTGGATAGTATTTTTCATCATGAGTCCTTTAAAATTGTCTTAAATCATTGTGTTGATCAGACTAGCTAATTCTGTCACAGTTGATCATCATTACAGTATTGACATAACAATGAATTCCTGATTCTGCTCACCTCACTGAACCAATTCATATAGGTTTTCCAGGTTTTTCTGAAACCATCCCTTTTCCTATTTCTTATACCACAATAATATTTCTCCACAATCACATGCCACAACTTGTTCAGCCATTCCCCAAGCTGATGAATATCCCCTTGATTTCCACTTCTTTTCTATCACAAAAAGAGCTGCTATAAATATTTTTGTACATATAGGTCCTTTTTCCTTTGATCTCTTTGGTATGGAAAATTAGTAGTGATATTGCTGAGTCAAAGGGTATGCACAATTTTATAGCCGTTCGGCAATAGTTCCAAAGTGTTCTCCAGAATGATTGGACCAGTTTACGATTCCGCCAACAGTGCGTTAGGGTCCATGTTTCTTCACTTTTACTCCAGCATTTGTCATTTTTCCTATTCTTTCATATTGGCAAATCTGACAGGTATAAGGTATTGCCTCAGAGATATTTGTAATTTGCATTTCTCTAATCAATAGTGATTTAGACCATTTTCATGTGACTGTAGATAGCTTTTTGACCATTTGTCAATTGGGAATTAGTTCTTATTTTTATAAATTTGACTCAGTTCCCTATATATCTGAGAGATGAGGTCTTTATCAGAGAAACTTGCTGTAATTTTTTTTTTGATATACAACCCCTATGGTACCTTTTAGTCAAATGTAATTTTCTGCATTATCTCTTTTTAATTAAGTTTATTTTTGCTTTTATTTTGCCTGAGATCCTGATGACTACTCCTACCTTGTTTTTTTTTTTCTAAATTCTAACTCTAGCTGAAGCATAATAGGCTCTGCTCCAGCCCCTTATTTTAACTGTGTGTGTCTTTTGGCTTCAGGTGTGTTTCCTGTAAACAATATATTGTTGAATTTTGGTTTCTAATCCAGTCTGCTCTCTGCTTCTATTTTTTTTGAGTGAGTTAATCCCATTTACATTCACAGTTACAATTACTAACTGCATATTTCCATTTATCTTATTTTCTTCTGTGTATCCTTTTCTCTCCCTTTTTAGCCTGTCCCTTCTCAAAAATCTGTTTTGCATCTGACCATTGCTTCCCTAAATCTGCCCTCTCTTTTATAACCCTCTCCCCCCACTGCCCTTTTAGCTCTTAACCTACTAATCTCACATTATAATTTTATGTAATAGGAAAAATTATCATGCTGAGTGGCTTATTAGGTATACAAATATTAGAAGTGTTCAATTTACATAATCAGAATCCTAGAGGCTCAGAATCCTAGTGTTGGAAGAGACTTAGAGGCCATCAAATTTAACCATCTTTTGAAAGCATCTCCTTTACAAGTGACCATACAGTTTTTCCTTAAAGACCTCTAGTGGAGGTGAGGAAGACTGCCATTTCCTTGGGCAGTCCATTTTGATGAGCTCTTTTTGGATCACTCTATTTGCTCAGGAATTTATCCTAAATTTATCTCCTTTTAGTTACAACCCACAGTTCCTAGTTTCATCTGGCCTGGTCAAGCATAGTAGGTCTAATGCTTTTTCCACATTATAATCCTAAAATACTGGAAGACAGTTATTAGTACCTGCCCCCCACCCACCACAGCCTCCATTGCTAGGCTAAACATGGCCAGTTCCTTTAACCAGTCCTCATATGATATGGAATCAAGGCTTTCTTTTCACCGTAGTTTCTTCTGTATACATTTTACTTTTGCTGATATCATTCCTGAAATATTGCACTCAGAATTTAATAAAATACTCAAGAAGGCATTTGCCTTCCCAGGTCCTCCCATAGCAGCCCATTCCACTTGGGGACAGTTCTTATTTTAGGTAAAATTTTACTGACATTAAACCTTAATGTTCAGGACTTCTGGGAGCCAAGATGGCAGAGTAAGTAAATTGCTCTCACTTTCCCACATTCATCTCCAAACAACAATAAAATAGTGCCCCAGAACAAATCCTGGAACAGTAGAGCCAGTAAAAGGGGTGGAGCAGTCTTTTAGCCCAGGAAACTTGCAAGAAAGTTCCCTCTCAATTGCATGAAAGGGGAGCACATTTCAGGACAGGAAGTATCCCAGCAAGCCAGTGGTAAGCCCTACCTCCTAAAAGCAGTGGAAGATCCTGAGCCCCAGTGTGGTGGAACAGGCAAATGCCAACACCAGGAACCCCCACATGCCTTAGCATAGCCAGGAGAAAAGGCAGACTCCAACTTAGAGAACCACCACATGCTTCAGCACAGTCCCAGGCAAACAGGCATTCTCCAGGGGCCAGAACTCCAGGTGCTTCAGTGTAGCCCAGAGAAACACAGAAAAATCACACCTGGCCTCAGCACACACCAAACACCATTATTAGGACCTCAGCTCTGCACCACGTAATGTACCAGACCCCTATAATCTCCAGCTGCCAACACCTGAGGCACCAGCACACAAAGCCAGTGACCAGGTCCCTGGCCCTCAGCACAAGAAGTTTGGGACAATGCCCTCTGTACTCCAGCAGGAGAACTCAACTTTAAAAGCCAGGAAATAGACAAAAAATGAACAAGAAGCAAAAACAAAAAACATTGACCATAGAAAATTAATATGGTGAGAGGGAAAATCAAAACACAAACTCAGAAGAGGACAACATTGTCAATACACATACATCCAAAACCTCAAAGGAAATATGAATTAGTCTCAGGCCCAAAAAGCCTTCTTAGAAGAGCTCAAGAAGAATTTTTAAAAGCCAAATAAGAGAAGTAGAAAAAAAATTCAGAAAAGAAATAAGAGGTATGAAAGAGAGAGTCAATATCTTGGAAAAGGAAGAACAAAAATTGACTAAAGAAAACAATTCCCTAAAAAAAGAAATGTAATTGGCCAAACGGAAAAAGACACCGAGAAAAACAATTCCTGAAAAAAGCAGAATTGGCCAAATAGAAGAGGAAGTAAAAAAGCTAACTGAAGAAAACAATTCTTTAAAAATTAGACAAAACAACCTGGAAAAACCTACACGACATAATGCTGAGTGAGCGGGGCAGAGCCAGGAGAACATTATACAAAACCACAGATATATGGATTCCGTGAGGACCAACCCTGACAGACTTCGCTCTTCTCAGCAACACAAGGTACAAAGACAACTCCAAAGGACTCACGATGGAGAATGCTGTCTCCATCCAGAGAAAGAACTATGAAGTTTGAATGCAGATGGAGTCACACTTCATGCTCGCCCTTTTTTCCCCCTTTTTTTCTTCTCTTCTGTTTTTGGTTTTGGGTGTTTTTTTGTTTTTTATTTTTTTGGTTCTGTTTCTTCTCTCTCATGATTCATTCCATTGGTCATAATTCTTCTCCACAACTTGACTAGTGCATAAATTAATTCAATGCGAAGTTATACATGGTAGTTATATGAGATTCCATGCCGTCTTGGGGAGGGAGGGGGCAGGGAGGGGAGAAAATCTGGAACTCAAAATTATGTAGAACTGTGTGTTGCAAACTAAATATAAATTAAACTAAACTAAAAATGAATTAAAAAAATTAGAATTGGACAAGTGGAATTAATGGCTCTATGATGCATCAAGAATGAGTGAAAATCGAAAGAATGAAAAAATAGAAGAAAATGTAAAAACCTTCACTGGGAAAACAACTGACCTCAAAAATAGATCCAGGAGACATAATTTAAGGACTACTGGACTACCTGAAAGCCATGATAAAAAAAGAGCCTGGGCAGCATCTTTCAAGAAATTAGTAAGGAAAACTGCCCTAAAATCCTAGAACTAGAGGCTAAAATAGTCATTAGAATCCACTGATCACCTCCCAAAAGAGATCACAAAATCAAAACTCCAAGGAATATGGTAGCCAAATTCCAGAATTACCAGTTCAAGAAGAAAATACTGCAAGTAGCCAGAAAGAAACAATTTCAATATCATGAAACTACAGTCAGGATTGCAGAGGACTTAGCAACTTCTACATTAAAGAATCAGAAGGCTTACAATATGGTATTCTGGAATGCAAAGGAGCTTGGATTATAACTAAGAATCAACTACCCCGCAAACCAGAGCATAATCTTTCAGGGGAAAATGAAATAATTTCAATGCAGTAAGGGATTTTCAGTAATTCCTGATGAAAAAGCACAGCTGAACAGAAAATTCAATCTTCAAATACAAGATTCGAGAGAAGTGTAAAAAGTTAAACAGGAAAGAGAAAAATGCTATTCAATAAGGTTTAACTGTTTGTACCCCTACATGGGAAGATGATACTTGTAACTCTTGGGAACTGTATCTTTATTATGACATTTAGAAGGGGTATACCTAGACAGAGGTGATGGGTAAAAATTGACTTTGATGTGATGATAAAAACTTAATTAAAGGGTGAAAAAAGAATTGTACTGGAAGAAGAAAGGGGGAAGAGCCACAAAGACCTATTACAGTAGAGGGACAGAAGGGAGGGAGGGGCACAGTGTTTGCATCTTTCTCTCATCAGATTTGGCTCAAAGAGGGAACAACATACACATTCAGTTGGTTATAGAAATTCACCTTACTCTATGAAGAAATAGGAGTGGAAAGGGGAAAGAAAAGGAAGGGAGTGGATTGAAAAGGAGGGAAGAAGGGAGGAAAAAAAACAGTGTGGGAAAGGGGAAAGAAAAGGGAAGGGGGCTGATAGAAGGGAGGGGAGATTAAGGAGGCAGTGACCAGAAGCAAAACACTGGTGAGGAAGAAAAGGATGAAAGGAGAGAGAAAAGCAAAAATGGGATGGAGGGGAATAGGATGGAGAGAAAGACACAGAAATTATAATTGTGCATATGAATGGGATGAACTCTCCCGTAAAACAGAAGTGGTTAGCAGAGTGGATTAAAAACTATAATCCCACAACATATTGTTTACAAGGAGGGAGAGAGACACAGAGTCAAGGTAAAAGGCTGGAGCAAAATATATTATGGTTCAGATGAAGTAAAAAAAAAGTTGGGGGTAGCAATCCTGATCTCAGACACAGCAAAAGCAAAAATATATCTAATTAAAAAGGCTAAAGAGGGAAACTGCATCCTACTAAAAGGTACCGGAAACAATGAAGTAATATCGATACTAAACATATATGTACCAAGTAGTATAGCATCCAAATTCTTAAAGGAGATGTTAAATGAGTTACAGGAAGAAATAGACAGCAAAACTATACTATTGGGGGACCTGAAACTTCCCTTCTCAGAACTAGATAAATCTAACCATAAAATAAATGAGAAAGAAGTTAAGAGGAGAATAGAATTTTAGAAAAGTTAGATATGGTAGACCTCTGGAGAAAACTGAATGACAATAGAAAGGCATATGCCTTTTTCTCGTTGGTACAGGGCACCTACACAAAACTTGACCATGGATTAGGGCATAAAAGTCTCACAATCCAATGAAGAAAGGCAAAAATATTAAATACATCTTTTTTCAGATCATGACGCAAAAACAGTTATGTATAATAAGGGGTTATGATGGACTAAAAATTAATTGGAAACTAAATAATGTAATCCTAAAAAAAATAAATGAGTGAAACAACAAATCGTAGAAACAGTAACTTCACCAAAGAGAATGACAATAGATAACATACAAAACTTATGGAATGCAGCCAAAGCAGTTCTTAGGGAAAATTATATATCTCTAAATGCTTACATGACTAAAATAGAGAAAGAGGAGATCAATGAATTGGGCATGCAATTAAAAAAGCTAGAAAAAGAACAAATTAAAATTTACCAATTAAATACCAATTAGGAATTCTCAAAATCAAGAAGAGATTAATACAATTGAAAGTAAAAGAATCATTGAACTAATAAAGCAAACTAAGAGCTGGTTTTATGAAAAAATCCAATAAAATAGGCAAACTTTGATTAATTTGATTTAAAAAAAGAAGAAAACCAAATGACCAGTATCAAAAATGAAAAGGGTGAATTCACCACCAGTGAAAAGGAAGTCAAAGTAGTAATTAGGAGCTATTTTGCCAAACTGTATGCCAATAAATCTGAGAATCTAAGTGAAATAGATGAATGTTCACAAAAACGTAAATTGCCCAGATTATAGAAAAGGAAATAAAATATTTAAATCACCTCATTTCAGAAAAAAGAAATTGATGGAGCCAAGATGGTGGCTGGAAAGCAGGGACTCACTTAAGCACTCCTCCAGGTCCCTCCAAACACCTGTAAAAATGACTCTGAACAAATTCTAGAGCTGCAGAACCCACGAAATAGCAGAGGGAAGCAGGGCTCCAGCCCAGAACAGCCTGGATGGTCACTGGGAAGGGTCTATAGCACAGTGCTGGGAGTGGAGAGCAGCCCAGCATGGGCTGCACCAGGACCAACCAGCCCAGGAGTCAGGTGGAGCATGCCATAGGGCCCTGAATCATTGAGCTGTGGCAGTTACCAGACTTCTCAACCCACAAACGCCAAAGACAACAGAGCAGGTTAGTGGAAAGACTGCTGGATCGGAATGAGAACTGTCAGCCCAAGCCCCCGGGGGTGTTGGAGGTGGTATGGAGCGGTGGGTAGCAGCAGCAGGAAGTTCCTGCAGCTGTTTCCAGATCTCTAGCTGTGGTTGCTTCAGGCCCCAGGCCCACCAGGTGGGAGGAATTAAGTGGTGGATCAGAGTGGGAGTGCAGACCTTGCTTTGCCATGCTTGGATCTGGGTTGCTGTCCTGGTTGGTGGTTCTTGTGGGAGGAGAAGCACTGCTGTAGCAGAGTTTGCTGTGTAGAAGTAGCTCTGAAAACAGCAGCACAGCCCCTAAAGCTTGGGACAAAGTACTCTGTACTCTACAAGCAGTCATACCCTGACAAAAAACTCAAGGGCCAAGTAGTTGGATGGACATGAATAGGCAGCAAAAAAAGGTCGCTGGCTCAGACTCAGACTCTGACTCTAGAATCATTTTTGGTGACAAAAAAAGATCAAAACATACAGTCAGAAGAAGTTAACAAAGTCAAAGAGCCTACATCAAAAGCGTCCAAGAAAAATATGAATTGGTCTGAGGCCATGGAAGAGCTCATAAAGGATTTGGAAAAGCAAGTAGAAATAGAGGAAAGATTGGGACGAGAAGTGAGAGCGATGCAAGAAAATCATGAAAAACAAGTCAATGACTTGCTAAAGGAGACCCTTCAAAATACTGAAGAAAATAGTACCTTAAAATGTAGACTAACCCAAATGGCAAAGGAGCTCCAAAAAGCCAATGAAGAGAAGAATGCCTTGAAAGGCAGAATTAGCCAAATGGAAAAGGAGGTCCAAAAGACCACTGAAGAAAATATTACCTTAAAAATTAGACTGGAGTAAGTGGAAGCTAGTGACTTTATGAGAATTTGAGATATTATAAAACAGAACCAAAGGAATGAAAAAATGGAAGACAATGTGAAATATCTCATTGGAAAAACCACTGACCTAGAAAATAGATCCAGGGGAGATGATTTCAAAATTATTGGACTAACTGACACCCATTATCAAAAAAAGAGCTTCGACATCATCTTTCAAGAAATTATCAGGGAAAACTGCCCTGATATTATAGAACCAGAGGGTAAAATAGAAATTGAAAGAATCCACCGATCACCTCCTGAAAAAGGTCCCAAAAAGAAATCTCCTAGGAATATTGTAGCCAAATTCAAGAGCTCCCAAATCAAGGAGAAAATGTTGCAAGCATACAGAAAGAAACAATTTGAGTATTGTGGAAACAGAATCAGGATAACACAAGATCTAGCAGGTCCACATTAAGGGATTGTAGGGCTTGTAATATGATACTCCAGTGGTCAATAGAGCTAGGATCAAAACCAAGAGTCACCTACCCAGCAAAACTGAGTATAATGCTCCAAGGCAAAATATGGATTTTCAATAAAATAGAGGACTTTCAAGCTTTCTCAGTGAAAAGCCCAGAGCTGAATAGAAAATTTGACTTTCAAATACAAGGATCAAGAGAAGCATGAAAAGGTAAACAAGAAAGAGAAATCATAAGGGACTTACTAAAGTTGAACAGTTTCGTTTACATTCCTACATTGAAAGATGATGGGTGTAATTCATGAGACCATTCTCAACATTAGGGTAGTTAAAGGGAATACACATATGTATGGACAGAGGGCACAGGGGGAGTTGAATATGAAAGGATGATATCTGAAGAATAAAATAAAACTGAGGGGTGAGAGAGGAATGTATTGAGAGAGGGAGAAAGGGAGAGATAGAATGGGGTAAATTATTTGACATAAAAGTGGCAAGAAAAAGCAGTTCTATTGGAAGGAAAGAGGGGACAGGTGAGGGGGAACGAGTGAATCTTGTTTTCACTGGATTTGACTTAAGGAGGGAATAATGTACACACTCAATTGGGTGTCTTATCCCCCCAGGAAAGAAGAAGGAAGGAGATAAAAAGGGGGGATGATAGAAGGGAGGGCAGATAGGGGGAGAAGGTAATCAAAAGCAAACACTTTTGAAAAGGGACAGGGTCGAGGGAGAAAACTGGATAAAGGGGGACAGGATAGGATGAAGGGAAATATAGATAGTCTTTCACAACATGATTATTGTGGAAGTGTTTTACATAATGATACATGTGCTGCGTATGTCGAATTGCCTGCCTTCTTAGGAAGGGTGGTTGGGAAGGAAAGAGGGGAGAGAATTTGGAACTCAAAGTTTTTAAAGTGGATGCTCAAAAAAAGTTGTTTTTGCATGCAACTAGGAAATAAGATATACAGGCAACAGGGCATAGAAATCTATATTGCCCTACAGGAAAGTAAGGGGAGAGGGGATTGGGGGCATTGGGGTGACAGAAGGGAGGGCTGACTGGGGAAAGGGGAATCAGAATATATGCCATCTTGGAGTTGGGGGGAGGGTAGAAATGGGGGCAAAATTTGTAACTCACAATCTTGTGGAAATCAATGCTGAAAACTAAAAACATATTAAATAATATAATATGGAATTCTTTAAAAAAAAAGTAATTGAACAAGCCATCAATGAACTCCCTAAAGAAAAATCGCCAAGCTCAGATGGATTTACAAGTCAATTCTACCAAACATTTTAAGAAGAATTGATTCCAATACTATATTAACTATTTGGAAAAAAATAGGGAAAGGAGTCCTACCAAATTCTTTTTATGATACAAATATGGTCATGTTACCTAAACAAGGAAGAACCAAAGTGGAGAAAGAAAAATATAAAACAATTTCCCTAGTGAATATTGATGCAAAACTTTAAAATATTAGCAAAGAGATTACAGTAATTTATCAACAGAATAATACACTATGTCCAGGTGGGATTTATGGCAGGAATGATGGGCTGATTCAGTGTTAGGAAAACTATCAGCACAATTGACCAATAACAAATCTAACAGAAATCATATGATTATCTCAATAGATGCAGAAAAAGCTTTTGACAAAATACAATATTATTCCTGTTGAAAATAGTAGAGAGCATAGGAATAAAGAGAGACTTCTTCAAATTGATAAGCAGTATTTTTCTAAAACCATCAGCAAGCATTATATGTAATGGAGATAACCTAGAAGCATTCTCTGTAAGATCAAGAGTGAAACAAGGATGCCCATTATCACCACTGTTATTCAATACTGTACTAGAAATGTTAGTTTTAGCAATAAAAGAAGAAAAAGAAACTGAAGGAATTAGAATTGGCAATGAAGAAACAAAGCTATCACTCTTTGCAGATAATATTGTGGTATACTTAGATAATCCTGGAGAATCAACTAAAAAAATACTTGAAATAATTAATAACTTTAGCAATGTTGCAGGATATAAAATAAATCAACACAAGTCATTGGCATTTCTATGTATTACTAACAAACCCAGAAATGAGAGAAAGAAAAAATTCCATTTAAAATATCTGTAGACAATATAAAATATTTGGGAGTCTACCTGCCAAGACAAACCTAGAAACTATATGAATGCAATTACAGAACATTTTTTTTTGCAGAAATAAAGTCACATCTAAATAATTGGAAAACTATCAGTTACTCATGAGTAGGCTGAGCTAATATAATAAAAATGACAATTCTACCTACATTAATTTACTTATTCACTTCAATATCAATCAAAAAACCAAAAATTATTTTACAAATCTGGAAAAAGTAATAACAAAATTCATCTGGAAGAAAAAACGGTCAAGAATATCAAGGGAATTGATAAAAAGAAATGCAAAAGAAGGCAGACTAGCTGTACCAGATCTAAACCAGTATTCAAAAGCAGCAACTGTCAAAACTATTTGGGATGGGCTAAGAAGTGGGGTAGGTTAGGTACATAAGACACAGTAGTCAATGACTAGAGTAATCTATTGTTTGATAAACCCTAAGACTCCAGCTACTGGGATAAGAACTCACTGTTTGACAAAAACTGCTGGGAAAACTGGAAAATAGGCAGAAAGTAGGCAGACCAGTATTTCATCCCCTTTACCAAGGTCAAAATGAGTATATGATTTAGACACAAGGGTGATACCATGAGCAAATTATGAAAGCAAGAAATAGTTACCTTTCAGAGCTATGGAGAAGGGACGAATTTATGACCAAACAAGACATGGAGATCATTATTAAATGCAAAATGGGTAATTATGATTACATTAAATTAAAAAAGATTTTGCAGAAACAAAACCAATGCAACCAAGATGAGAAGGAAAGCAGGAAACTGGGAAAAAAATTTATAGCCAGTGTCTCTAATAAAAGTCTCATTTCTTAAATATATAGAGAATTGAGTCAAATCTATAAGGATACAAGTCATTCCCTAACTCATAAATGGTCGAAAGATATAAGGAGGCAGTTTTCAGATGAACAAATTAAAACTATCTATAGTCTTATGAAAAAATGCTCTAAATCATTAATGATTAGAGAAATGCAGTTTAAAACAACTCTGAGGTACCACCTCACACCTACTAGATTGTCTAATATGACAGAAAAGGAAAATAATAAATGGAGAAGGTGTGGGAAAATTGGAACACTAATACATTATTGGTGGAGTTGTGAACTAATCCAACAGTTCTGGAGAGCAAGTTGGAACCATGCCCAAGTGGCTATGAAACCGTACATACCCTTTGATCCAGCAATACCACTGCCAGGTCTGTATCCCAAAGAGATTATAAAAAAGGTAAAAGGACCCACATGTACAAAAATATTTTTAGCAACTCTTTTTGTGGTGGCAAAGAATTGGAAATTGGGGGAATTCTCACCAATTGGAAATGGCTGAACAAGTTGTGGTATATGAATGTAATGGAATACTATTGTTTTATAAGAAATGATGAGTAGGTGGGTTTCAGAAAAACCTGGAGAGACTTTCATGAACTGATCCTGAATGAAGTGAGCATAACTGGAAGAATATCGTACACAGTAACAGCAACATTGTGTGATGACCAACTTTAATAGACTCAGCTCTTCTCAGCAGTACAATAATCCAAAACAATTTGAGAGAACATTTCCTTGTGGAAAATGCTATCCACATCCAGTGAAACAACTATGTAGTCTGAATGCAGATCAAAGCATATTATTTTCTCTTTTTTTTTCTTTCTCATGGTTTTTCCTTTTTGTTCTAGTTCTTCTTTCACAACATGACTAATATAGAAATATGTTTAATATGACTGTATGTGTATAGCCTGTATCAGTTTGCAGGCTATTTTGGGAAGGAGAAGGAGGGAGAAAAAAATTTGGAACTCAGGATCTTATAAAAGTGAATGCTGAAAACTGTCTTTAATGTAAATTAAAAATTGCTAAAAAGAACAAACAAACCAAAAAACCCAGTGTTCCTCTCTTTGGCTTTTATCCGTTACTCTTAAACTACCCACCCTGTTGAAACAGAACAAGTCCATATTTTCTTCCAAGTAGTAGTCCTTCAAGTATTTGAAGACAGCAATCACTTCCTCTTTTTTTAGAGCCCACTTTTGGATTTACAAGTGTGTTTTTCTAGACCTAGAATAATTGGCAGGTAACTTTTATTCTGTATTCATGCCCCTGGTTTGTTTAGACCCTATGGGATTGATTAGCCCTGGCCTTCTCAAGTCTGGTTTAGTCTGCTGTCAACTCAATTTGCATCATGACATTATGGTGAGCCTCATAAATGAGGACGTAATCTACTAATTTATGAAATAAACCTTTGCAATTGCTAGTTCCCTTTTCCTAAACTGAACTCCTGCCTGATGGGTATTTCATTGAGCCTGAAAGAATCAAAGTGTCTTTGCCCTGTTGACCAGGTCCTGTTGCTTCCTAGCAATGTGTCATCTTCAACAATAAAAAAAAATCTTGCCATATCTCTTTGAAACGCAGGTGCTTAGTCCTTCATGTTCGCGTAAACCTTTGTCCTTTAAATGGCTTTGAAGTTGATGAATATGGTGATGTTTCACTAATCCTTCTCAACTATTTTGTGAGCCTTATATGATATAGGTTTGATGTTTTCAGAGTGGTAGGATATAATCTCGCTCCATTTTCAGAACTGCTAGTAAAGACATAGTAAAATAAATGACATGTAAGTATAGAAAGAGTAGCTTCCATAACATATTTCTACTTTTCATTAAAAGTCATAAAATATTGAGATTGAGTAGGCCAAATCTTTTCTTGAGATAATTGATTGCTTATTCAGTAATACTGAATTATTAAACATGAAGTATGACATCTTGACCATAAAACTACTAATTTTTATTTGTCAGTACATTCCAACAATCTACTTGAGGGCATCCAGATGGAATTAACACTGACTTCCTTTGTATAAACTTCCAATTTCACAAAGAATCCTATGGCACTTTAAAAGTTGTTATCTTAATGCTATGAGTGTCTTCTGTCTTGCTTCATCATAGAATAAAGCACCGCCCCCCTTGCCTAAGAGATTTTGGTACTTCTTGTTGATTATGAGTTAGAAGCTCCCCATTAAGAGCATAATATCTATAATCATAACAATTTTATAGAAGGTAAGATTTAAATTATTTATTTATTTTGGAACTCAAAATCTTAATAAAGTGAATGCTGAAAATGATCTTTACATGTAAATAAAAAATTGCTTAAGAAAAGGCACCCCCCCAAAAAAAACCTTTGATGTTCCTCTCTTTGATTTTTATCCATTTAGCTTCTTTTTATTTGAGTTCCATATTCTCTCCCTTCCTCCTACCCTCTGTAAAGGCAATCAGTGAATGGGAAGATCTTCCCCGCCCATTTGAGTGGGCTTGGGGGTGGCTCTCAGGGTCCTGGGGGGAGTGGCTAGGACTGGAGCCAATGGAAGCCTGTGGTGGGAGGAGCTTGCTGAACAGTTGGAGCAGAGCTAAGAGGCAGTTGGTGAGAGCAGTTAAGAGCTAAAGGAGAGAGGAAGCAGTCAGCTAGCTGGAACAGAGCTTGGAGATTGTGGTGGAAGTGGCTGAAGCAGCGGCAATGGTGGCAGGCGCTACAAAAAGGCAGGACTGACCCTCGTGGAGACTGGAGAGTGCTGAGCTGGGGCTTGAGGACAGTGGGTGGTCTTCTTCCTGGAGGGCCCTGGCATTGCGGGGGAAGCACCAGTATGGCTTGGTTTGCTTCCATAATGTTTTTCTGTGGCCTGGTCACTATTATGAGATGGGCATACTGGTTTTGGAAGATTCTTACCAGGATGTCAAACTGGGGACACTGGTACATGGGTCTGCTATTTTTGAGTTTCAATAAATGCTTTAACTCCTCTGTCTTCTACTTAGAGAATTCCTTATATCCTGTGATTCTGGACCGAATAGGCATATTCATGATTATCTTTGAAGTCATGAATTCTGCCTTAATGATATACCCTCCTCCACAAATTAAAAAGGCAAGCAATATGATATCAATTATACATGTTAAATTGTGCAAAACATACTACAGAAGTGTTGGATCAGCTCACAACTCCACCAACAATGTATTAGTGCTCCAGTTTTCCCACATCTTCTCCATTTATCATTTTCCTTTTATGTCATATTAGCCAATCTGGTAGGTGTGAGGTGGTATCTCAGAGTTATTTTAAACTGCATTTCTGAGGTAAGCTAACCTTCTCCCCATGCCGGGACATCGGCATCCCCCCCACCCCCGGACGCCGGGCTCCTTCTGGCTCCTCTCCTTTCTTTCCCGCAGGCGAAACCGAAGCCCTCGCAATCCACATCACCATGAGCAAAGATTCCGAGGTGGACATGGCGGAGGTGGACATGAAGGAGGTGGAGCTCAACGAGCTGGAGCCCGAGAAGCAGCCCATGAATGCGGCCGCCCCGCCGCCCGCCGCCTCGGGGGGCGAGAAGAACGGCGTGGTCAAGGTCAAGGTGGCCGACGACGAGGCTGATGCCGCGGCCGCCTCCAAGTTCACGGGCCTGTCCAAGGAGGAGCTGCTGAAGGTGGCCGGGAGCCCCGCCTGCGTGCGCACCCGCTGGGCCCTGCTGCTGCTCTTCTGGCTGGGCTGGCTGGGCATGCTGGCCGGTGCCGTGGTCATCATCGTGCAGGCGCCCTGCTGCCGCGAGCTGCCCGTCCAGCGCTGGTGGCACCAGGGTGCCCTGTACCGCATCGGAGACCTGAAGGCCTTCCAGGGCCAGCCCCGTAACGCCAACGGGAGTCTGCCAGGGGTGAAGGCCCATCTCGATTACCTGAGCACCCTCAAAGTGAAGGCCCTGGTGTTGGGGCCCATCCACAAGAACCTTGAAGATGACCTTGCTAAGACGGACCTGCTGCAGATCGACCCCACCGTGGGCTCCCAGAAAGAGTTCCTCCAACTCTTAGAAGCAGCTAAGAAAAAGAACATCCAGATCATTCTAGATCTCACTCCCAACTACCAAAGTTAGAACAGCTGGTTTCTGAAGAACGAGAGTGAAGAAGTGAGTGAGAAGATGAAGGAAGCCCTGAGCTTTTGGCTGAAGGCCGGTGTGAATGGTATCCAGGTCCATGATGTCCAGAAGCTTAGCGATGCGGCTTCATTCCTGTCTCATTGGAGTAACCTCACTCATAGCATCAGTGATGACAGGGTCCTGATTGCCGGAACAGGAGCCTCAGACCTTTGGGAGATCTTGAGCCTGCTGAATGATACTGAGCTGCTGAGCAGCTCGTACCTAGGAGACTTTGAGAAAAGGAGTTCCTCAGGGAAAGAGCTGAAAGAATTGGTCGATAGCTACCTGAGCGCCGCTGGTGGCCGCTGGTGCAGCTGGACATATTCTCAGGTCGGCCACTTGGCCTCCTATATGCCAGCCCATCTTCTCCGTCTCTACCACCTATTGCTGTTCACACTTCCTGGGACACCTGTCTTTAGTTATGGGGATGAAATTGGCTTGCAGGCGGCCACCGTCCCCGGACAGCCTGCTGAAACCCCCATCATGCTTTGGGATGAAAAAACACTTGGGCCTTCTGAGTCCGTGAACCTCAACATTACTGTCCAGGGCCAGACTAAGGACCCCACCTCTCTCCTTGCTCTGTTCCGTAAACTGAGTGACAGCCGAGGGAAGGAGCGGTCCTTGCTGCACGGGGACTTTGTGGTCCTGCCCACCCAAGATGACCTCTTTGCCTATGTGCGATACTGGGACCAAAATGAGCGATTCATCGTTGTCCTCAACCTGGGCCCCACGAGCCATGAGGCTGAGCTGAGGATGCCCTCTGTGTCGGGCAGCCAGAAGCTGGAGCTTCCCGAGAAGGCAGCCCTGGTGCTCAGCACCCAAGGGAGCCACCAGGAAGGCAGCATGCTGTTCTTGCACAAGCTGGCTGTGGCCCCGGGGGAGGGGCTGCTGCTCAAATTCCCCTATGTGGCCTGAGCTGCCCGCTGGGTCTCCTCTTCCCGTTGGGTCTTTGTTGTGTTTGTGTGTGTGTTGGCAGGGCTGGGGAGCGGGGGGAGGGTTTGGGATTTTTTTTTTACTGTTGAAGATGTCATGGAAAGAAGTTTTGAGCCTGTAGCTGTGTATTAAAATGATAGTGATGAGCAAAAAAAAACCAAAAACCAAAAAACAAAAAAAAACAAAAAAAACTGCATTTCTGTAATCATTAGTGATATAGAGCATTTTTTTTCATATGACTATAGATAGTTTTAATTTCTTCATCTGAAAACTGCCTATTCATATCCTTTGACCATTTATCAGTTAGGGAATGACTTGTATTCTTATAAATTTGACTCAGTTCTTTATATATTTTAGAAATAAGGCCTTTATCAAAGACCCTGCCTATAAAATTTTTCCCAGTTTTTTGCCTTCCTTCTCATCTTGGTTGCATTGTTTTTGTCTCTGCAAAACCTTTTAAATTTAATGTAATCATAATTATCCATTTTGCATTTCATAATGTTCTCTATGTCTTGTTTGGCCATAAATTCTTCCCTTCTCCATAGCTCTGACAGGTAAACTATTCCTTGCTTTCCTAATTTACTTATGACATTATCCTTCATGTCTAAATCATACCCATTGGTATAGGGTGGGAGATGTTGGTCTGCCTACTTCCTGCCATACTATTTTCCAGTTTTCCCAGCATTTTTTGTCAAACAGTGAATTCTTATCCCTGAAGTTGGTGTCTTTGGGTTTATCAAACATTAGATTACTCTAGTCATTGACTGCTGTGCCTTATGACTATTCCACTAATCCACTACTTTATTTCTTAGCCAGTACCAAATAGTTTTGATGATTGCAGCTTTGTAATATAGTTTTAGATCTGGTGCAGCTAGGCCACCTTCCTTTGCATTTTTTTTCATTAATTCTCTTGCTATTCCCTTTTGTTCTTCCAGATGAATTGTGTTATTATTTTTTTCTAGCTTCAGAAAATATTTTGGTAGTTTGAATTGAATACATAATTTGCAATGAATACATAAATAAATTTAGGTAGAATTGTCATTTTTATTATATTAGGTCAGCCTACTCATGAGCAACTGATAGTTTTCCAATTATTTATATGTGACTTTATTTATATGAAAAGTATTTTGTAATTGTATTCTTATAATCTTTGGGTATGTCTTGATAGGTAGACTCCCAAATATTTTTTATTGTCTACAGATATATGAAATGGAATTTTTCTTTCTATCTCTTGCTGCTGGCCTTTATTGGTCATATAAAGAATTGCTGATGATTTATGTGGATTTATCTTATGTTCTCCTACTTTGCTGAAGTTGTTCATTATTTCAAATAGTTTTTTAGTTGATTCTTTAGGATTCTATAAGTATGCCATCATATTATCTGCAGAGAATGATTACATTTGTTTCCTCATTGCCTATTCTAATTCCTCTAATTTCTTTATTTTCTTTTGTTGCTAAAGCTAACATTTCTAGTACAATCTTGAACAATTGTGGTGATAAAGGGCATCCTTGTTTCACCCTTGATCTTATTGGGAATGTTTCTAGCTTATCTCCATTACATATGATCTTGCTGATGGTTTTAGAAAGATACCGCTTATCATTTTAAGGAAGTCTCCCTTTATTCCTATGCTCTCTAGTGTTTTTAATAGGAATAGGTACTGTATTTTGTCAAAAAGTTTTTTCTGCATCTATTGAGATAATCATATGATTTCTGTTAGATTTGTTATTGGTCAATTGTGCTCATAGTTTTCCTAACACTGAATCAGCCCATCATTCCTGCCACAAATCTCACCTGGACATAGTGTATTATTCTGTTGATAAATTACTGTAATTTCTTTGCTAATATTTTATTTAAATTTTTTGCCTCAATATTCTTTAGGGAAATTGGTCTATATTTTTATTTCTCTGTTTTGACTCTTCCTGGTTTATGTATCAGTATCATATTTATGTCATAAAAATAATTTCATGGGACTCCTTCTTTGCCTATTTTTTCAAATAGTTTATGTAATATTAGAATTAATTGTTCTTTAAAAGGTTTGATAGAATTCACTTGGCCCTGGAGATTTTTCTTAGGGACTTCATTGATGGCTTGTTCAATTTATTTTTCTAAAATGAAGCTATTTAAGTATTTTCATCCTCCTCTGTTAATCTAGGCAATTTATATTTTTGTAAATATTAATCTGTTTCAATTAAATTGTCAGATTTATTGGCACACAGTTTGGCAAAATAACTCCTATTTATTGCTTTGACTTCCTCTTCACTGATGGTGAATTCACCTTTCCCATTTTTGGTACTGGTCACTTGGCTTTCTTCTTCCTTTTTTAAAATCAAATTAGCCAAAAGTACCTCTATTTTATTGTTTTTTTTTCCACAAACAAGCTCTTAGTTTTATTTATTAGTTCAATAGTTTTCTTAGTTTCCGTTTTATTAATCTCTCCTTTGATTTTGAGAATTTCTAATTTCGTTCTTTTTTTTTTAGCTTTTTGAGTTGCAAGCCCAATTCATTGAGCTGTTCTTTCTCTATTTTATTTATTTAAGCATGTAAAGATATGCAATTTCCCCTAAGAACTTCTTTGGCTGCATCCCATAAGTTTTGGTATGTTGTCTCATTATTGTCTTTCTCTTTGTTGAAATTACCGATCATTTCTATGATTTGTTGTTTTATCCATTTATTTTTAAGATCAAATTATTTAGTTTCTAATTAGTTCTTAGCCTATCTTTCCATGGCCCTTTATTACACATAATTTTCATTGCATCATGATCTTAAAAGGATGCATTTAATATTTCTGCCTTTCTGCATTGGATTTGAGGGTTTTATGCCCTAGTACATGATTAAGTTTTATGTAAGTGCCATGTACCACTGAGAAAAAAGGTATATTCCTTTCTATTTCCATTCAATTTTCTCCAGAGGTCTACCACATCTAACTTTTCTAAAATTCTATTAACCTCCTTAACCCTTTCTTGTTTATTTTGTGGTTAGATTCATCTAGTTCTGATAGGGGGAGTTTGAGGTCCTCTACTACTATAGTTTTGCTATTTCTTCCTGTAACTCATTTAATTACTCCACTAAGAATTTGGAGGCTATACATTATGGTGCATACATGTTTAGTATTGGTATTACTTAATTGTCTAGGTTACCTTTTAGCAAAATGTAGTTTCCTTCCTTATCTCTTTTAATTAAATGTAGTTTTGCTTTTACTTTGAGATCAAGATTGCAATTCCTGCTTTTTTTTTACTTTATATTCTACTCCAGCCTTTTACCTTTACTCTGTATGTTAACTCTTTGCTTCAAATGTGTTTCTTGTAAACAGCATATTGCTGCTATCCACTTCATTATCCACATCGCTATCTACTTCTGTTTTATGCGAGAGTTCATCACATTCAAAATTTGCAGTTAAGATTATTAACTGTATTTTTCTCCATCCTATTTCTCCCCTGCTTATACTTTTCTCTTTCCTTTCACTCTTTCCCTCCTCACCAGTGTTTTGCTTTTGACCACTAATTCCATCAGTCTGTCTTCTCTTCTATCCACGCTTTTCTGTTTTCTATCCTCTTTCCCTTCCTTCTTCTCTATAAAGATAAATTCATATACCCAGTGAGTATGCATGTTATTCCCTCTTTCAGCCAAATCCAATGAGAGTAAGGTTCAAACAATAATTAGCCTACCTGTCCTTTTTCCCCTCTACCGTAATAGGTCTTTTGCTCATCTTCATGTGACGTAATTTACCCTATCCTTCCCCCCCTTTCCTTTTCACCCAGTGCAATTTTTTATCTCTTAAATTTTTTTTATTAAACAACTAAAATTGTTTTACAGAGCTAGATAAAATAATAACAAAATTCATCTGGAAGAACAAAAGGTCTGGAATGTCAAGGGAATTAATGAAAAGAAAAGCTAGGGAAAGTGGCCTAGCCATACCAGATCTTAAACTGTATTACAAAGCAGTAATCATCAAAACTACTTGGTATTGGCTAAGAAATAGAGTGGTGAATCAGTGGAATAGGTTAAATAGACAAGACACAGTAGTCAATGAGTATAGTAATATACTGTTTGGGAAACCCAAAGACTTGAGCTTCTGGGATAAAAACTCACTATTTGACACAAACTGCTGGGAAAACTGGAAAATAGTATGGCAGAAACTGGCCATAGACCAATATCTTACCCTGTATACCAAACTAAAGTCAAAATGGGTTCACAATTTAGATATGAAGGCTGATACTGTAAGCAATCTGGGAGAACAAGAAATAGTTTACCTGTGAGATTTATGGAGAACAGAGTAATTGATGACCAAATAAGAGACAGAGAAGATTGTGAAATGCAAAATGGATAATTTTTATTACATTAAATTGAAACATTTTTATTCAAACAAGGCCAATGCAATAAAGATTGGGGGTGAAGCAGAAAACTGGGAAAGAATTTTTAGAACCAGTATCTCTGATAAATCCCTCATTTCTAAAACATATAGAGAACTGAGTTAAATTTATAAGAATACAAGTCATTCCCCAATTGATAAATGGTCAAATGATATGAATAGGTAGTTTTTAGAGGAAGAAATTAAAGATATCTATAGTCATATGAAAAAAATGCTGTATTGATTAGAGAAAGGCAAATCAAAACAACTCTTAGGTACCACATCACACCTGTCAGATTGGCTAACACCACAAAATAGGAAAATGATAAATGCTGGAAAAGATGCTGGAAAATTGGAACACTAATGCATTGTTGGTGGAGTTGTGAACTGATCCAGCCATTTTGGGGAGCAATTTGGAACTATACCCAAAAGGCTGTAAAGATGTGCATACCTTTGGCCCAGCAATACCACTTCTAGGACTGTATCCCAAAGTGATCATACAAATGGGAAAAGGGCCCACATGTACAAAAATATTAATAGCAGCTCTTTTTATGGTGGCAAAGAATTGGAAATTGAAGTGATGCCCATCAATTGGGGAATGGCTGAACAAGCTGTGGTATATCAATGTAATGGAATAGTATTGTGCTATAAGAAATGATGAATGGACAGACTTCAGAAAAACCTGGAAAGACTTATATGAACTGATGCTGAGTGAGGGGAGCAGAGCTAGGAGAACATTGTAAACAGTTACAGACACATTGTGTGATAACTAACTTTGATAGACATGGCTCTTCTCAGCAATGCAAGGTTCTAAGACAACTCCAAAAGACTCATGATGGAAAATACTATCCACATCCAGAGAAAGAATTATGAGTCTGAATGCATATTGAAGCAAACTATTTCCTCTCTCTCTCTTTTGTTTTGTTTCTTCTTTCTCATAGTTCATTCCATTGGTACTAATTTTTCTTTGGAACATGACTAATGTGAAAATATGTTTAATGTGAATGTATATATAGAACCTACTATGTCAGATTGCAAGCCATTTTTGGGAGAGGTAAGGGCGGGAGGGGGAGAAAATTTGAAACTCAAAATCTTGTGGAGCTGAATGTTGTAAACTAAAAATAAATTAATTAATAAAATAAAAAAATATGTCAGAGAAAAGTCACCTCATACTCACACCCTCTGTTGATGTATACCAGTAAAAACTACCCTAATAGACAGTTCTCAAGAATTGCAAGTATGAGCTTCCCCTGGAGGAATGTAAGCAGTTAAACCTTATTGAATAGCATTTTTTTCTTTTCTGTGTACTTTTTTACGCTTCTCTTGAGTCCTGTATTTGAAGATCAAATTTTCTGTTCAGCTCTCCTCTTTTCATCTAGAAAATTTGAAAGTTCCTTCTGCCACTGTGGGCCAGGGACCTGGGTCACTGGCTTTCTGCCATGGGGCTTGAGGTGCTGGCTGTTTGCCCACTGTGCTGGGGTAGCCCAGCCTCATCATGCCTGTTGTGCCCTGGATTTCAGGGTTAGTAATTTGCCTGCTTCATTGGGGCTACAGGCTTCACAACTGGCGTGCTGTGCCACTGGCCTCCTAAACCAGGAGCACAGGGCCCTGGCTGCTGATTTATGCTGTGTCTAAGAGCCTCCCACTGACTTACCCAGACACTGCCTGCCATAGGCTCTGCTCCCCTTTTCCCAATTGAAATGATCCTTTTCTGAAGTCCCTCAAAGTTCTCTTGGGCCAGAAAATTGTGTCATGCCATCTTTTGGGGGATTTTATCACTCTAGAATTCTTTCAGAGGCTTGATTTAACATTATTTCCAAGGGAAATTGGAAAGAGCTCAGACAGCTTCCTGGCTTCTCTTCACCATCTTGGCTCTGCCCCTAAGTAGCACACTTTGTATTATATTATTTATGAAATTGGAACTTCAGGCAGAGCCAAGATGGTGGTGTGAAAGCAGGGACTTACCAGAGATCTATTACAAATTCTGTCAGATACCTCTAAAAAAGAATTTGAGCAGATTTGAGAGAGGTAGAAGCCACTAGGAGACTGAGTGTGGCAGATTTCCAAGCCAGGAGAGTCCACAGGGTCAACAGGATGGATCTGTGGGCTGGAAGATCACTGGTCACACAGGATTGCACCTGACCATACCAGAGCAGGAGCAGCAGCAACCCCAGCCAGTGGACTCAGAAAGAAATCAGCTGGCATCAACTGTGGCACATAAGCTAGCTCCAGCTCAGCACCAGGTGAGTGGCAGTATTACGTAATCTCTAGCTGACAAAACCAGAGGCCACAGCACACAAAGCCAGTAACCAGGTCCCCAGTTCCCAGCACAAGAAGCTTGGGACAGAGTGCACCAGAAGGAGAGATCCACTTTAAAAGCCAGGAAAAAGTCAACCACCATGAAGAAGCAATCCAGAAAGACAAAGACTATTTATGCATACTATGGAGACAGGGAAGATCAAAATACCAATTCAGAAGAGGGCAGCATTGACACTATATCCACATCTGAAACTTCAAAAGGAAATATGAACTGGTCTCAAGCCCAAAAAGCATTCCTGAAAGAGCTCAAGGAGGATTTTAAAAGCCCAATTAGAGAGGTAAAAGAAAAAATGGAAAAAAAAAATCACTGATGACAACAAATCTTTAAAAAGTAAAATTGGTGAAATAGTTGAGGAGGTACAAAACCTAATTGGAGAAAATGACTCCTTGGAAAGTAAAATTGAACAAATGGAAAAGGAGGTGCAGAAGATAAATGAAGAAAACAATTTGTTAAAAATTGGAATTCAGCAAGTAGACACTAATGACTCTATGGGGCATCAAGAATCAGTCAAACAAAATCTAAAGAATGAAAAAATAGAAAAAAAGTGTAAAATATCTCATTGTAAAAATAACCAACCTGTAAAATAGATCCAGGAGAGATAATCTAAGAATGGTCTACCAGAAAGCCATGATGAAAAAAGGGCCTGGACAGTATCTTCCATGAAATCATCAAGGAAGACTTCCTGGAGGTCCTAGAACAAGAGGATAAAACAGTCATCGAAAGAATCCACTGATCACCCCCTGAAAGAGATCCCAAATTGAAAACTCCAAGGACTTTTGTAGCCAAATTCCAGAATTATCAGGTCAAGGAGAAAATACTACAAGCAACCAGAAAGAAGAAATTTAAATATCGTGGATCCACAGTTAAGATCACACAGGACTTTGTGGCTTCTACATTAAAACAGCAAGAGATAGAAAGAGAAATTCCATACAAAGTTACTGAAGGCACTATAAAATATTTGGTAGTCTATTTGCCAAGACAAACCCAGGGCCTATATGAACATAACTATGAAACACTTTTCACGCGAATAAAATCAGATCTAAATAAATGGAGAAATATCAGTTGCTCATGGTTAGGCTGAGCTAATATAATAAAATGACAATTTTACCTAAATTACTCTATCTATTCAGTGCCATACCAATCGAACTACCAAAAAATTATTTTACTGAGCTGGACAAAATAATAACAAAATTCATATGGAAAAACAAGAGGTCTAGAGTATCTAGGGTATTAATGAAAAGACATGCTAGAGAAGGCGGCTTAGTCACACCAGATATTAAACTGTACTACACAGCAGTAGTCATCAAAACTGCCTGGTACTGGTTAAGAAACAGGGGTGTGGATCAGTGGAATAGGATAGGTACACAAGTAGGAGAAATCAACAAGTTTAGCAATCTACTCTTTGATAAACCCAAAGAGGATAGCTTCTGGGCTAATAATTCACTATTTCACAAAAGCTGTTGGGAAAATTGGAAAATGGTAGGGCAAAAACTGGGCATAGACCAATATCTTACACCATATACCAAAATAAAGTCAAAATGGGTTCATGATTTAGGAGTAAAAGCTGATATTATAAGTAATTTGGGAAAGCAAGGAATAGTTTACTTATCAGATTTATGGAAAAGTAAAGAATTCATGACCCAACAAGAGATAGAGAGCATTACAAAATGCAAAATGGATAATTTTGATTATGTCAAATTGAAATGTTTTTGTACAAAAAAGCCAATGCAACAAGAATTAGGAGGGAAGCAGAAAATTGGGAGAAAATCTTTGCAACCAGTTTCTCTGATAAAGGCCTCATATCTAAAATATACAGGGAACTGAGCCAAATATATAGGAATACAAGCCATTCCCCAATTGAAAAATGGTCAAAGGATATGAACAGGCAGTTTTCAGAGGAAGAAATTAAAGCTATCTACAGGCATATGAAAAAATGCTCTGGATCACTACTGATTAGAGAAATGCAAATCAAAATAACTCTTAGATACCACATCGATCCTGTCAGATTGGCTAAAATAACAAATCAGGAGAATGATAAATGCTGGAAAGGATGTGGGGAAATTGGAACATTGTTGCATTGCTGGTGGAGTTGTGAGCTGATCCAGCCATTTTGGAGAGCAGTTTGGAACTATGCCCAAAGGGCTATAGATATGTTCATACCCTTTGACCCAGCAATACCACTTCTAGGGCTGTATCCCAAAGAAATCACACAAGCGGGAAAAGGACCCATATGTACAAGGATATTTATAGCAGCTCTTTTTGTGGTAGCCAAGAATTGGAAATCAAAGGGATGCCCATCAATTGGGGAATGGCTGAACAAGCTGTGGTATATGAAGGTGATGGAATACTATTGTGCCATAAGAAACGGGGATGATACAGACTTCGTAACAACCTGGAAAAACCTACACGACATAATGCTGAGTGAGCGGAGCAGAGCCAGGTGAACGTTGTGCACAGCCACAGATACATGGATTCCGTGAGGACCAACCCTGACATACTGCACTCTTCTCAGCAACCTAAGCTGCAAGGACAACTCCAGGGGACTCACGATGGAGAATGCTATCTTCATCCAGAGAAAGAACTGTGAAGTTTGAATACAGATCGAGGTGCACTACATGCTTGCCTTTTTTTTCTTCTCTTTTGTTTTTGTTTTTGGGTTGTTTTTTTTTTCTTGGTTCTGTTTCTTCTTTCTCATGATTCATTCCATTGGTCATAATTCTTCTCCACAACTTGACTAGTGCATAAATTAATTCAATGCGAAGTTATACATGATAGTTATATGAGACTCCATGCCGTCTTGGGGAGGGAGGGGAGAAAATCTGGAACTCAAAACTATGTAGAATCGTGTGTGGTAAACTAAAAATAAATAAATAAATTAAAAAAAAGATTGGAGGGATTGGAATATGATACTCCAAAAGGCAAAGGAGCTTGGACCACAACCAAAGATCAACTACACAGCAAAATTGAGCATAATTCTTCAGGCAAGGAGATAGACATTCAATGAAATAAGGGAGTTCTAGACCTACCTGATGAAAAGGCCAGAGCTCAATAGAATTAATCTTCAAATATAAAACTAAAAGAGAGACAAAAAGGTAAACAGGGAGAAAAAAACCTTGTTATTCAATAAAGGCAAATTGATTGCATCCTTATATAGGATTATTTACATATATATACACACATATATATATCATATATGTTAATCTTGAGAATGGTATAGTTATTACAACAATTAAAAGGGATATACATAGAAGGTATGAGTATAAATTAACTGATGTGATGATAAAAAATAATTTAGGGGTCCAAAGGGATTGTTCTGAGAAAGGAGGTAAAGAGGAGGTAGAAAATGATAAATTACATAACATGAAGAAGCACAAAAACATATTATAGTAAAGGGAAAGAAGGGAAGGAAAAGAGCAGTGTTTGAGCTTAACTCTCATCAGATTTGCTTCAAGGAGGCAATAACATACTCTGAGAAGTATAGAAATCAAACTTGTCCTACAGGCAGTAGGAAGGGAAAGGGGAAAGAAAAACAGGGGATGGTTAGAAGGGAGGGAAGAAGTAGTAAGGGAAAAGGGTAAGATAAGGGAAGGGAGTTGATAGGGAGGGAAAATTGAGGGAGGCAGTGGTCAAAAGTAAAACTCTTTTGAGGAGGGGAAGGGAGAACGGAGAAATAAAAGCATAAATGGGGGTTGGGGGAATAGAATGGAGAAAAAGACACAGAGACAAATCATAATTGTGAATGTGAATGGGATGAACTCTTCCATATACATTGAAACATGGGGATACACACAGGGTAAGGGTAAAAGGCTGGAGTAGACTATATTATGCTTCAGGTGAAGTAAAAAAAAAGCAGGGGCAGCAATCCTAATCTCAGACAAAGCAAAAGCAAAGAAAGATTTAATTAAAAGAGACAAGGAAGGACACTACATCCTGCTAAATGGCACCATAAACAGTGAAGTAATATCATTACTTAACATATATGCACCAAATGGTACAGCATCCAAATTCTTAGAGGAGAAGGTAAGGGAATTACAGGAAGAAATAGACAGGAAAACTATACTAGTGGGGGACCTCAACCTCCCCCTCTCTGAACTTCATAAATCTAACCTCAAAATAAACAAGAAAGAAGTCAAGGAGGTGAATAGAATTTTAGAAAAGGTAGATATAATAGACCACTGGAGAAAAATGAATGGGGATAGAAATGAATATACCTTTTTCTCAGTAGTACATGGCACCTACACAAAATTGACCATGTATTAGAGCATAAAACCTCACAATCCAATGCAGAAAGGCATAAATAGTCAATGCATCCTTTTCATATCATGATACAATAAAAATTATGTGTAATAAAGGGCCATGGAAAGATAGACTAAAAACTAATTGGAAACTAAATAATCTAATCCTAAAGAATGAGTGGGTCAAACAACAAATCATAGAAACAATTAATAACTTCATTCAAGAGAATGACAATAATAAGAAAACATACCAAAACTTATGGGATGCAGCAAAATTAGTTCTAAGGGAAAGTTTTATATCTCTGAATGCTTACATGAATAAAATAAAGAAGAAAGAGATCAATGAATTGGGCATGTAATTGAAAAAAGCTAGAAAAAAAAACAAATTGAAAATCCCCAATTAAATACCAAATTAGAAATACTGAAAGCCAAAGGAGAGATTAATAAAATTGAAATCAAATAAATTATTGAAATAATAAAAAAAACTAAGAGCTGGTTTTATGAAAAAAAAAGACAATAAAATTGATAAACTTTGGTCAATTTGGTTAGAAAAAGAAAGACAAAAATCAAATTACCAGTATCAAAAATGAAAAGGGTGAATTCACCTCCAATGAAGAAGAAATTAAAATAATAATTAGGAATCATTTTACCCAATTGTATAAACATAAATTTGATAATCTTAGCGAAATGGATGAATATTTACAAAAATATATATTGACCAGATTAACAGAAGAGGAAGCAAAATACTTAAATAACCCCATCTCGGAAAAAACAAATTGAACAAGCCATCAACGAACTCCCTAGGAAAAAATCCCCTGGGCCAGATGGATTTACAAGTGAATTCTATCAAACATTTAAAGAACAATTAATTCCACTACTTTATAGACTATTTGGGAAAATAGGCAAAGAAGGAGTCCTACCAAATTATTTTTATAACACAAATATGGTACTAATTCCTAAACCATGAAAATGCCAAACAGAGAAAGAAAATTATAGACCAATTTCCCTAATGAATATAGATGCAAAAATTTTAAATAAAATATTAGCAAAAAGATTACAGCAACTTATCATGAGAATAATACACTACGACCAGGTAGGATTTATTCCTGGAATGCAAGGGTGATTCACTATTAGGAAAACCATCAGCATAATTTATCATATCAACAACAAAACTTGCAGAAAACATACAATTATCTCAATAGATGCTGAAAAAGCTTTTGATAAAATACAACACCCATTCCTTTAAAACACTAGAAAGTATAGCAATAAATGGAGTCTTCCTTAAAATGATAAGGAGCATCTACCTAAAACCATCAGCAAGCATTATATATAATGGGGATAAGGTAAATTCATTTCCAATAAGATTAGGGCTGAAACAAGGGTGTCCATTATCACCACTATTATTAAATTTTGGTTCTACAAGTGTTAGTTTTAGCAATAGGAGAAGAAAAAGAAATTGAAGGAATTAGAATAGGTGAGAAGAAGCTAAATTATCACTGTTTACTGATGATATGATGATACGCTTAGAGAATCCTAGAGAATCAACTGAAAAACTACTTGAAATAATAAATAACTTTAGCAAAGTTGCAGGATATAAAATAAATCCACATAAGTCCGTGGCATTCCTATATATTACTAGCAAAGCCCAACAGCAAGAGATAGAGAAAGTCTATTTAAAGTTATTGTAGACACTATAAAATATTTGGGAATCTATCTGCCAAGAGAAACCCAGGAATTATATGAAACACAATTACAAAGCACTTCTCATACAAATAAAGTTAGATCTAAATAATTGGAGAAACATCAGTTTCTCATGGTTAGGCTGAACTAGTATAATAAAAATGACGATTTCGGGAGGGTAGAAATGGGGAAAAAATTTGTAATTCAAACTTTTGTTTGAAAATCAATGCTGAAAACTAAATACATTAAATAAATTTAAAAATGAATGCAAGTCAAAAAAATGACAATTTTACCTAAATTAATTTACTTATTCAGTGCCATACCAATCAACCTACCAAAAATTGTTTTACAGAGCTAGATGATATAATAATAAAATTCATTTGGAAGAACAAAGATCCAGAATATCAGGGGAATTAATGAAAAGAAATGCTAGGGAAGGAGACCTAGCCATACTAGATATTAAACTGTATTATAAAACAACAGTCATCAAAACTACTTCACACTGGCTAAGAAATAGAGTGTTGGATCTGGGGAATAGGTTAGGTACACAAGACTCAGTAGTCAATGAATATAGTAATCTACTTTTCGATAAACCCAAAGAGTCTAGCCTCTGGGATAGGAACTCACTATTTTACAAAAACTGCTGGGAAAACTGGAAAATAATATGGCAGAAATTGGGCATAGACCAATATCTTACTCCATATACCAAAATAGGGGCAGCTAGGTGGCACTGTGAGTAGAGCACTGGAGTCAAGATGATCTGAGTTCAAATCCTGCCTCAGACACTTGACATACTTCCTAGCTGTGTGACCTTGGGAAAGTCACTTAACCTGAATTGCCCTGCTTTCCCCCTCCAAAAAAATCCATATACCAAAATAAAGTCAAAATGCATTCACAATTTAGAGATAAAGCCTGATACCATAAGAAATTTGGGAGAGAAGGGAATAGTTTACCTGTCAGACTTATGGAGAAGGAAGAATTTATGACTAAACAAGACATAGCATTATGAAATGCAAAATGGATAATTTTGATTATGTTGACTTGTAAAGTTTTTGTACAAACAAAGCCAATGCAACCAAGATTAGGAGCGAAGCAGAAAATTAGGAAAGAACTTTTACAACCAGTGTCTCTGACAAGGGCCTTATCTCTAAAATATACAAGGAACTGAGTTAAAATTTATAAGAATACAAGTCATTCCCCAATTGATAAATTGTCAGAGTACATGAACAGGCAGTTTTCAGAGGAAGAAATTAAAGATATCTATAGGCATATGAAAAAATGCTCTATCACCATTGATTAGAGAAATGCAATTTAAAACAACTCTCAGGTACCATATCTATCCTGTCAGATTGGCTGACATATCAAAACAGGAAATTGATAAATACTAGAGAAGATGTGGGGAAATTGGAACACTACTGGATTGTTGGTGGAGTTATGAACTGATCCAACCATTCTAGAGAGCAATTTGGAACTATGCCCAAAGGGATATAAAAATGTGCGTACCCTTTGACTCAACAATACTACTTCTAGGGCTATATCCCAAAGAGATCATACAAGGGGCGAAAAGGACCCATATGTACAAAAATATTTATAGCAGCTCTTTTTGTGATGGCAAAGAATTGGGAATTGAGGGGATGCCTATCAATTGGGGAATATTGGGGAATGGGTAAACAAATTGTGGCATATGAATGTAATGGAATACTATTGTGCCACAAGAAATGAGGAGCAGATGGACTTCATAAGAACCTGAAGAGTCTTATGTGATCTGATGATGATGAAGGGAGCAGAACCAGGAGAATCTTGTACACAACCACAGATACATTGCTCCTGTGTTGACTAACTTTGATAGACTTGGCTCTTCTTAACAATGCAAGGTTCTAAGACAGCTCCAAAAGACTCATGATGGAAAAAAGCTATCCATATCCAGAGAAAGAATTATGGAGTCTGAATGCAGATTGAAATAAACTATTTGTTCTCTCTTTTTATTTCTTTATTTTATATTATTTTTGGTTTTGTTACATCTTTCTCATGGTTCATATCACTGGTTATTAGTCCTCTTTACAAACTGATTATTGGGAAAATAAGCTTAATGTGAAGGTATATGTGGAACCTATATCAGATTACATGCCATCTTGGGGAGGAAGGGGAGGAGGAGAAAATTTGGAACTCAAAAAGTTTTGGAACTGAGTCTTGCAAACTAAAAAAAAATAATAATTTTTTGAAAAGAGGAAAAAAGAAATTAGAACTTGATAAACCACAATTTTTTTCTCTAGCAACTTTTTAAAAATAATATTTTATTTTCCCCCAGTTACATATAAAGACAATTTTAAACATTCATTTAAAAAATTTTGAGTTCCAAGTTTTTTCTCTCCCTCCCTCTCTTCCCCCTCCATTAGACCTCAGCAATTTGAGATAGGATCATGCACAGCATATTACATATTAGTCATGTTGTAAAAGAAGACACAGATCCAAAGGACAAGAGAACATGAAAAAAGTGAAATTGAAAAATAATATGCTTCCATCTGCATTCAGACTCCATCAGTTCTTTTTCTGGAAATGGATAGCATTTTTCATCATGAGTCCTTTGGAATTTTCTTGGGTTCTTGTTTTGCTGAGAATAGCTAAGTCATTCATAGTTTAATTATTGTACGGTATTACTATTACTGTGTACAACTTTGTCCTGCTTCTCGTTAGTGACTCTTCAAGCACACTTCCATACAATTATATGTGTTACACTTTCAAGGGTAAATTATTTTTTAAAATAAATTTAATTTTTTTCAGTTGTCTTTTAACAACATTTGTCTGCCTTCTCTCCTTTCCACTGTCCTCCCAACTGAGGAAGAGAAATAAACCCCTTGTTGCAAACATGTATAGTTAAGCAAAACAAATTTGCATACTGACCATGTTCAAATACAAATTGTTAATAGCAGTGTTGGTGGTGATAGTAAGAGTAGCGATAATAATTTGCCTCAGTAGGTTTGCTTAGAGTGATTGATTTAGTAAACTGATTGGAGTGATGTCAAGGCTTCTGTTTCAATTATTTGTTTGTGATGATGTTTTGATATAAATAGACATGAAAAATGCAAAGACCGAGTGCTTAAAACAAAATTGTTGGTCATCTGGGTCTTCACTTATTTGAATCTTCATGAACAAAACAGAACACAAATGGAAAGCATATTTCAGCTACTGTATCATATTGCCTTTATTCACAAGATGAGCTTCCTTTTAGGTAGGATTGTGCAAAAGATTTTTTTTTAAGTCTTTGGGTTGTTAAGATAGAAAGAAGATAAATAAGTGGATATAAACTTTTTTGATATCCATCAGGAGAAAACTGAAGGAAAGTAATTATTATTTTTCTTCAAAATGACAGCTCCACTCCTCATTATCCAGGTCATTTATGGAATAGCTCAATTTCTTGTGGGAATTATTGCAAATGGAATCATCATAATAGTGAGTGGCCTTGAATATACCAAGAGGAAAAGGGTGACTGCGTACGACCTCCTTTTGACCAATCTGGGAATCTTCAGAATTCTTTTGGAATTGATAATAGTTGTGTGCAATCTGTCATTTTTCTTCACTCTACAGTTACATGTAGACCGTGCCATCTTTATATTTTTCTTTTTCATAAATGAAGTCAATCTTTGGCTTGCTACCAACCTTTGTGTCTTCTACTGTGTGAAGATTGCCAACATTTTCCACCCCTTCTTCCTCTGGTTGAAGATGAGGATCTCTAGGCTTGTGCCATGGTTGATTCTGGGGTCACTGCTATTTTCAGCTGCCATTTCTGTGCTCCACGGCCTACTGTACTGGCCAAGGACCATACAGGATCTAAGAAGATTTTGGGCAGGAAATATCACTGTCCAAGTTCTTTTCCAGTGTTTACTTCCAACTCCAATTCTTCTTGTGGGGTTGATAATACCATTCTACATATTTATTGCTGCATCATTTCTGCTGATCCATTCTCTGTGTAGACACACCAGACAGATGAGAAGCACAGCAACTGGTTTCAGAGACGCAAGCACCGAAGCTCACATCCATGCCTTGAAATCGGTATTCTCGTTCCTTATCCTCTTTTCCTCATATTATGTTGGAATGACGATAATAGTTTATAGGGTTAACATAGAGAGAGGCTTCTTGTTGTTTGTTATATTGTCGGTGGCTTCCTTATACCCTTCTGTACACTCCATCATCTTAATTCTAGGAAATTCAAAGCTGAAGAATTATATAAGAAAGTTTCTGCTTTCTGCTAAGTACTGTCTGGGAGGAGGTTCAGCACTGGACTCTACACAGACCCAATAAAGCATGATGTTTCTAATTTAGGCCTGTATCATTTTTTGTAGGTGTAACTAATCAATTTGATTTGCTTTTAGATTTAAAAAGAGGGCAAGTTCATGACATTGTAACTGTTCTGGAACATTCAATTGATTGTCAGGATAACTTGTTTATTTTGAAGGTCAGGACTCATCTGCATACTTAGTACTGAAGTCCAGGTAAAGGTTCTGGTATTGAAAGGACTACTGCACCTCTGCTCTCCCCTGGTACATCCCTGTTTTGGGAGACTCTCAAAACAGTCCTGAAGGTCACAGAAAAAGAAGATAATTCCTTCCCTTGTCACCAGAGGGGAAGGTGAGGACAAGCTTGACTTTTATCCCCACTTGTCAGACTGAATTCCCAGATGCTGCCATCGACTGCTAAAATGCACAAACAGTTGGGGAAAGAAGAAGATTTGGGAGTCCAGTGTTCACAACAGTTTGCCTGAATTGGATAGATAAAAGAGGTGATGTTGCAAAGGTGTTTCAGGTTACATTTGTCCACACGGCAATGGAAGGCTTCCTTGGAGGTAGCAGTTTTCAAACATGTATTCTCAGAGGCAGAAGCATAACAAATGAGCAGGGGCTGAGAATGTTTCCATCTGTTTATAGGAAGAAATAATTTTCAACTTCATTCGGGTGAATTTGGTACTAAGATGTATATTTCTCTCTATATGTGTATATCTATCTATCTATCTATCTATCTATATATGTATATATATATATTTCAACCCTATTTTTTATCTGGGGTAAGTTGGGCTATAGGTTTTTTTTTAGGGGGGCGGTTAGGAGCCTGACGGAATTTATGTGGCTTAGGAATTCCTGATCATTAAATATGCTCTGGATGTTAGTATCTTTTTGTCCAGTGTTCTAACCTATAGGTTATGTATATCAAGAATATCATAGAGTGGGGGTTCTTAACCTGGGGTCTCGAAGTGAACTTGTTTTAAAAATATTTAAATTCCCTATTTCACAAAAACTGTTGGGAAAATTGGAAAATGGTAGGACAGAAACTGGGCATAGACCAATATCTTACACCATATACCAAAATAAAGTCAAAATGGGTTCATGATTTAGGAGTAAAGGCTGATACTATAAGTAATTTGGGAGAGCAAGGAATAGTTTACCTATCAGACTCATGGAAAGAAAAGAATTCATGACCCAATAAGAGATAGAGAGCATTACAAATTGCAAAATGGATAATTTTGATTGTACAAAAAAAGCCAATGCAACAAAAATTAGGAGGGAAGCAGAAAATTGGGAGAAAATCTTTGCAACTAGTATCTCTGATAAAGGCCTCATTTCTAAAATATACAGGGAACTGAGCCAAATATATGGGAATACAAGCCATTCCCCAATTGAGAAATGGTCAAAGGATATGAACAGGCAGTTTTCAGAGGAAGAAATTAAAGCTATCTACAGGCATATGAAAAAATGCTCTAAATCACTACTGATTAGAGAAATGCAAATCAAAACAACTCTTAGGTACCACATCTCTCCTGACAGATTGGCTAAAATAACAAAACAGGAAAATGATAAATGTTGGAGAGGATGTGGGGAAATTGGAACATTATTGCATTGCTGGTGGAGTTGTGAGATGATCCAGCCATTTTGGAGAGTAATTTGGAACTATGCCCAAAGGGCCATAGGAATGTTCATACCCTTTGACCCAACAATACAACAATACCACTTCTAGGGTTGTATCCCAAAGAAATCACACAAGCGGGAAAAGGACCCATATGTACAAAAATATTTATAGCGGCTCTTTTTGTGGTAGCTAAGAATTGGAAATCAAAGGGATGCCCATCAATTGGGGAATGGCTGAACAAGCTGTGGTACACGAAGGTAAGGGAATACTATGGTGCCATAAGAAATGGGGATGATATGGACTTCATAACAACCTGGAAAAACCTACACAACATAATGCTGAGTGAGCGGAGCAGAGTCAGGAGAACCCTGTACACAACCACAGATATATGGATTCTGTGAGGACCAACTGTGACAGACTTCGCTCTTCTCAGCAACACAAGGTGCAGGCACAACTCCAAAGGACTCACGATGGAGAATGGTATCTTCATCCGGAGAAAGAACTATGAAGTTTGAATGCAGATTGAGGCACACTTCATGCTCGCCTTTTTCTCTTCTCTTTTGTTTTTGCTTTTTGGGTTGCTTTTTTTTTGGTTCTGTTTCTTCTTTCTCATGATTCATTCCATTGGTCATAATTCTTCTTCACAACTTGACTAGTGTATAAATTAATTCAACGTGAAAAAATGTTTTAATAAGTACTTCTAATATAAGGAGTTTCCTTTGTAATCATATGTGTTTTATTTTGTTCATTTAAAAACATCACTCTAGGAAGCGTTTAGTAGGCTTCAGCCTTCCAAAGGGGTCCGTTGGGCAAAAAATTAGAAAAAAAAATCTGCCACCATGGGATTTGCTTCCCTGGTTTATGCAGCAGGAGGTAGAGGGTCATTTTCTCTTTGGGGAAATGAAATAACTTTTCATTGGCTTCTGGGCTTTTGCTTTTCACAGGCTTTGTAAAATGGGTAGGACAAAGGCCTTAAACTCTCTGCCATTCTACTTTATTGTGCTGCTCTTAGAAGGTCAACAGGCATTTAGTAAGCAACTACTATGTGCTAGTCATTGTGCAAGGTTTTAGGGATACAAAGACCAGAAATGGCATGATCCCCACCTTTATTTTTTTATTTTTATTTTTTTAGGTTTTTTTGTTTCTGTTTTTTTTTAATTTTTTTGAGGGGGGAAGGCAGGGCAATTGGGGTTAAGTGACTTGCCCAAGGTCACATAGTTAGTGTTCCGAGTGTCTGAGGCTGAATTTGAACTCGGATCCTCCTGACTCCAGGGCCAGTGCTCTACTCACTGCGCCACCTAGCTGCCCCGATCTCTACCTTTAAAGAGATTACATCCTAAGTGTAGAAAGTTACAGGAGCTTACAATTTCTGTAGCCTGATGACTCAAGGATGACTGTATTCTGGAGTTAAGTACAGTCCTTTGACTCTGCAACAGGGCCTGGGAGGAGACATGGATGGTTTCCTCTCACCTCAAGAAATGTAATTGGGGAGTGAATGTGCTCAGTTGAACAGTAAAGTGTATATGAAGTAATATCTAGCTAGAGAACCATTCCTTCAACAAGCAAATGTCAATGTAATTGTAAAGCCAGTTAATTTTTTAACTCTATAAAGTGAAATGTTTACTTTGTAAATTGTAATAAATGGGATGACATATAAGTGTCATCAGGTATAATGTAAAAAATACTACACAGTAACATAGATTTAGAACTGGAATATCCTTAAAGACCATGTAGTTTTACACACACCCATTTTATAGATGGGAAAGTGAGGTGACTTGTATAAAGTCATACAAGTAAAATGTGAGAGAGGCAGTATTTGAACCCAAGTCCTCTGATAGTGAATCCAGTTGTGTGTGGGGGGTATCTTAGACCTGAAACCTGCACCTGCTTTCATCCAACTGTGTACATTGGGCAAGCTCTCCTGCCTCAGTTCCCTCATCGAGAAAATAAAAGAGTAAATGTTTTAGGGCCTTTCCAGTTCTGTCTCATGATTTACAGGAATGTATGACTAACTCACAAAGTAGAAAGCTCCTCTCAGAAACAAAGTTACAAAAATAACTGTTTTTTTTAACACTTTCACTGTCTGTTCACCTATAAAAGCAAATTTATTCAGAAAAATGTTCACGACTAGGAGGGATGATGGATACAACACAGGAAAATAAATGTTCAATTTGAGTAGTAAAATTGGATTAGACATTTGTTTCTTGGGAGTTTCCCTTATTTGAAACAAATCTTTTACTTTGGCAATATTTCTTTTGTCCTCATCTACACAATACAGAACCGTGGAATGGTCACACAGTGTCTTTTTCTTTCCCATCCTCTATGCTGCCAGAAAAGGGATTAGGAATCATTTACTCTGGGAACCTCAACTATGAAATCATTTTCCCATGGTCCAGGGCAGGAGGTCTTGTAACTAAGCTACCCTTCTTCCTCCCCCAACTTCCAGCAGTGAATGTTGCTTTCTAAGTGCTGTCTGGTACTCACTCTAAAGTAAACATGGCTGCAGGCCTAGGTCTTCTGAGAGAGAGCGTGACACAGACAGTTATTGAAAAGGGACCCAACACAAATGTGTTTCATTCAATTGGTGGCAGTGGATCGATACAAGGCAAAAATTAGTGGATTGGGGAGAAGGTGTTTCACTCTGCTCTGTTATGTCAATCACATAGGGTAGTGAACTGGGATAGAGTGCTAGACCAGGAATCAGGAAAACCTCAGCTCAAATCTTCCTTTTCATACTTATTAACTGTGTGGTCATGAGAAAATTGCTTAAGCTCTCTGAGACTCAGTTTCTTTTTCCGTAAAACTGGGGCAATACTACCTGCCTTTCTCACAGACCTCAACTGATAATGTGTCATATATACATGTACATATATATTCACATATACATGTATATAGCAGATTTTAAAGGTTGGTACATATGTCAGTTATTATTATATGCTTTGTTTCTCATCTGCTGTAATCACCCTTGTAATTTCAGGAATTCCCACTTAGGTGTTTGTATCCAGAGCATATATTTAGGCATATAAAAGGTTAAAAAGATTGTATATTAATAAATAAAACAACTTGTAGAGAGGAGTTTTGGGGGCTGGAAGAATCTGACTCAACATATAGGGTATTTTCAAAGTCTTAGTGCACTTTAAAAAAATACAAAAACTAAACACTGCACTAAGATTTTTGGGACACCCTGTATATGGAAAAACTTAAGTTCTTTGGGGAAAACACTCAATATAAATTCAAGAGAGCATACTGTCATTTGAGTCATTGGCTTCTCTTTCACTCAGGACTTCTCACGAGGGTGGGAGTTCTTAATGCGTTTGATCATTCTATATTATCACTCACCTTTGCTGCAAGGTAATAAAAATGATGTTTTAAAAGAAGGAGGTAAACATCTGGACTTAGATATGTGACATCTGGATCTAGTGAACTGCTCTTGGCTGAAGGTGGGGCTTTGGGGATTTGGGGGGGGTGGGTCACTGGTTTTTAATTTTCCATTTAAGATCATTAATTTTTTTATTCCCATGAAGATAAGTCAATTTTGAATAAATAAGACTACTTAAACCCCTAAAAACTCATGTACTTTTTTGTAGTTATGGCCAAACGCCCAGTTTGTATAAATATTCTACACCCCTGAGAGGAGGTAGGATATGGATTTTATCTTTCTAAAATTAGATGCGTTTTTATACGAAATCTTTAACTTTATTGACACTGAAATCCTATTATAATGTTCTGAAGTTATGTGTTGCTGTACAGGGAAAGGAGCACTGGCTGTAGAGTTAGAGAACCCAGGTTCAAATCCCAGCTCTGCCTTCTACTGTCTGCATGACCTTAGAGAAGTCACTTGGACACTCTGGGCCTCCATTTTCTCATCTGTAAAATGAAGTGGTTGGATTCTGAGGTCCCTTCCAGCTCCAGTCTATCATCTTATGAGACCAAAGCAGGGAGTCACCAGGGTGCAAAATCCATGGCTTAAATTGGGCAAGGCCTAAAAATAAGTACTTAATTGTTATAAATTTTAATCACTCTAAGATCTCTAGCTAACATTTTATATAGCACTTACTATGTGCCAGGTATTGTGCTAAGCACTTTACAATTATTATCTTATGTGATTCACACAGTAACTCTGGGAGTTAGGTTGCTATTATCTTTCCCATTTTACAGACGAAAAAATTGAAGCAAATTGAGGTTAAGGGACTTATCCAGTGCCACATAGCTAGTAAGTGCCTGGGGCCGTATTTGAACGCTTGAGTCCAGGCCCAAGGCTGTATTCACTGTGCCATCTAGCGGCTCCTAGCACTTTTTGATGACATTAGCTGATTTTCGTGGTGAACATTGTGAGAATGTGTTTAGAAATATATCTTTGGTTTACAATTAACACTATTAAATCTTTGTCAGTTTCCCTCTTAAAATCCTGAGGAATTTTTGTAGTGTAGGATCATGTGATTACAGATTCAGATCCAGAAAGGACCCTATAGATAAGAACCTAGTCCAACTTCCTCATTTTTCACATGAAGAAACCGAGGCCCAGAGACGTAAAATGACTCGCTAATGAACATAGAGGTACCAAGTGTCAAAGAAGGGATTCAGATCCAGACCCTTTGGCTCCAAATGAAGCTTCCTTCCCATTGTGCTACTCCCCTTATTATTCTATTATGTTATACATAGGTGATGCTACCCAATTATTAGTTAAAGTAACCTTAAGCCTTGAAAGCCGACGAGTATTTGTAACTTTGCAAATTGGATTAATAGTGTACTTAATGGCAGTTAATTAGACCTAGTAGAGCCAATCCTCAAGGGAAGTAAACTAGCCTAGCTACCACCACCACCTTGACTACCATTTCTTTTCAGTTCCTGAAGGAAACAGCCCAGGACCCTGGTCGCAAGAGCCCTGGGAATAACAATGTACTTACAAACCGCCAGACTGGCTTCTAGCCCAGATGCCTTCAGTCAAAGAGGGGAGAAATCCTCATGGGGAAGGGGCTCACCTTCCTTATTACCACCACCAACAGTTGCTGACCAATTGCCACCAAGAGGCAGATAGGCATGGTAGTCTTGAGAATGGCAGCACTCCCTGGACCCCCAGACCTACTTCCAGACAGCACAGCCCACGTTAGCATCATCTGAGTAGGTTGGCCACTCCCACTAACTACCCCCCACAGGCAAGCAAGCCAATTTAGTTGAAACAGCTGAGTACCCTGAGGGAGAGATATGAGGCAGATTGTGTCAGGTAAGTCAAAATACCTTGACCAACATCTCCCCTCATACACCATGGAGAAATCCCAAGACCCTGATTCCAACAGCCTTGGCAATTGGAATGCTTCCAGCCTGGTGCTCCCATCTATCATCGTGGGATGCCTCCCCTGTGGGATGCAGCCTGACCAAGTGCTCCTGCAGGTGTTACAGCCAAAGCTGCTGAAGACCCAGAACAGAAAGTTCATCAGATTCCTTGCTGATGACAGATGTTCAACATCAGAAACTGATATAATTTTGTCAGTGGAAATGACACTACAGAAATGGCATCACCACCCACTTTGCCAATGCACCCCAGGGACTACGTGGCCTTTCCATGTGACTTGCGCTGCAACCTTCCAAATATACTGTCTTCCCCACCTTAGAATATGAGCTCCTTGAGAATAGGGAATATTTTACCATTCTGTTTTTATCCTTAGCACTTAGCTCAATGCTTAAGTGCTTAAGTAAGTGTTTAATGAACTCTATATTCATTCATCCACCTAACCTTTCTTACATGTAGGCAAGATAGGCAGCAGTTTAGGTAGTATAATACATAACCCTAAAATATCTCTTCACATCTACCTGTCACAGTATTTGAAATTCTTAGAGCAATTTTATGTCCTTATGTGAATGTTACTTAGGAGTATGATCAACCCTCACCAGCTATTAACTTTATAATATAAACTAATTTATGTGATCACTTTCTAATAACACAGCAAGGCAGGTACTCTTAGAGGAAGAGCATGTATGACAAGTTTTTGTAGGGAAGAGAGAAGGAGAATAGATCCAGAGCTTTGAGGATTGATTGTCCACAGTGCGGGCCTAGATGGGAGTGGACAGGGGACAGCACTGTGTACCTAGGACTGAGGATGCAAGTAGAGAGAGAATTTCAGGAACTATGCTGGAGAAATTTTTTTTTGCTTCCCTTAAGCCAGTACTACCTGGCAATATGGCAAAGGTAATGCTTCCGTATGTCGTATATGACATCAAGTGCAATTGCATCCACTGTTTCCCAGCTCATCACACACTTAATCCAATCCAGTCATATTTTAGTTACATCAGTAGGTATTCATTAAGGTTACGTCAATAAGTATTTATTAAGCAACTTCTTCCATTGAATTCTAGAAGAATTCACTGGCCATGCCCAGTTAAGGGGTAAGGGTCCAGTGTCAATTCACCATACATGAGCTAATTTACCAACCTCACAACTTTGTGCTGTAATTTGCCCTTGAATGATAGAGACTATGATTATAAATCTTTGAGTTAGTATGCTCGTGACTAAGATGCAATTACTGCGGGCCTCCAGATTTTGAGAATCTCTATGCAAGGCCATTTTGGACAACTGCCATTCCATTGTACTCTCCTTCTAACACTCAAAGTGCTATTCAGACAAATGAACACAGTAATAAGCAGTGATAATTTGAAAGCCAAAACAGCAACAGGGAAAAAGTTAGCACACTGACATCATCTCTAGAAAGGAGATTAGTTGTGGAATTCATCTCAGGGACCAGATTTAGATAAATGGAAAAGCATATTTCCAGATGTTTTGTAAGTGGCAAAAAGAAGTATTCAGACAAATTCCCAGGGAATATATCATAACACGGGAATATGTTATCTATAGGAATATGTATATATTATATATATATTATATATAATAATATGTTACAGCAGGACATCAGAATTGGTTAGCTAAGGTAAATTCCATATTTGATCATTTACAGCTCATTTGTGGTGAATAAATATTGATTGCTAATGCCATCTCCCTAGAATGTTAAAAATTCTAGTGTCTGAAAACCTTTTTGGGTTAGCCATTCATATTATATCCCTCTTTCATGATGAACAGAGGTTTAATTCAGCACAGTATAAAGTTCTCATTATTTTTATAACATGCTCAAAATTAATAGCTGTTTTTATTCATATTTTTAGTTTTTTTTTTCTTGCCTAGTACTGTGAATTGTCACACCTTGTAACTGATTACCTATAATAGTCTTGTAATGCTTGTCAATAAATTAATCTGCATCTCCAGAAGTGCTACTGAGGTATTACTTTTCAGTTAAGATGTAGGTGTTACTCAGCATATAGATTTTCCAAAGAAATCGCAAATATTAATAGCCCTGTTCTTATTAGAAAGAAAAGAATGGGCCTGTGGTGAGATAAGTCTCTTCTTCCTACTTTAAAATAATTTTTTTTGAGACTACAAAGGTCAGCAGAAAAATTCAGCCCAGTCAAGATGGGCTTTCTAGGAAGTAAACCACAGGCGTAAGGGGTAAAGCATTTTTGTTACTCATCTTATTCAAGACACAAACTAAAAACAAGACTTTCTTCTTCTGTTTGATTCCCAAATCTGTCATAACTATGAGTGGTACATGCATGGATTTCAGACTGTATCCCATAGGTTGTCCACAAAATTGAGGGGTGGGGGACAAAAGGGGGAAGGTGTCTTTAATTTGTCTTTATTCTTAAGGCTGACTAAAGCAATGTGATTTAAGAAGAAACTAGAAATAATGGATTGTGAGGAAAGAATCTCCAGTACTACTTCTAAGTAGCTGTAGGACCTTGGATGAGTCACATAACCTCAGTTTCCACATCTGTAAATGAAGGCATTAATTAGATTTAATGATTTCTGGGGTTCTATTCAACCCCCAAATTCTTATTTTCACTTTTCTCAATTGCTTACTCTCTTTGTCAGCTTGACACAAAGTAAACTAAGAATTCCTTTTTAAAAGTTCAAAAGGCTTTTTCCTTCTCAGGGATGAATAATTTGGAAATTAGGAATTAAAATAAGAGTATGAAAACTTTAAATAATGGAGTACCATGGTTTCAAATTAGGAACTAAAATAAGAGTATGAAAACTTTAAATAATGGAGTACCATGGTTTCTACTTTTGTTTAAATGGGATGCACTTTTCAGGGAGGGAAAGCTTGCCAACTCTCAACAGCAGTGGGCATCCTGGTCATCATGTGAATACCTTCTGTCTCCTAAGAACAGATGGAAACTTTTAGTGCACCAGCTGAGATAGGCTGTTGTTTAGTTGTTTTACTTGTATATGACTCTTTGTGACCTCATTTGAGGTTTTCTTGCCAAAGATCTTGGAATGGTTGGTGATTTCCTTCTCCTGTTCATTTTATAGATGAGGAAACTGAGGCAAACAGGGATAAGTCTCTTGCCCAGGGTCACACAACTAGTAAGTATCCGAGGCCAGATTTGAACTCATGGAGATGAGTCTTCTTGACTCCAAGCCTGACACTCTATCCAATGTGCCACCTAGTTGCCGGAGTTAAGACATGTAGAAAACTCCTAAAAGCTCTGCATGGAGATCATGATCATGTTAACTAGCTTGTGGTCACTAAAAACTGATCCATGAATCATCGTTGGTACACTTGTCATACTGATTCTTGAGTCTTGTTAGAGTCTTAACTCTGTAACAATTTTATATAGACTAGAAAATAACTGATAAGCTAAATTATGTTGTCTATACCCACGTTAGTACTGTTAATACTTTGTAGTAGTTTTTGTAGATATCAATCAGTCCTTCAACCAGTGAGGATTAAAGTTCTTTTATTTATTCAGCACTTCGCTAGTGCTAAGAAATAGAAAACAATCTTTGCTGAAACAGATTGGAGTAGATCGAAAGAATCCAGGAATATCTCGTGCTGATCAGGGTTGAACTATGTCAAGGGTATTCTTTACATGCATATGGGGGATCAGGCTGGTCTTTTTGCAGTCAGAGAATTTGACATTTGGAAAGGACTTCAGTGATTATCTGGCCCAGCCCATGCATAGAAGACTTAGCTTGGTAGCACACTGGGTAGAGCACTGGGGGTGAAGTCAGGAAAACCTGAGTTCAAATTTGACCTCAGAGCCTTCCTAGTTATATGATCTTGAATAAGTCACTTAACCTCTGTCTGCCTCAGTTTTCTGAGGAAACTATAAAATGGGGAAAACAGCATCTGCCCCACAGGGTTATTGGAAGGATCAAATGAGATAACATTTTTGCCACATCACACTGCTAACATAGTGAGCTTACAATCCACTAAACCTGCCCCCACCCCTACAGCCAACACACACATCCTTTCCAGAACAACTACCACCTAACCATGCCTCCCACATCTTGTACTTGTCAGGGTGAACTTCCTGTGGAAGAATGTCCTCTGTGGGCTCTATAGGCCTCCATACTCCAAGGAGATATAATATCATCAATGTGGGCATTCCTCCCACACTTTCAGGTTGCGCTCCCTCTATAATTTAGTAGATAATCTTTTAGAATTGCTATGGCAAATGAGCAACCAAAAAACCTCCTCTTACTCTGACTAACCAGTTAATGAGTCTATCCCAGAGTTTATTTAGGCTGTTGCTCAGCAAGCGACATATAGTTCATTAGGGGGCTCAACCTTGAAGCCTTTCCATCTTGGAAGAGTTTGCCAGAGCTTGTATTCCTCTAGGATAGATGGATCACCTCCACACCACAATGGGGCATCAGAACCTATTCTAATCTTGACTGAGTTAGTGGAGATGGACTCTCCATGATGTGGGAAAAATTCTGTTAAACCATTTACATGTGAACAGCAAAACTGCACCATGCCTGTTAATTGTGTTAACTCCACCCTTATAATCTACCAGGTAATAAGTGGCTCTGCTTAGTCGGCAAAATTGTTCAGGAAGCATAGCAGCTGTCCTGAAACCTCCTGATCCAACATTTTTCAGTTACCCTTCTTAGTACAGGTCAGCAATTTCCCATCAGGAAACAAGCATTTTTTTTTCTACTTTGGGAAAGGACAGAGAAGAGACTCTTTCCCCCATGCTTCTGGCAGAACTCATTTTTTGTCATGTAGAGGGGAGAATTTAGCTCATTATTATGGAAATTAGTGCCTTTATCAATGAAAATTAAACTACAATCATTTTATTATATTATAATACAGCTCTGTTTCTGCAAAATGCTACCTTTGAGATAAAAAATAATTGTGTACTAACTAGATTCAAACCCTGCCAATTTTTTTTTGTGTGTGTTCCTTTGTTCCTAAAAGTTTCCTCTGGATGTCCTTTTTTCCTCCCCACTTCCTGTCCCAATTGTTTATTGCTTCTGTGTTCTGTGAAACAGCTGTTATATCCCAGTGGTGACTGCATTTCAGTGGTGAATGCTTACTTACATATTTTCTGGGAATGTTAGGAAGCTTAATTAATTTATGGGCACAAAGCACTTAGTGATCTTGGATGAAAATCAGTATAGGAAGACAAAGTAATGTTGTTATGTGTTTATGTAATGTCATGTACCTCAGTAATGCTTTAGTTTTTTGGTGGGGGAAGGGTGAGGGAATCTAGATTGATATCATCAATATGTGGAACTCCCACTGTAGAAACTCCTTTCATCAATGCAGATGGACAACTCATCTTAATTTATGGTCTTTGAGAGTTGCCTGAGGCAACTCATGTAACTCGATGTGGTTACATGATTTGTCTAGGGTCATACAACAGTACTTTGTGAGAGAAAAATGCCTAAAGAATAAAAAATATCTGAGTTTTCACTGAGATTTATATTCAGGGCAAAAGAGGGTTAGAGGACAGGATCATAGATGGGGAAGTGTAAGGGACACCAGGGGTCATCTAGTCCAAACCCCTCCTTTCACAAATGGGGAAACTAAGGTCCAGAGAGGTCAATTGATTTGTCCAAGGTCACATAGATATGAAGTGACAGAGCTGAGAGTTGAACCCATGTGCTCTCATCCAGACCCAATATTCTTTCCATTGTATAATGCTAAAGATTTCCCTTCCAGAATCTAGACCTTGGTGTTAACTCAGGTCACTAGAGGTGCCTATAGGCCTTTAGACAACTCAGGCCTAGCTATGTTTTCCTTCTCTCAGACCTTCATAGAGTAGTGTCACAGCCACAGGAATGGGGTTGGCTCAAAGCAAAATTGGTAAGTAGAGGTTTTGAAGCTCCCCTCCCACTTTCTTTTTTAGTCTATATACTTACCCCCCTCCTCACTTCTTTAATTAACCCTATAGCTTGTTCCTATAAGGACTTATGCTCAATTAGCTGCCAAAATTGAAAAGGATCTGATAAATCAGGTCCCCTTAGGCATTAAGATGTTGTTACCTTACCTCCTTTTCCCAGGAGAGAGTAAAGTTTTAAAGGGGACCTCTTAAAGAAATGAATTGTTAATGGTGCAATCATAGGCGGTATGGAAAACTATGAAGGAACTGGGCAGGGGGGAGGGGTCAGGAGGTAGGGGAAAGGGAGATGTCCTTGGTGCCTATAACACATAAACAGCAATGTACTCTGGCTAATTATAACACTAGCCTTGTACAGGGCATGGAGGGCATTGACTTTTTCTTTAGACACAAGCATAGAATCACATTGTTTTAAAGGAACATTTCAAGAAACATTGAAAAGGAAGAGAAACTATAACTCTTCTTTCAGGACATTCTGTGAGCAAAGACCTGGGCTCATCTGAATTCACAGAACAACACTGTATAGTTTAAAACTGGTACTTTTGATGGAAAAAGGACCATTTGTAGCCTGGGTATCCTGAACCTTGCCACCAAAGGCAATACATGGGAACCACATGGGCTCATGGTACTCATACTCCTTACCCGATCAAGGAATTCCTACCTACCTGACCCAAAGGTAAGTTCAAGCTGCCCCTGCTAGTCTCTGTTTAAGCTTCTGAGCCTATGCCACAAGACTTTATCCAGATGGTATGTTTCTGCCTCTCTACTTCTTTTTTTTCAAATATTTTTCTCTTTTCATTGACCTCCTAGCTTATGAATACTCATTCAGACTTGGATTCTAATGCCAACCTGACTCCCAATATAAGGAATTCCACTATTCCCAGACTGTCTAACCAGCTTTTGATGCTTGACTTAGCCTGAATACATTGCTTTTATATACTCCAATTTGCATAAACCACTTGCTCTGTTCACTCCTGACTCCCAGCCAGAGTCCAATCCCTTTGAATGTTATATTTTCACATGCCCATTTAAGATCTTGAGTTGTTCAACATGGCACAGAATCACTTCAGGATGGGATTCCTTATACATGAATTTAGGGTACAAAATAAATTGGAGTAGAATTTTCAATATTGGTCAAAAATATATTAAATAGATAAATACATAAATTATTACCACAACAGGATTGTGTAGCAGAAAGAGCTTTGACCAGTGGTTGTGAGGCTTGTGGGTTTGCTAGGGATGAGGAAATGTTGCTTGAGGCCAGGGCAGGAGTCTTTTCTTTGTGCAGAGTCTAACACTTCCTGCTGCTGCCTCATAGCCAGCCTCCTCAGGTAAGAAGATGTCAGCCTACTGGTGTGCTAGCACCCGGAACCTTACATCTTCTGCTCCACACAATGTATTCCCTGAGAAAAGTACATGAGGGGCAAGGCATCTTCCATATGCCCCAAAGCAACCACCTCCATCTATACCAGCACAAGGCATCTTCAACCTCCTGCAGCCAGCCCAGTCTTCCAACTGGGATATGGAGAACCTCCAGTGCAAAGAACAACCCTCCCTACTACTTCAGGCCTCCCATATCCTGCTGTACCTGTCCTTTGAGAGTAGAGGAGTGGCACCCTCCACTCCACGATTAACATTCTCATACCTAGTCATAGCCTTCATATCCCAGTGACTCTGAACATCTTTTGATTATCATCCAAACCCCACTCCACACTCCTCTACCTGCCACCCAATCCCTCATTTCCATCCACCTTAACCCTCCCACCCTAAAGTTTCATTCCAACTCTACTCAGTACTTCTACTGTGCTCTTGGGAATGCCTGTTCCATAGGCAACAAACTTCCTTTCATCTTAAATCTGTTCCTCTCCCACACCTTCCATCTACTAGCTTACTGAAACCTGGCTTTCCTCTGATGACACAGCCTCCGTGGACACCTTTTCTAGACAGACCTAGAAAGATCTAGAAAGGTCTGTACCTTCCCTCATTCTCTTCTGCTCTCTGATTGAGGTGGGGAACTTGGAATACTCCTTGCTCACTTTTCCCACTCCCAGGTTCTCCCCTTTCCTCCTTCATTTGGTAATTTATCTCCCTTTGTGGTTCATACTACTCATATCTATTACCAAAGAAAAATTCTGGTAGCTTTCAGCTTTAGACCTCCAGGTCACTCCCTTTCATTTGTCAATGAGTTTGATATCTGACTTATAATTTTTCTCTCCTCCCCTCACCTGCCCTCGTACTGAGGGACTTGAACATACATATTGATTCTCCCTCAAATATCCTAATCACTCAGTTTCTGAACCTACTCAGCTCCCATGACCTGCTCCTCCAATTCATCTCAGCCACACACACCAGGATGGTCATCCTCTCAATCTTGCCATCATACACAATGTACCATCTCCGTGTTTGGGAATTCTGAAATGCTTTTATCTGACCATTATCTATTGGTTTTTCAGTTCTTCCTCTAGCTTTCCTTACATAACACTATTCTCCATCCTCATTGTGACCTCCAATCCCTTGGCTCCTCATTTCTCTCCCAGGCCTTCTCTCCTGCGCTCTCTCTTCTTCTTATATTGGGTCTTTGTGAACTAATTCAGTACTGTCCTCTCTTGAATCCCTGGCCCCCTTATCATATCACCGATTATGCCCAGCTAAGCCTCAGCTGTGGATCACTCCTATCATTCGTTGCCTTCAGGACAGCACATACTGCTGAATGCATGAAACCATGTAGTGGGCTGGGTCCACTACAAATTTATGTTACGTAACCTTAATTGGGCCTTCACTTCTAGGCAATCCCACTATATCTCTCTTATTCTCTCATTATCCCATTCTCCACAGTAGATGTTCCAAGCCTTTCCAACTCTCTTCAGACTTCCCACAGCTCCCCTTCCCCTTACTCTCTAAGCAGAGAACTTTGGCTCATATTTTAGAGAAAAAAATTAAGTCCATTCACCATGAACCCCCTCTTCTTATTTCCTTATTTCCTATCACTCAGGTGCCTTCCCCCACTGTCTCCTCCTTCACCTCTGTTTCACACGATGAAGTGGGTTTACTTCTTAGCAAAGTTAATTTCTCTATTTGTCCATCTCCTCCAACAGATTATCCCCTTTGTCACCCCTACTCTTTCACTCATTTTCAATCTGTCCCTCTCTACTGGCTAACTTCCTACTGCCTACAAGCCCTGTCTGTCCTATCCTGAAAAAACCCACACTTGATCCTTCTTTTTTCTATCATCTTATTTCTTTTCTGCCTTTTTTAGCTAGCTAAAATCCTCAAAAAGGCCATCTACAATGGGTACCACCACTTTCTCTCCTCTCACTCTTTTCTTAATCCCTTCCAATCTGGCTTCTGACCTTATAGTTACACTGAAACTGCCCCCTCCCTAATGATCTCTCAATTGCCAAATCCAGTGGCCTTTCCTCAATCCTCATTCTCCTTGACCTCTCTGCAGCCTTTGACACTGGGCGATCACTTTCTCCTCCCTGATGCTTAATTCTCTCTAGATTTTTGGGACACTACTTTCTCCTGGTTTTCCTCCTACCTATCTAACCATTCCTCTTTCTCCTTTGCTGGATCCTCCTTCAGATCACACGCTCTATCCCCGGTTGTCCCTCTCGGTTGTATTCTGGGCCCTCTTTTCTTCTCCCTCAAACATACTTCGCTTGGTTTTCTTACCAGCTTCCATGGATTTAATCACCATCTCTATGCTGATGATTCTCAGATCTACCTTTCCTGCTCCACTCTCTCTTGCTGACCACCAATCTTACATCTCTGACTGCCTTTCAGACATCTCGAACTAGATACATCTTTAACTCGATATATCCAAAACAGAACTCATTACCTTTCCCCCTACCTTTCTCCTCCCTGCTCTGCCCCAACCCCCACCTACCTTCCTTATTACTGTAGAGGGCAACACTATCTTCCCAATCCCTCAAGTTCACAACCTAGGAGTCATCCTGGATTCCTCACTATCTCTCATCTCCCCCACCCCTACCCTCCATATTCAATCTATTGCCAAGGCCTGTTGATTTCACCTTTTCACTATCTCTTTAATGTGCCCCCTCCTCTCCTCTGACACTGCCATCACTCTGGTAGAGGCCCTCATTGCTTCATGCCCTGATTACTGTAACACCCCCTGATGGGTCTGCCTGCTTCAATTCTCTCCAAACTCCAATCTAGTCTCCATTCTGCCCCTAAAGTGATTTTCTTAAAACACAGGTCTGATCATGTCACCACCCCCCCCCCTACTCAATAAACTCAATTACTTCCAGGGCAAATACAAAATGCTCTGTTTGACATTCACTGTTCTTCAAAATCTAGCCCTTCTTACCTTTCCAGTCTCCTTATATCTTACTCCCTAATACTCTTCAATCCAGTGACACTGGTCCTCTACCTGTTCCATGTTTATCCTATACGTAGTTTGGGTTATATATATACATATATATATATATATATATATATATATATATATATATATATATATACACACATATATATTTGTTTGCATGTTGTTTCCCCCATTGGATTGTATGTTCCTTGAGAGCGTGGACTGTCTTTTGCCTTTTTGTACCCCAAGCACTTAGCACAATGCCTGGTACATAGTAGGCACTTAATAAATGTTTAATGAATTAAATTGAATTGAATTGTATTGGAATCTCAGCTTGGCTACTAACTATCTGTCTGTGTGCTTGTACAGACACATATATGTACATAATTACCCTGTCTGCAAATTCTTTGAGATAAGGATTCTCGACCTTCTCTTGTTCTTCACAACTAATCCTCAATTGTATGTCAATAACCAGATGAAACTAATGATTACCTTTATATTCAGTACCTGATATGATTGCAGTGATATTAAATCAGATATGTTGGTGAAAAGACCAACAAATGTGGCAAATACTTCCACCCTGGGCTCTACTCTCCTGATGGGCAAACCTATAGCCAAGAACACTATTTGAAGAGAGACCCGGGCCACACTTGCTTAAATCCCCACTTAACTCTTTTTCCAAAGTTCTCCATCTCCTCTCCAAAACTTTCCCCATTTGATTGCCAGCTCACTTTCATGTTTTATATTCTACTATTAGAATATAAATTCTTTAAGAGAAATATATGTGTGTGTGGTATGTTTGTGTGTTTAATATAATATATAAAATATGTAATATATCATGTATTGTATGTATACACATATTATTCTGTATTTATATGTATATTACATAATATTACATGCAATATTGTATTATATATAATACGCATACGTATATGCATGCATATACATATATGTATGTATGTATAAATTCTTCACTGATACATATCTTTAGCAAGTTACCAAACATGAAAACTTTAACAGGGTTGATGGGTTAGTATGACTTTTTTGGTCAAGATGTTGTTCCAGTAAAAATCTATTCTACACCAAAAGCAAGAACACTGGAATAGAAAATAGAAAGCTATCTAAAAATACATCTGGATCAAAGTTTGATCCATCTAATGCATAATCCATGGATTAAAATTTTTGCATTGACTATAGATGTTTTTGAATGATGACAGTTTACAATAGATTTTCAATGTTTGGTATCTGTGAGTTTGTGACTACCCCAATCTTCTGGTTTTAGTGGGAAGACCAATTTAATTAGAGTTCCTTTATCTAGATTTGGAAAAGTCAGTCTTGGATTGCAATAGGTTTCTTCAGTGCTGGTCATCTAGTAAAAGCTGGATGAAGACATGCCAGATATGTTATCGAGAACATTCTTATTTAGATACAGATTAGATTAGATGGCATTCTAATTCTGAGACTATCTATCTCTCAACTCCCTCTTCAGAATTCACCCTCTCATCTGACCAAAGAGAAAAATTGCATTTCTGCTTCCCAGAGGTCAAGTGGTCATGAGCAAAAACAATTGTAGTTGGCTTATAGGTAAGCCCTTCTCTCATATTTAGATACCCATTCATAAGGGCTGCTGGGGGAAAATATACAAAAGAAATCTATTTACAGATGTAAAAACAGAAAATTTATATCATGAGGAAAGATGTTGATGATGTGGAGTTGTATAAGGGACCAGGTCCTGAGCTTCCATAATGAGATCCCCTGCAGGGGATTATGTACCAAGGATCTGATGCCAGACTGAAATGTTGGCATGATGAGCATCTGGGGCTAGCCATAATAGAGAACAGTACACAATAAAGAGGCAGTCACAGTACGAAGGATTAAATCCTTGAGCCTTGCCCCTTGGAGCTTTAGAGATATTGGTTCCACAAGGAGGAGGGTGTATCAAAGAGTTATGAGGCACAGAATCATGAAAAGAAGAAATAAACCAACAGCCATAGCCCTAGATAGAATGGTACAGCAAGGACCCATCTGTAGCAATGGGCAACTTGCTGTTGAGTCTTATGGTTTTCATAGGATTCGAGGAAAGGTGATAGTAGTTTTGCTTTATGCCTTACATAAGGAGGAGAAGAATTTCCTAATGGCTAAAGATATATAAGACAGTATCTATTTTTGGTGAATTAAATAAAACCTGTCCTAGTGCTTGTGAGAGGAGCTGAAGATCCTTTTTGGCGAGCAAAATTAGCCAGATAATGATGTTTTTAAGGCTTCTTTTCATTGGGTACAGTTCAAACATCCTGTAAGAGACATGAGCCATACACAGATTGATGTTCCCAGGTCTTCATGGTAACGTGAGCCTGAGAGATTTTGTGAGATACATGCATCTGAATTTTTTTTAAACCTGGGTATGCACACACACACACACACACACGTATGTGTATGCATATAATTTTTTAACTTCATATAAAGTAAAGCCAGTTGGATGGTAGAATGGATAGGGCACTGGGCCTAGAATCAGAAAGACATAAGTTCAAATCTGTCCTATGATACTTACTAGCTGTGTAACCCTGGACAAGTCCTGCCTCAGTTTTCTCAACTCTGTAAACTGGTGATAATAATAGCTCCTATCTCCCAGGGTTGTTATGAGGATCAAATGAGATAATATTTGTAATGTGCTTAGCACAGTGACTGGCACATCATAGGTGCTTAATATATGTTGGTTCCCTTCTTCTCTTCATGTCAAAGGTAGCATTGGAAAAAAGAAGATTCCACTGAGGAGGGTGGGTATCATTCTACATGTGAGAAAAATACCACCTAAATGAAACTGGTAGCTTTGTTTCTAAATTGCTCTGGTACATCAATCATGTTCCTGTTTGACCACGCACCATTCAGCCAATCCATAAACATTGATCACTTTCACAATTATGGAAGACATAAGGGTAATACTTTCCTTTTCCTGGTTAAGGTAAACAATGGAAGGATGCCAGCAATGTTTCTCTGATGACACATAACAAACAGTTAGTGTTTCTCCCTTTCCCAAAGACTAAGCTTTCTAGGTAGATGAATAATTTTCATTCAGGTTACACCTTTCCTTTTAGGGCATATACACAACTTTTTCTTCCAACTTTGTATTCTGCGACACCAATAAACTGTACTAGCACCAAGAAATCTATAGATACTCATTTGTATCAATACTTCTATGTATCTGTAGTTTGATCAGTGTGAGTACTCCCTTCACCAATGCAGATTGTGATTCATTCATACCTTCTCATCCTGTGCAATTCTTGTCTATATCTTTCTGTTAATTCTCCATAGAGAATCAACCTTATATTATAGATAACTTCCTCTACTTATTTTAATCTCATCCATCCTATCCCAACACTGTTTACCCACTTCTACTCTTTACTCTTTCAAGATAATTGGCCCACTTCATTTTCAACTAATGTACATCCTTGATCATGTCTTTTAAATTGCTCAATGTAAAAAGTCTTTGTTGGTCATGTACTGCAGCCTATTTATACATACCAACTGTTTTTCCATTGGCTTTTGGGTCTCCTGAAGTTGTGATGATTCTTCTGAGAGAATAACAACCCATAGTTTACGGCCATTTAGTATCATTGGGAGACTACTAAAGCTGAAGGGATGACCTTCAGTTGCAGGAAATAACTTGGGATCATTGAAAACACTGTGTAATTTCAAAAATGGCGTCCAACCCAATCTCTTCTTTCTGTTCAATTCTGAACTCAGATCATTGCCCATTTGGAACATCTATTGAAGACATAGATGTTGATGGAATAGCTTGTCTTTCTATTAGCTGGGCAATGTGAATGCTTTATACATATTGTTTTTTCCCATTTCATTGGGTAGACATCTCCTTTAAGTGATCATGGATATTATTGAGGAAAACCTACCATGTTCCAGAGTTCTGTTCAATTCAGAACAATGCCATCCCAAAATAAAAGCATGTATATAACCTCTCTCAATTAATAAAATAAAACAAAACAAACCCCAAACCTTTTCCATTTGAATTCTGCGTAGGAAATCCTGCAAGACATCAATAAACGTATTCTGTGAGAGTATATTTCCACATTTTATGCCTATGTTGATGTTAATGCTAAGTAGGTCATTGAAAAGTTGTATCTGAGGTTACTTCCATTTTGGAACCTTGTATGATCTTAATGTAGGCATAGGCAATCCTCTATTGAGAAGGCATTCTTAAAGTTTTGCTTTATCATCAACAAAGAATATGTTCTCTCCCTTAGGAATTCCCATACTGGTGAAACCAGAGGTCTAGGAATATTATGGCCTGAGGGCCTCATCTGGTTCAGTGCCTGTTTTTGTACACCTGGGGAGCTAAAAATGTTTCTTCATTTTGTTGTTGTTGTTCAGTTGTTTCAGTTGTGTCCTACTCTTCATGACCTTATTTGGGATTTTCTTGGCAAAGAATACTGAAGTATGGGGGTGGGGGTGGAGCCAAGGTGATGGAGAAAAGTCAGAGACTCATCTGAGGTCTGCCCAAACCCATCCAAACAACGTTAAATGATACCTCAAAATAAACCCTGGAGTGGCAGAACCTATGAAAGAGTGGGGTGAAAAAATTTCTAGCCCAGGACAACTTAGAAGGTCAGCAGGAAAGGTCTGCTGCACCAGGGTGAGAGTGGAGTGCAGTCCAGCTGCATGTCCCTGCAAACCAGAAGCAGGACTTGGAGGTGACTGCATCAGTGGCAGCAGTGCCAGTTTCTGGAGCTCTCAGCCCACAAGGGGGGCAGACAACTAGTCAGAAGGAGATTGCAGAAGTCCCTTTGCTAGCACCAGGGGCAGAACTCTTTTGCATTGCCCATACTTGGATCTGGGTCACAATCTTGGGTCTAAGGCCCAGGGTGAGAAGGAACACTAGCATATCAGAGCTTGTGGTTACAGGGGAGCTGGGACTCTAGCCACAGTTCCAGGGTGGAAAAGAGTTCTTGTGGTCACTCACAGATCAGAGGATAGGCCAGAAGAATAGTAAACACACCTCTCCCTAGATCATACCACTTGAAAGAACTGAAAACTTACAGTTTCTACTCCCTAGAATTATCTCTGAAAAAAGCTGCACAAAAACTCTGAAGCTTGGGGCAGTGCCCCTTCCACCAAGGAAGCAGAGCCCCACTTTAGCATGTAGTGAAAAGTCAAGAAATAGGTTGGGAAAATGAGCAAATAGCAGAAAAAGATCCTCACTATAGAAAGTTACTATGGTCGCAGGGAAGACCAAAACACAGACTCAGAAGACAACAAAGTCAAAATTCCTACATCCAAGGCCTCAAAGAAAAATACGAATTGGTCTCAGGCCATGGAAAAACCCAAAAAGGATTTTTAAAATCAAATAAGAGAGGTGGAGGAAAACTTGAGAAGAGAAATGAGAGTGACGCAAGAAAATCATGAAAAAGAGTCAACACCTTGATAAAGCATGCAAAAAATATTGAAGAAAATAACACCTTAAAAAACAGAATAGGCCAAATGGTAAAAAAGGCACAAATTCCAATTCACTGATGCTAGGGTGGTTTGTCATTTCCTTCTCCAGCTCATTTTATAGATGAGGAAATTGAGACAAACAATGTTTAAGTGACTTGCCCAGGGTCATACAGCTAGTATGTATCTTAAGTTGAGTTTAAACTTAGGACTTTCTGATTTGAGGGCTGGTGCTCTATCCACTGTGGCACTGAGCTACTCCTCCATTTTAACAAGAAAGCTCTATTTGATAATGTAAAAACCATTCTTACTTCCCCAACTGTACAAAAACAGGCTCAGCCTGCAGGCTGAAGTTTGCCTACTCCTAATCTAGATTAAAATAAAACAGTAGCAAAAACCAGCAGGATCTTAAACTCCCTCTACTTAGCAATCAACTGGGTGACTGTTTAGATGTAGCCCATGGTAGAAAATTATCAGTAAAAAAAAATCTGGATGTTCTCTCTTCACGTGTCCATCAAGAGTCCTTCAATTCAATCGATTAAGGAAAGATATATTAAATGACCGTTATATACAAGGCACTGAGTTAGGCACTAGAAATAGAAATAAAAAGCTATCTTTAAGAAGTTTATATTTTAGTGGGGAGACTACAGTATGGATAAAGAAATCCAAGGTTATTTGAAGTCAGAAGGACTAATGATCCACTTTTTCGGTGGGGCATAATTAGAGAAAGTTTCACAAAGGAAGTGGTAATTGATTTGAATCTTAAAGGAAGATAAGGTTTCTAAGAGGCAGTGATGAGGGGGGAAGATATTCCACATGTACAAGAAAGTATGTTCAAATGCATAGAGATGGGAGATGTAATATTGAACTTGAGGAACAGCTAGTAAGTAGACCAGTTTACTTGAATGCAGAGAATATTAAAAGGGAGTAAGGAATGTGAAATAAGTCTGTAAAGATAGATTAGCAACGGTTTGATGAGGAGCTCCTAAATGCCAGGCTAAGCAGTTTGCATTTTATCCAAGAGATATTAGGAAGCCACTGAAAGCTTTTGAAAATATTCAGATCTGTGGCTTTGGAAAGCACGTACAGAACCTTTTCATGAGGATTTTATATAGGTAAAGAGTTATTAGGGTAGCTACAGGAAGTTTTCCTCTAGACTAATATACTTGCCACTATGTGGGCACTAGAGGAGGAAAGACAGGGAGCATGGTCTGGAATAGCTGCTCAGAGTGCAGTCTTAGCATAAGCCACCAGGTGGTGCCCTGAGTTTAACCTGCCCTGAGTTTAACCTTTAAGGCTTTTCACCTGCCCTGCCTACCTCTGTGCACAATCCAGAAAACTGAGCCTCCCATTGCTTGCTGAAGTTCCTCCAAGTTCAATCTAAGGTTTAAAAGGAAAAAAAAAATCATCATCATCATACTGATTTTCATAAAGTTATCAAAACAGTTCATGAGCCCATTTCCCATAAAGATGCTTATATCCCTTCCCAATTCCATGTGTCACCAAAAGAAAAATTATTTTTTAGGCTACAGTCTACTGAATTAATCAGTATTCTATAAGGCACAGCGTTAAAACTCTTGGCCACTCCTTAATTTTGGAAAATATTTGCAAAACCTCCATTTCCCAATTAGTAGGTTTTTTCCAGGTATTCCCAGTACATACCCAAATAATCTTTTAGGAGAGCACCATCTTATCCCCTACTTTCAAATCCAATGCAGAAAAGAGGAGCGACTGTCTCACCAGCATCCATTCTGGTAAGCTAGTCATCAAAGGATTCGGGATCAGAAGCTGTCTTGGTTTCTTTTTCTTTGGGATAGCTTCTTTTCTTCTCTCCTGGAATCTCTTCTCAATGCCTTTCATATCCCTTCTTCTTCTATGGCATGGCTCTTCCAGGTCTCTCTAGTGTCTCAGACATGCAGGTAGTCAAAGTGTCAGGCATTAAAGGGGAAAGGGAACAAGCATTTTTGAAGCACCTACTATATGCTAGGTACTGTGCTTAGCACTTCACAAATACCTCATTTGATCTCTGAACAGAGAGCGAGGTCTCCTCCTATGCTATGGTCAGACTGACTCTCACACATAACTTGAATCTTTCTTATGTCTCTGATGTGGTTTCAATAAAGCAGTTCGCTCTTCTAGTTTTCAATGTACCTCTCACTGCAGAATATTATGTCAACAGATATGAGTCATTCATCCATGTGCCTCTACTCTTCCTGTCCTCATCAGATGCTGACCAAATAGGAAAATGGGGGGAAAAAACAAGGAAAAGATAAGCCTGCCCAAGCAGGTGTTACATAAACTTAGGAAAATCAGGCATATATGGCAATATTTACTGATAACTTTTTTAAAAGAATCTCATTTTTATTGATGCCTTTTGATTTTACACCACCTTAATCCTCAGAGACCCCTCCTGTGTTCTCCACCCAGTGAACCAACCTTTGTAAGAAAGATTTCAAAATAAATAGAGGGAAAAAAGTCAGTAAAACTACAAAGCATATCAGTTGTGTTTTAGGGAGCATGCAGTACTTGATGCCTGTGGACTCCTACCTCTGCAATAAAGAAAGGGGGTCAATTTCTTCAACTCTTCTTTGGGGCCAAAGTTGGTCGTTATGATTGCACAGCATTCAACATCATTTTGTTGTTCGTTATGTTAACATCATTGTAATCATTGGGAATATTTTTTCATGGTTCACTTTGCATCACTTTGTATCAGTTGTTCTAAATCTTCTCATCTGTTGTTGAAATCTTCACATTTATTATTTCTTACAGCACAGTTACATCCACACACTAAGATTTGTTTAGCCATTTCACAGTTGATGGGCCTCTAATTTCTGGTCCTTTGCTGCCATAAAAAAGTGCTGCTATGACTATTGTGGTATTATATAGGACCTTTGTTTCTGTTTTTTACCTCCTTGGGACATATGCTCAGGAGTGGGATCTCTTAAGTAGGAATGGGCTTTATTTTAGGGTTTGTTTTTTTTTTAGCAAAATCAAAATTACTTTCATGAATTACTGAATCAATTGATAGCCCTACCATCAGTGTATTACTATGCCTGTGCTGCTACAGCCCTTCCAACATTGACTTTTAGAATCTTTTGTAATTTTGCTCATCGAAATTGAACCCTTGGTGTTGTTTTAATTAAGTTTCTCTTAAATTAAATTGCTGATTTTAAATAATCATTCATGTATTTGTTTATGGTTTGCCATTTTTCCTTTGAGAATTATTTGGTGACTGCTAATCCGTTGAGGAATTGTTCTTGGTCTTAAATATTTGTATTAATCCCTCAAATGTCCTAGAATAACCTAGATATTAGAAGCAAATACTCCCCTCCCTCTTACCCTCTCCTCTGCAATTGAAAGTTTCTCTTTTTATCCTAACTGGATTGATTTTGTTTGTCTAAAACCTTTTAAGTTTCATGTAATTGAAATTATTTATTTTATCTTTTGTTATTCCTTCTATCGTGAGTTTGATTATAAATGGTACCTGATCCCATTTTTTTTTTAGTTTTTTAAATGGTTTGATCTTTCTAATATCCATTTTGAGCATACTGTGGAACATGCTCTAAGATGTTGGTCTAAAGTTAATCTCTGGAAGACTGTTTTCTAATTTTCCCAGAAATTCTTACTAAATAGGGAGCTCTTTCTAAAATAGTTCACATTCATGAACCAATTAATGAAACATTGGGTTATTGAGTTCCATTTATCTAATGGTTTATATGATTAAATTAATGGTTAAGTTTAACTTTGCAGAATATGTTATTTTGAATTAGACCTTAAGACACTTTGCTTTGGGGAATATGAAGGTATCTTCTTTTTTCCTAGGTTTTTTTGTGATTATAGAGAAATCCTGGATTATTTGAATTCACAGTTCCTTATATCAGAATATTTTCTCTAGATCTTTACAAAATTTGTTTGTTATTGAAACTATAAAATTTAACCAGCAGATACCTTGTAATTTTAATCATACCAACCCCCAACCCTGCAAAGAAAAATAGATTTAATCAGTACTTATTTATTCATATTTGAAAGTTTTAAGCAGTTTTCTTATATTATTTCTCACAATATAGTATTCAGGTATTTATTATGATTATTATTAGTAGTAGTAGTAGTGTTCTTCTGAGAGGCCTATGATTCTTAAGTTTTTTTTTGTAACTCATTTTCCTTCATAGTAAAATGTTCTTCATATTCTGAATGTTAATTGAATTTTAACTAATTTATTTCTTTTGTCTTTATGAGAGTTTCTGGATTTTTTCCTCTTTCCTACATTCAAGCTATGTTACTATCCAGCCTCTTTCCCTTGGATTTTTACATTACTTGTCTGCAGTTTCCTCCATCCTCATTGTTGGTGGGTGTGGCCACTTGGTCCTGCCCAGGACCCCACCAAGAATAAATTCTGAGAAAAGAACTGGCCTCCACTGGCCTGATTCATGGGGTCTCTTTCCTCTCTAGCCAGTTCTATTACAGCAGTGTGCTGCCCATGTTTTCTATCCCTCAGTCACAATTTATCTCCTTTTCTTTCAGGTGTCTTGGCAAAATCAATGTCTGCCACCTGATAAAGGTTGATGTCAAGTCACTACCATGGTGGGGCAGGGTTGGGAAGGTCCAAGAAGGAACCTCCACTAGGATTATGAAGTAAAAGTCAGAGATATTGCTTGCATTGATTGCATCAAGTGGATAGAATAATTGTTGGGGAGAGGGAGGAGAACACTAAGTATATAACTCTCCAATGCTATTGCAATGAGGTTTTTACCCTGTACATTGTTTCTATCTTCTTATCTTATGAATTCAACTTTTCTTATTCTTTTTTTTTGCCTGTTTGGTGACCAAGGTTTTTTTGAGTAGGAGTAGTTTGTGGACTCTTATCTATGGGAACAATTTTGCACTGGTTAAAAATTTCTAAGAACTGGTAACATGTTCAGTGTTCTTATTTTTGTTCAGTTCCTGTTTGTTTTTTATTCACAGTTTGGTTAAACAGGTTCAGTCTAAATAAGAATAGCTTGTCTGTCAATGACCTTCCTAAAATGTTCCACTCAGACCTATACACAGCAGTGCATGACAGAGTACAGAAGTGGCACCTTCCTCAGTCTAGATCCATTCCTTTCAGTGTTCTCTGAGATAGTTAGCTTTGAAGGTTTTAATTTTGTATCCTTGACTGAACTTGTAGTTCATTAAAGCACCAGATCTTTTTCAGAGAAATTGTTAGCTAATCATGCCTTCCACATCTCAACCTCTCCCTCCCCAGGTTAAAGAATATTCTGATTGGTGGATGATGAGAGAATGGGGAAGCTGTATTGGCTTTGAAGGTTCCTTCGCTTTGAAGATTCCAGGCTATTTTGGAGTTACTGAAGATACATATACACATAACTACATACACATATGCATACAATACATACAACTACACACATGTGTATGTATATACATATGTATTTGTATACATGTATGTATATAAACATTCTTTGACTTGTCTATTTATTCAGAACTTATAGCTAATATTTATTTAGAAAAACACTCTGCCTTGTTGTTTAATAGGTCTTATCAGATGAAAAAAACACTTTTATAAGTCATCTTTAGCAATGTTCATTGATGAACAATGACAATTTTAAGAGCATAGAGTTAAAAAACTTGTTATGAGATGAAACAAATGTATTTAAAATCTACAAAAAGATTACCATTGTTGGGTAACTCTACAAAAAACAGCATATACAGTTTTTTTTCCCTTCACCTTCATTTCTATAGACATCCCACCTTTATCCCATCCTGCTACTCTTTTCTGGGAAGACTCCTCTCCCACTAACATCTCGGTTCTTTGCCCTTAATAGGAGCTTAGGAATCATCAGGAGAGAAAAGGAAGTATCAAAAATTACAAGCTTGCTCATCATGAAATAATATTTATCAAGCACTCAGAGCATCATGGTATTGTGCCAAGGAAGGCACACATGCTGAACAAAAGATTACAACAAAATTGAGTAGAGTTATTATAACTGAACAAGGGAAAGGGACTAATTGCTCAGTATCTCTGCAAACAATTTCGGATTCTAGGAAAGAAATAATGCAATTCCATAAAAAATAAATGCAATTTTTTCCTTTTTTCTTTTGTATTTTTTTTGTTTTTACATTATTTACATTTCCCAGTGTATCCTCTTCATTCCAGAGGCAGAGAGAGAGAAAGACAGAGAGAGACAGAGACAGAGGGACATGGAGAGAGAGAAACAGAGAGAGAGAGAGACAGAGACAGAGAGAGACAGACAGGGACAGAGAGAGACAGAGACAGAGAGAGAGAGAGAGAGACAGAGAGAGAGACAGAGACAGAGACAGAGAGAGATAGAGACAGAGAGAGACAGAGACAGAGAGACAGAGAGAGATGCCAGGCTGGTAGAGTCAAAAGCCAAAATTAAATTTGCCAGGAGAAATATCAACAACCAAATGAAGAATTAAGAAACCTCTTGAAGAGGGTGGAAGAGGAGAATGTAAAAGTTGGCTTGAAGCTTAACATAAAAAAACCCCAAAAACTAAGATCTTGATGATTGGTTCCATCACTTCCTGGCAAATAGAGGGAGAAGAAATGGAAGCAGTGTCAGATTTTATATTCTTGGGTTCAACGATCACTGCAGACAACAACTACAGCCATGAAATTAAAAGAGACTTCTTGGAAGGGAGCTATGGAAAATCTGGACAGCATACTTAAAAGCAGAAACATTACTTTGCCAACAAAGGTCCACATAATCAAAGCTATGGTTTTTCTAGTAGCAATGTATGGCTCTGGGTGTTGAATTATAAAGAAAGCTGAGCACTGCAGCATCGATGCTTTTGAACTGTGGTGCTAGAGAAGACTTTTGAGAGGCCCTTGGACAGCAAGGCGTTCAAGTCAATCAATACTTAAAGAAATCAATTCAAGTTATTCACTGAAATGTCAAATCCTGAACTTGAAGCTTAAATACTTTGGCCACCTAATGAGAAGATGAGACTCATTGGAAAAGACCCTGATGTTGGGAAAGGTTGAAAGTAAAAGGAAAAGGGGACAGCAGAGGATGAATATAGATAGTGTCATGGAAGCAATGAACATGAAATTGCAAAGACTTTGAGAGATAGTGGAGGATAGAAGTACCTAGCCTGGGGTCATGAAGAGTTGGACATGACTGAACAACAGCACCACTATCCTTCTAGTAACCCAGATTAGAATAACCCAAGAAATGGGTCAGGGTAGTGGGTGGTAGGTGTTAAGCAACAAGGGAAGAAAAAAGTAAACTACTATTTTCCATTCAATTGTTGCCAATATTCATCACGGGAATTAGAGTTGGAAGGGACCTTAGACATCATCTAATTCAACTTCTTTGTTTTACAGACAGACAAAAGAAGACTCAGAGGGATAAAATGATTTACCAAAGGCTAAACAATGAATTAGTTACAGTTATGGGACTGAAACACAAGTTCCTTGTCCCAGTCTGGGATTCATTCTCCTACACTACAAAATTCATCCATTTGTAATACTGTAAAGCTAGAGGGACTTGCAAAACCTCTTGCCAAATGGATAATTTCTTCTCCAACATCCTCAACAAGTGGTCATCTAACATTAGCTTGGTCATATCAAAAAGGTCGCCACCTCCCAAGGCAGTCCTTTCCAGTTTTGGACAGTTCTAATTGTTAGGAAGTCCTTATGTTGACCTAAAGTCTCAATAAAATAGCCTCATCAGCCCATGCAACAAAATGAGACAAAATAAAATAAAACAAATGACAACAACAAAAACTCGGGACCCCCAGAATCATGATGGATTAGGAGCAGTTTAGTCTAGTTGGAGTCCAGGATATTGAATGGTGTTTTTGTTTAGTCATTTTTCAGTCATGTCTGACTCTTTGTGACCTCATTTAGGGTTTTCTTGGCAAAGAAAACTGGAGTGGTTTGCCATTTCCTTCTCTAGCTCATTTTACAGATGAGGAAACTGAAGCAAACAGAGTTAAGTGACTTGCCCAGGATCACACAGGTAGTGTCTGAGGCCAGATTTGAACTTCTTCCCCTTATCCCTTTTCTTCTTTTATGAGCCCTTCCTTTTTTAACTTAGTCCAGATACATACACGCATACACACACACACACACACACACACACACACACACACACACATATATATATATATATAGATACATATACATATGAAGGATTCACTGGTAGCTAGGGTGTTATATTTAGTCCCGGGAATTTTGAACCTGTTTTTCTACCATTAATCTATTTGACATCTACATCTTCATGTTCCAAAGACATTGCTTAATGGTTTCCTCTGTTGTTATCTTATTTTTATTTACCCTTTTTGTATTTCTGTTGTTTGGGGTGTTTGAGAAGCAAATACTTCCTTCAAGTCTGATTTTCTTTCTAGGAATGTTTTGAAAGCCTCTTACCAAACACACATTCTTTTTTATGATTAGACTCAAATTTTCAGGATAGGTCACCTTGGACAGTATCTTGAGCTTCTTTGCTCTCTGAAACACATTACTCTACTCCCCCTGAGTTTTGTGGTGGGTGGAGTAGTATTATGTCATTTGAACTTTCTTTCCTTAACATCTGAAGGTCTTTCTCTTGGTCATTTGCAGAATTTGTTGTCAGTGTAATTATTTAACCACTATGTGTCTTGGAGTTCGAAGCAAAGGATTGGCTTTTCTTTTTTTCCTTTTTTTTGAGGGGGGAAGGCAGGGCAATTGGGGTTAAGTGACTTGCTGAAGGTCACACAGCTAGTCAGTGTGTTAAGTGTCTGAGGCCAGATTTGAATTCAGGTCCTGCTGACTCCCGGGCCAGTGCTCTACTAACTGCACCACCTAGCTGCCCCTGGTTTTTCTTTTTTCGCCTTCTGGGGTGATCTATGTGTTCTTTCAATTGAAACTTGGTCTTCTGTGTTCAGATATTCTGGATACATATTATTTTTTGTGTCATAGTGTTCAGTTTTATTTTTGTTTTTACTTTTTGTCTTCTTCTGGGAGCCCTATAATACTTAAGTCATTTCTACACATCCAATAGGTTTTGCATGTATAGAGATCACGTTTTCTTAAATTTTATTGTTTTTTGTTTCTTTTCTTCTAGATTGTCCTCCATTTCTATGTATTTGCATTCCCAGTCACTTGTCTTCTCTTTTGTTTCTTTTGTGAGACTTGCTACTGTGGTTTCAAGAGTTTCTTTTCTGCTAATTACTTCTGCTTTTCAGGCCATACATTCTGCTTTCAAAATATTTATTTCTCTTTTAAACCATTAAGGAAAGTCTTGCCGTAGTTTCATATTCTCTTGGGAATCCATAGGGTCCTCTCCCTCATCAGGTGTAGATTCATTTTCATTTGTCTCGTGATTGTAGATACTTGAATTCTTTACCTTATCTTGAGACTATATTCCCTTCTGCTATTGTCTTCTCTGATGGTTTATCTCCTTAGACTCAAGGTTTTAAATGCATTTTCTCCCTTCTTGGATTTTTTTGGTTATTTCTGGTTTTTTTTTCCCTTTATGCTCATTTTCTGACTTCTTCCTTTTGATGGCAGTTTCCCTAGAGGCTGGATTTCAAAGGCTCTTAACTATTTCCACTCTGGACAACTCATGGTTCATCGCTTTCAGCCTCTGCTCCAAGTGACTTCTGTGGAAAGAGAACTAGCCCCAACCGAATTCTGGGTTCTTTCTCTTGGGCTTGGTGGAAGGTCACACATGTCCCATAGTCCCATGTGTTCTGCCCCACTTTCCTACCCATCCTATTACTTGTCTTCTTCCATTTTCTACATAAACTCTATTGTTAAACAGATTCTTGCCACACTGCTATCTCAGCCCAAATTTCTTCTGTTTGTATCTCCATGATGCCGAGAGAAGGAAGGGGATGGGGAGGAGAGTCATAATGTAGAGTTGAATTGAATTTTAAGTACATGGTTCTACTAACTAGGCCCTCCAGCCAGGGGTATGGTGGGTCATGGGAGAAAGTGAACATGTTAGGAGTTAAGGATTATCTTTTTTCTTCTATTAGAACTTGGGTTTTTAACCTTGTTTGGGTTCTTGGTATCCTTAGCCCTTGAATAAAGCGGAAATTACTTTTTCTCTTATGCATAATTCCTATTTTAGAGTGGTTTGAGAGGTCAAGAAAATTAGAGAAATGTCTAGTCCTCCATCTTGTTAGTTGTATGACCCCCGGTGTCTACTGTGTGGTTTCCAGGTGACAAACCCTGATTCTTCCGTGATGCCAACCTCAAATGAATTATTCTGCCAAAAAGAGGTATAGATAATAGAAACATGATAGGCAAAGATCTGGCAACCAACACATTAAGTTTCAATAATGATGATGAACTATTTTGTAGAAAATCACTAGATGAAATATTATTGTGCATGCTAATTTATTGTTATTGAGTATATATGATATGCATTTTTTAGATAAAATGCATCACAGTAATATTTTAATGTTTGAATCATAGTTACTTATTTTTAGCCAATGAAAGCAACAAAAGGAAAATTTTTTTTTCTAAACTGGAAAGTTGAGAATACCATGTGGAATACTGTGAACCAATATGATGCTAATTTAGTTGGTGACAGTATTAGTGTGGAACTCCTTGGGAAGCCTGATTTCTAATCTGAAACATAAACTGCATCTCCTTTGTTATTTAAGAAGATAATGATTAGAGGGAGGACTTGGTGACATAAATTCTCTATGGGAATCCATATGCAAGCATTGATTGTATCATGGAGTAAGAAACAAATGACTTATCCCTCGCAATATGAATTTCACATTTGGTATATATCTGTTTGCTTGGGAAACATAGTGTTCTGGAAAAATCCTTTCTGAGAGGGAGAAAAAAAGCCTTTTAATCTGATCAGAAACAGCTCCTTCATTGTACCTGGAGCTTCAAGCCAGAACCCGCCCTTTCATTAGATGTTCTACTTCAAAGGCTTAAGGGTTCCTTGGGCTGGTTTACAGAGCTCTTTGCAATCATGGGCCTCCTCCTACAAATTAAGTTGTGTGTGTATTGAAAAATATTTAGCTACCCAAGACCAGGAAGCAAAATGAGTTTTCCTTGAAGAATGGATGAATTTATACATACAATATGAAAAATTCTTTAATTTGAAGAAAAGACTGTTCTATGTAGGATTATAGGATCACAGATTTATCACTAGAAGGGACCCACCATCAAGTTTAACCCCTTCATTTCCATAGTTGATTAAACTGAGGCCTAAATGACTTATGCAGGGTCACAAGTAACTTTCTGAGGGAGGATATACATACATGCAGGTAGCCATGCATATATGCATGTATGTATATGTATGTGTATATACACATATACATATATTATGGAGTGTTCAGGGAGGACTAACACCTTTGATGTGAGGTCTTGCTGAGCCCTTTTCAGGGCTAATAGTCTATGTTCGGTGTCTATCTTTCACCCAACTTTTACCTGTGGCTCCAAGAAGTTGTAGCATGCATCTTGGCATTGATGCTAAACCATGTAGAGGGTAACCAATGGGCTTCTAACCTGTCAGTGAGTTAGGAAGATGTCTACCCCTAGTGTGTGTAGACTTTCTCTAGTGGAATGGGTGGATGAGGACATTTTGTTCTAGCCACAAAGGTGACTGAAGCAGGAGCTACAGTTTGCTTAGAGCTTGGTCAGACATCGCAGATGCCAAGGTTATCCAATGCATCCTGGGCCATCACCGGTTGTCTTGACTTTTGTCTTGCCTTTGGACTGTGATGACTTTGTGTAATTCTGCCACACTTTAATCTAATTCACTTGAAAGTCGACAACACCCACACTACAACATCATGGCATCATCGGTCCTCTTTGAAAATGAAGTACAGACAACAATATATATGTATATGTATGCATATGCATATATGTATACATATAATCATCTATGCATATGTAGACATACATATGTATATAACTGTGTATATATACATGTGTGTATACATGTATATATATATATATATCAACATTTAAACAATAGTAGGATTTAAAACTTTAAAATAAAGCTTGAATTTCCTAAAATTTATATTTAGAAACATTAACAGGTCGTATTCAATAGATACTTCTTGAATGAATGAATGAATGAATGAATAACTATGTGACCATAATCTATCCTCTTGCCATCAGGCAAAGACTGCAAACTGTTCAAAGATGTAAATTTTGATTTAGCTACCCCTCTTTGGAAGAGAATGTTAATTAGGAGAAACTATTAGGGTCCTTTCTAAAAATTTGGTTTAGAAGCATGTTTCCTTGTACGTAATTGTTTGCTTGTTGACTCTACCATTAAGTGAGCTTCTTGAGGGAAGGTACTCCTTTTGCCTTTTATTGAGTCCCAAATTCTACAGAGTGACTGGCACATAGTAGATACTTCATTTATGTTTTTTGTTGTTGTCTTGTAGTGAAAAGAGTGCTGGTTTTGGAATCAAAGGATGCGAGTTGTTTAGCCTGACTCGTGTATTTCCTGTTTGATTTTAGGAAACTCACTTAACATCTCTGCATCTCATTTTTGTCATTTGTATAATAAGAAGGTTAGCCTAGATGATATCAAAGGTCTGTTACATTTCTAAATCCTATTTTCCTATAAATGATAGGAAGCAATTTTTGACTTTGTTTTGTTGTGTTTTGGTCAAGAATAAAATACTCATTAATTCAACAAATTCATGAAATGTCCGCAGTATGTAGGGCACTGTGATAGGCCCTGAGGGAAATACAAAATTTGGATAAAATATACCCCTGCACTCAAGGAGCTTGTAGCATAGTAAGTTATTCCTCCTAATGTTTAACCCAAGGCCCTCATGCAATCATGTAAACCACCTTTGACTCCATTTTCCATTTTTTGAAAACTTGGAGCTATTGTTGACTGTTCCTTTTACCTCAGGTCTCATATCTAATAATTTATTAAGTCACGTGGATTCCACTGCGTTCCACACAACTATCATCTTCATGCCCTCCTATTTATGCCCACTGCTTCCTTCCTAAGAAAGCTTGTCATTATGATCTGCCTAGAGCATATTACAACAGCCTCCTAACAAATCTTCCTATTTCTATCCTCTACCTGCCTCCAATTCATCCTTCATAATGCTGACAGACTAATATTTAAACCTAGATAATGACATTATCACTCCTCTTTCCTAAACCCTTCAGTAGCTCCCTGTTGCTTATAAAGTTCAAACTTCTTTGTCTGACATTCAATGTCTTCTACAATCCGGTACTGCCACATACTTCTAGGGTTATCTCTGTGATCTGTGGAACATCTCAGTTTTGGTTAGAGAGTACAGTAGCCTTCTTTCCTTCCTGAGACTTCATCACTCTCATCTTAATACCTCAGAGCTACTTTGATCATGGGGATTTTGTTTCAGTGAAACTAGAAGGGTTTAGGCCTTCCTACTAATTCCTACTAATCAGCAGTGTTTACAAATTGATACAGAATCCTTCCACTCCAGCAGTGAACTTTCTTGGATCCTAGACCTGGCTGATAAGGTCAGCTAAAAAAATCAAAATCAGCTCATCGCAGTCACTTGGCCTATCCCTCTGTCATGGACAAACCTATTAACAGCTCTTTGATCTGCAGGGATACATGATGCTGGAGACCCATCCTACAACTTTTTATCTCCTTGCTAGATATTTGATTGGAGTCCCTGACTGGGGCATCTAGGATTAAAAGTAAAAAAAAAAACAAACAAAAAAAAACATTGGGGCAGCTAGGTGGTGCAGTGAGTAGAGCACCATCCCTGGAGTCAGGAGGACCTGAGTTCAAATCTGGCCTCAGACACTTGATATACGTGCTAGCTATGTGACCTTGGGGAAGTCACTTAACCCCAATTGCTCTGCTTTCCCCCCTCCAAAAAGAAAAAAAAAAGTAAAAAAGATTAGTTTCGCAAGAGATTCTTTTCCTCATGCCTCATCCTCCTCTTGGATGTCCAAGTAAGAAACCAAGCTTAGGATCTGGGCTGCCTCTCACCAAAGAAGCCATTGGCCATTGTCATGGAAAATAACCTGCATAGAAATCAAAAGAAGAATTCCCATCATTGTGCTAAGCCCCGAAACAATGCAAAGCCTTGTAGTGAAATCCATAGCAGTGAAAAAGAGATTGTTGTAATAACACATGTTGGAAGAACAAAGTGAATAAAAGACAGATACAGTGTACCCAGACTTTAACATGCAGCTCGATCAACAAGCTGTAAATTTAGTCCATCTATATGTATGTTTTGGACAGATGATACAAATGGATGGGGATTTGGGCCAAGAATTAAATATATGGAAGATTTTGTGTAGCTTGTATTTGTAAAATTACACAATAGTTGTAAATTGCTCACAGCTATAGAAACCCATTGCTTTAGCACTAACATTCCCCTGGTGATCCCCTAGGCTATAAACTTGGAAAGAATAAAAAGTCAGGTAACCTAAAGGACAGTGGAAAGGGGGTAGAAGGAAGTTATACCATACTACCAACAGACCAAGATGTTAAAATGATATACTAGAAATTATGAAGGGCATGTATGACTCAAAGAAGAGATAGACCAGTCGAAAGAAAAAAAAAAGAATAAGAGAAAGTGGTAAGCCTGATTGTGGGAATGCATGCACACTGGTTCACTGTTGGTGAAGGTGGGAAGTGGTCCAACAATTATAGAACTGAATTTGGAATTATGCAAGAAAAATGACTAAATACTTCATACCCTTTCACCCAGCTATCCTACGACCCCAAGGAAAGCAAATACAGACTGGTCCAACAGATATCAAAATATTGATAGTAGCACTTTTTGGTGTAGCAAAAGTTTTGAAATAAAGTAAATGTCCATCAATTTAGGGAATGGCTAAAAAACTATGATAAATGAATGTAATTGAATATTATTGCATTTTAAGAAATGACAAGTATATGGAATTCAGAAAAATGTGGATTTGTATGAAATTACGCAGAGCAAAATAAGTGGAACAAAAGAACAATACATGCAGCGAATAAACAATGTAACTGGAAGTTCACTAAAAGGAGGTGGGATGTGAAGTAATGAAAAACCAGTGAGTGTCCTAGAGAAGAGCTAATGAAACATGCCTCTTCCTTAAGACTAGAGGTGGAAGGCTAAGAATATTGTATACAATATCAGATAAAGGTTTCTGTAACAGAAGCTTTGACTGCATTATTTTGCTTTGTCACAAGAGACAGTCCAATTTGTTAGAGCTATATGGAAATGAATGTGACGGAAAGGCAAGGCATCGCTATATAAAATGTGTTTTAGTAAAACATGTTTGAAAATATCAAGGAAAAAGAAATTGGACAACTGGAGTAGTACATTGGTTTCCTAGAGATCTTAAAAGAATAAGAGAAAAGCCCTCAACTATATTGGGTAAATCCTCTCAGTTCTTTACCTGCCACAGGAGCCTTCATACCTTGGAAGCTCACTGTACCCCTCCAGCCCCTTCCTCTGGTTGACCAGTTCCTCTCAGAACCTTGATTTTAGGAAAAGTGCCCTGACCAGCCCTGCTTATTCTTTGGGATCCCTTCTTACTTTTTTTTGCCTTTTTAAAATTTCCTCAGCACTTAGCACAGTGCTTGAGCCGTTGTATACACTTAATAAATGTTAGTTGACTGTCTTCAGATTTACTTTTCCATGGTACACCTGGGCCAGTAACTCTAGCTCTTTTAAGCTTCCTTTTATGGCTTGTCTTTCCCAGTTAGAATGTAAGCTCCTTGAGGGAAGGGACTGTCTTTTTTTTCTTGTATTTCTATCCCCAGCATTTAGCATAGTATCGGGAACATAGTCAGCCTTCAATAGATACTTATTGAGTTGACTGAGGCCCTGCCCTGCCACCTTGGGTCTCTGGGCCTACTTTGGTTGTTTTTTTATTTTTGGCTCTTTCCTGGAGCAATACTAAAATGAAACATCTAAAAGAAATATAAGGGGGGAGGGTGACTCCATATTTTAACCCCAATTAATGGAATGTAATTAGTGTAAAGGGGGCAGCTAGTGGATAGAGTACTGGTCCTGGGGTCAAGAAGACCTGAGTTCAAATCCAGCCTCAGACATTTATTAGCTGTGTGACCCTGGGCAAGTCACTTAACCCTGTTTGCCTCAGCTTCCTCTTCTGTAAAATGAGCTGGAGAAGGAAATGCCAAACTACTCCAGTATCTTTGCCAAGAAAACTCCAAAAGAGGTCATGAAGAGTCAGATATGACTGAAAAGACTGAACAACTATGTTTAGTTGTAAGAGCATAGGAAAGATTTAAATGTTAGTGGTTCATGCTTATGATTTCTCAATTAGGTATGGACCTCTTTAATTGGATCAAGCAGAAAATAGAGTATTGGCTCACTAAATGATATGGTGGAACCTCTGAGATCTTGAAAGTTCAGCAGAAGTCGTTCTAGTAGCAGACTAGTTTAATGGTAGAGTTGCTCTAGCCAAATTACTGAGAAGGAATCATTTGGAAAAGGGAGATTATCCCCTTCCCCCAACCAGGAGACTGTGTAAGTTCAGACAGTATAATATATATCAGAGACGTCAGAGGTCTCACCAGTAGCCATTGGTTGGTAGTTGTGTCTCCGGAAGCAGTTAGTGTTGGCATCTGCTGATCAGGACCTGAGAGACACACCAAGAACAAGCTAAGCAGTCAAGGAAAGAAAGCGCATACTCTGCAATCAGTCAAACAGTCAAAAAACATTTACAAAACACCTACTATGTGCCACTCACTGTGCTCAGCACTTTCACAAATATTTCATTTGATCCTCACAATAACCCTTTGAGGTAGGTACTTTTATTATCTTTATTTTCAATTGAGGAAACTGAGGCAAATGGAGGTTTAAGTTACTTGCTCAGGGTCACTCAACTAGTAAGTTGATTGTGGAACTTAGCAGAATGATCAGAGACTCCTCTGATCCAGCCTCATTCCATGTCATACTCCTCTCCTCTGTGCACTTGACACAGCAGTCATGGAGGACTTCTCTCTTTCCTATAAACATACTTTGACTTTCTCTGTCTCTGTGTCTTTGCTCATGATTTTGTGACTAAGCGAGGATTGGGTTTGGCCTGTCTTAATAGATCGGTGGAGAGGAGAATAAAGGTTTCAAGGGTACATGGTAAGGTAGCCCAGAATTCATCAAAAGTATAACCCCATGCTTGTTACATGGGGAAAACGGGAACAAAGTGGGATGGATCCTGTAGTGAAGTCATATGGTAAATAAGCTGGAGGCCATGAAAAGATCAAATAAGAAAATGGTAGAGTTCTACTTCCTAAACCTCGCATTCCAGTTATTCCATCAACTAGTTCCAACTAATTTAACCAGTTACAGTCTCAATTATGTATGCATATCTGTAAGAACAATGCTACTCAAAAAAAGAACAATGTTACCAGCTGCTGCTATGGAGTTGTAAGGCCAATAACACCAGCACATAGCATAAATTGTTTGATCTGCTTTTCTAAGGAAAGCAACTTCAAGGGGTTTACAATTTCACTTTAATTAAATACACATATATCATTCACTTAGTTCAGGGGAAAAAGTCAGCACCCTGAACTTCAGAGAAGACACAAACAGAAATTGCAAGCAGAAATTATATAAACAGAGCAAATAACATAAACCAGCAGACAGGGATTCTGTCTGATACTTCTTCAGGGTCAGAGGGCTTCACAACTCAAACTCATGTGACGTAGGCTTTCTTGTGACTTAAGCAGGTCATCAAAGACTCTTGATTCAACCAAAGACTCTTGATTTAAACAAAGGTAACACTCAATCAAAGGCACTTAATTGCCTTAGTGCTGAGAAGCACTCCAAAAGAAAAAAACAGCAAAAAGTCCACCCTGCTTTCCACCACAACACCACACATACATTATTCCCTGCACCACCACATTTGAGATTTTTTGTGAGTGTTTGAAATGGAATGTTGGTGAGAAAAAGCTCCAGGGGTTTCAAGGTTCTAATCTCAGATATAAAGAATTATTAAGGAGGCAATGAGACAGGGAGGGGATCAGAAGATATTACTCCCCACTCTTTTTTCTGCTTTCTTTTCTAAAATTAACCAAAGGTTTATCTCTTTTCCTCATGAAACCAGCTCTTACTTTTATCTATTAGGTCAATAATTTTCTTACTTTCAATTTTATTAATCTCTCCTTCGATTTTCAGTATTTCTAATTTGGTGTGTAATAGGGGATTTTTAATTTGTGCTTTTTCTAGCTTTTTTTAGTTGCATGCTCAATTCATTGATCTGCTCTTTCTCTATTTTATTTATATAAACATTTGAAGATATAAAATTTCCCATAAATATTGCTTTGGCTGCATCCCCAAAATTTTGGTTTGTTGCCTCATTCCTGTCATTCTCTTTGATGAAATTATTTATTCAAAGTTTCTCTCATTTGTTGTTTGACCAGCTCATTCTTTAAGATTAGATTATTTGGTTTCCAATTAATTTTAATCTGTCTTTCCATGGCTCTTTACTACATGTAGTTGTTATTGCATCATGATCTGAAAGGATGCATTTAATATTTCTACCTTTCTGCATTAGATTGTGAGGTTTTATGCCCTAATGGTTAATTTTTGTGTAAGTGCCATGTACTGATGAGAAAAAGTCATGTTCCTTTCTACCCCCATTCAAATTTCTCCAGAGATCTATCATATCTAACTTTTCTAAAATTCTACTCACCTTCTTAATTTCTTTTTGTCTATTTTTTGTTAGATTTATCTATCCTCACTCTTTTTTTAGGGGCAGCGGGTGGCACTGTTGATAGAGATCTGGACTTGAAGTGAGGAAGGCCTAAATTTAAAGCTGGCCTCACACACTAGCTGTGTGACTCTGTGTAAGTCACTTAGCCTCTGTTTGCCTCCGTATCCTCAACTCTAAAATGAGGGCAATAATAGCACCTACCTCTCAGAGTTGTGAGGATCAAATGAGATAATATTTGTAAAGCAATTAGTGCAGTGCCTGGTAAACAGCAGGTACTATATAAATGCTTAATCCCTTCCCCATGCCTTCTTTTTTTAGCTAGAAGGAATTAGCAGGAATCTGTAGGATTATGTAATTACTACACATTTACCTATTACCCCAGCAAAGTAATGTCACATAAGGACGGTTACGTGATAGCTAGAAAACAGGAATTTTTTTTAAAGTTATAACAAGTCAAACATTTTGGACTTAACCAGCCAACTGGTAAAGCTTATTTCAATTTCAGGTTTCAAAGCATACCAGAAAATTGGAGTTTTGTTTAATTTCAGAAGGACCGATCAATTTTTATATAAATTGGTTTTATACTGTCTCTTCATCTTTTGACACCTAGCTGTACTATCCTAAGTACTTTCCTATGCAGAGGAGAATTTCCAGAACTTCTAAGATTTCTGTGAAGATAAAATGATATATTTGTAAATTGTTGTACAAATCTTAAGGCACTATAAAATGCTATTATTATTATTATTATCATTATATGAACGTTGGGAATGGGTTTACAATTCTAAGCAGATAAGTAAAAATAACATGCTAGTACTAATGACATAGCAATACCAAATTTTGAAAATTTCAGATGAATTTTTTTAAAATTTATTTGGTTTCAAGTCCAATTTTATCTCATTAATTATAGGACACATGGAAAGGCAAAAACAGAGTGAAGAAATGATGGATAATAATAACTGACACATAAAATAATCAAACCCTTACTTACCCAGCTGCGAGTTTGTCTCTGCCAGCAAATTACTTAATATTAACTTTGTATATATTTCACACATACAATGCATAAAACATTATATTTACATTCTGTATATAACATTTTGCAACATTTTGCATGTAACAAATAAATGGGAATGTTGTCCTACTTTTAGTACTTAGAAAGATGCATATTTCCCTTTAGGAATATCTAGCTGGTAGTACAGATACCCCTCCTTCATAGTCTTAGCTTGCTTCTGACTCAAGGTACTTTCTGTAGTCTGGGGGTATATACATATACATATATGTGTGTGCCTATATATGCAATCCATGTTATTCACTTTAATGTCTCCCATTTCTATAACCCACACTTGCCTAGAGGTATGATTTCAATGTGATTCAAATGTATTCATGACTTCTGATGGAATTAAAGTTTGCTCTTCATCCCCTCATAGTTCACCTTGATTAAAGCAGGAATGTGTCGTTCCTCTATTAAGACCCAAACCTTTTCCAAATTGTCTACCCAGGTCAGAATTAATCATACAGATTAATATAGATTAGCAGCTGCCAGATTTTCATATAAGCATATATATATATACATATGTACATGTATATATATATACATACACACAAACATGTATACACATATGTGATTGTGTATATATACATGCATGCACATGCACACACACATATATATGTATGTGTATATATACATATGTGTGTGTGTGTGTGTATATATATATATATATATATATATATATATATATATATATAAGATGGACAGTAGGGAGTGGATGAACACTTCATTTTGATAGAAGGTAGGCAGTGGCATGTGTTGTTGGCTGTCAAAGCAGAGTCAACTTCTCCTCCAGAGTTCAGCTCTCTTCCAAAGGAAGAAGAATTCATTTACCAGCTTCATGAAGAAACAAGCTTTAAGAAAATTCCTCTTTAACAAGTAAGTGAGGGAAAGTTCACCTTTTCCCCCAGCCACTATACAATCTCAGCATGCATACATCAGTGCTTAGATAGGACTATAGAAACGACCACCTCTTAGCCTCTAATTCCCATTGCCTGCAACTAAAGCTTATAGGTTACAGAAGGGGGAAGGGAGCACTCGGTACCTAGAGACTGAGGGCCCCATTTGACTTTGCTCACACTTTCTTCCACATGTTATGGAGTCAGAATGGCTACTTCTTCTACCTTCCAGCTTCTGTGAAAAAACCCAGCTCTATAATTACAAGTTCAAATCCATCACCAATTGGTGAACACTGGGAGAGCTTGAGCCTCTCACCTCTATAGTAGCACTCACAATGCAAGTGCTACACTTACATGTGTGCATGTTTTCACTGATAGAATGCAAGCTCTCTGAGGCAAGAAGAGTTTAATTTTTGTCTTTATATGCTTTATATCTGTAGGACCTAGCATAATTCTTGGTACATAATGCTTGCTTTAAAAAAATGTTGATTGATTAGTTGGTAGATATTTTACTTTGCAGAGGCAGCTAGGTAGCACAGTGGATGGGCCCTGGAGTCAGGAGGACCTGACTTCAAATTTGGTCTCAGACACTTGACACTTATTAACCGTGTGACCATGGGCTTGCTTAACCCTGTTTGCTCAAATACACACACACACACACACACACACACCCCACAACTTTATACAGATCATCTTATAATAACTTTGTGTGATAGGTGTTATAGATAATATTATTCTCATTTTAAAGAGGTTTGGCTTGTTTGTGACTTGTCTATAGTCTAGGAAAGGGTAGAAGCATCATTCCAATCCAGTACTCTCATGGCTGCAAGTCCAGTAATCTTTCTACTGCATTATCCTGTACCACAAATGTAAAGGGAAAATCGAACCAACTCAAAAATTTAATGTGTCTAGCTTCCATGGGGAGTGAAGAAAATTATCAGATTGGTAGAAAATATTTCTGGATTTGCACTATCGACATGAAGTTGGGGATTGTATTGGAACACTGTCCCTGTGGTCAGGCATGCCTTCAGGCTCCTTCTGGTGAAACCCTTGCTCTGGCCCTTTGCTAAAGGACATAAGCAATTAGTGGTTTTCTGGTTGGTTTCTTAGTCTCTATGCCTAGCAGGCAGAAATTGTGTCAAAGATGATTAGCAACTGAGTCAGGAATGTCCACCCACTCTGTGGGCTATGAGGATCAAATAAAGATGACTTCCAGTCTCTTTCAAGGCAGCTTCTTTGCTGGGATACAGCCAGAACTAGCTCTCCCTGTGACTTCCAGCAAAGGGGGAAATGAATTCCTCTCACCTCCCCCATGTCCAGTAGTTATGGGGTCTATAAACATATGGCAGTGAGAACATGTGTCTTCGTATTTCAAGTCCTTGACTGCCTCTTCTGCTTTGTGTGTTTTTCTCTTAGTCCACATTACCAAAGAGTGAACCTGAGAATGGATTTTTTCGAGTTCCTGTATGCTCTTTTGTGTGTGTATCTTTTCTCTGTGCCCAGATCACTGAACCATGAGCCTAAGAAATGAGGGAGTGAAGCATTAGCAACTATCTAATGAGACCAAGAAGGTTTAGGGTTCTTGTTCCACCCCCTCCACAAGGGGCCCTGGCTATGGAATTATGCAGTCTGGGAATAATTGTAGGGATAACTATTGTGTGATCCCAACAAGAGGGAAATCAGACTTTTTCTCACAATTTATCGCTCCTTGTCTCCACCTCAAATTCCAGAGAAAATCTCTTTAAAAGTTAGATTTGGCTTGTGCTAGGGTCTTTCCTAAAAGGGACTAAAAGAGTCCCTCATAGAAAGGTACACAATATACAAAGTGGATATCAGGCATAGGACAACAATTTACTTCCTTCAGCACAAAAGAGATGTTTAAATCACCAAAGACTTAAAAGTACATATTAACAAATATTCACCATGTAAACAACTCACAAATCCAGATGTTCTGATCAACCAGATGTGCCTTTGGCTTTATCTCTTCAGCAGTAGAATCCTCTGCTCTTTATTTTTAAAAAAAATATTTATTTTTAGTTTTCAACATTCATTCTTTATAAGATTTTGAGTTCTAAATCCCCCCCTCCAAGATGACATGCAGTCTGATATAGGTTATATATGTACAGTCATATTAATTGCATTTCCATGTTAGGCACATGTTGTTAAAGAGGAATCAGAACAAAGGGAAAAACTAAGAATGAAAAACAGAAAGAAACAAAAAAGAAATAGTATGCTTCAGTCTGCATTCAGACTCCATAGTTCTTTCTCTGGATGTGGATAGCATTTTCCAACGTGAGTCTTTTGGGATTTTCTTAGATCATTGTATTGCTAAGAGCTAAGTCTATCATAGCTGATCATCATACAATGTTGCTGTTACTGTGTACAATGTTCTCTTGGTTCTACTCACTTCACTCAGCATCAGTCATGTAAGTTTTTCCAGGTTTTTCTGAAATCTACCTGCTCTCTGCTCTTCCTAACAAGGTGCTGTGAAAGCCATCACCTGCTAGGTGATTGGCACTCTTCATAGGAACCAATGACATTTTAAATGCATGAGGTTGGCACCAAAGCTGTAAACATCCATGAGAAGTACTGTAGTGGAGCCCTTCACCACACATACACACAATTCAAATTTGCAGTGAATTTTTCCTATCAAGTATTTGATTGACCTGCTTGTGCCAGTGTCTGAGGGTCAGCAAAGAAACTTGTCTCTTTTCTCCTATCAGCTTTGGCTGGGTTTCTTGCAATTTTGCCATAATGGATTAAGATTCCAAATGATGCCTTGGGGTTCCATTTTATTTCTGTGGTTCTGTGACATTTTCTCTGGACTGAGGAGTGTGTGGAAAATGACACATATGGAAATGTTTCTCATACATTTTTTGCATGCAGTATCACCACGTTGTTCTGTGGTGATAGCATCTACATCAATTACCTCGGGGTGGAAATAAATAGGGTAATTACATTAAGGTAATAATAAGACAGTGCTTAGAACTTGAAGATCTCAAATATCTTATAGCTTTAAACCAATTTAATTTCCACCCACCTTGTAAGTATGTAGAAAGTGGAAATGCTTAAACATTCTGGAGAAGGGAAGTAAGCCTTGGAGGTGTTGAATAAGTAGCCTGTGGTGGCACAAATCAATGTTGGAAGCTGAGTTTAGAAGCCAGGATTTCTGACCTCCAGTTTGAGGTTGTATTGATTGAACTTGCCTCCCAAAGACTAAAATATATCCTTTACTTTGAAACAAATGGAACCAGCATGGTCCACTGAAATGGTGACTCATCTGTGCAGTTGTCATAGTAACATAATTTAGAACTCAAAACATAAGCTGTGACTTTTGAGTGAGGGGGATAGACTGGGGAAAGAGCAGGTAGTAGCAGAAAGGGTTGGTAAATAGAGGCTTGGATCCCCTAAGTGTTGAATCCTAATGCTTGAATAAAAACTTAAAATGATTTGGGATTTAGATCTTTCTAGAAGGTAAACATAATTTGCTATTATTTATCTTTTGTTCTTAGGAAATACATAATCAATGTGGGTAATGCAAAATACCTCCTAAATAACTTAGATACTCTCACAGAGAAACACAATTTTGATTTAAAGGTTAATTTCTAGAGTTTTCAGAAGTCTCTCCCACCCTGGCTAGTTGTGTGTAATTAACGCTGTAGGATTTCAAATGCTAGCACTGCCAAGATAAAGTTCTATCAGTTTCTACAAATGAAAAGAGAAAGCATTCTTTATCCTTTACTTAGGGCCCTTCCATGTGATTGCTTAATATATATTAAATAAGCTCTGGATCCACTTTAGTTTTGAAAACAATTAAAAAACTATAATGTGCCAAAACCTCTTAAGGGTCATTATGACTGTAATAATAATTATTATTGAACAAATGAAAAAAGCATTTAAGTTCACACTGTGTTCCAGGCACTTTACTAAGCACTAGGAACAGGGCTAGGGACTGTGTTTCTGATTTCAAGTGGTGTGTGTGGAAAATTTTGAGTAAGGAAACTCCCTATGCCCATGCAACTTGGAACCTTCTCTGCAACTCAAAGCATTCGGGGGTTGCCTAAAGCATGGAGAGGCTAAGCCACTGGCTCAATGCCAGTATGTGTCAGAGAAAGGATCTGAACGTAGATCTTCCAATTGAGTTAATTAAGCCCTGGGGATACAAATACAGAAGCAAGACAATCCCTGTCCTCAAGAAACTCATATTCTCATAGGGGAAGACAACACAAATAGAGAAGTGATGGTCAGCAAAAATTTTTTTGGAGTGAGAAGTTACAGGGATTATGTGTGGGCAGTCAGTTGGTACCCGCTTTCTAGAAGCAAGGAAAGTATTGATTATTGTTATGCTATTCAAATCCAGCCTCAAGATCCCAGTGTTCTAATTCTCCAGTGTTTATAGAAGGATTCCTTTCTTACTTCACTGGCTGCCATGTACCCCTCCAGCCTCCTGGGACCAATTATTTACTTCTTAGAATATATGTAACAATCAAATAAGAGACACTTGAGCTGTCTATTCCCTCTCTGTTTCTCTAGGGCTTAGGACAATGCCTGACACATAGTGGGGACTTAATAAATTATTATTGACTGGCTGACTGAAATTGGTAAAAGGAATTTGCAGGCTTGTCCACACACAGCAAATGGTACTTGTTGACAAAGAAACACAGACCATACAAGTCATTCAGAAAGTGGGGACATAGTAGCGCCTTCATCAGGCTTCACTTCACATTCTGCAATGGGTGAGACCAAGGAGTTGAGAAGTAACTCCTTCCTTTTACCACCTTTAGCCTTTTTTAGTTATTTAATTTATACTCATTACTGGTCCCGGGCAGCTAGGTGCTTCAGTGGATAGAACATGGGGCTTAGAATCAGGAAGACTCATCTTCATGATTTCAAATTCCCTAACTGCATGACCATGGGCAAGTTACTTAATCCTCTTTGCCTCAGTTTCTTATCTGTAAAGTGAACTGGAGACAGAAATGACAAACCACTCCAGTATCCTTGCTAAGAAAACCCCAAATGAAGTCAGAAAGTGTCTGACACAACAGAAATGATACCACAAAAGCAGCAATAACAACAAATGGTCCTGTCTTTAACTTAGACAATAGGAGCCTTAGGTGAGCTATTTAGTGCACATCAGACGAATCCTCACTAGTGCAGGGAGAGCTGGCTCTTTTTTCAGCTTTGCCATCAAAAGGCACTCAGACAGCAAGGCCCTAGATGTGTGTGGCCATTGTGCTAGATGAGCATTGCTGTTAGAAGTGAGTTAAAAGTATCTTGGTTAGAGGAGGAGCAAGATGTTATTCCATCTGGAGAAGGGAGTTCATGGCTCAGTCAGAGATTACTGGCAAGAGAAAAATTTGAAAATAGTTAGTGCCTCCTAAGCAGTGAACCCTTTTCCTCTGAGAAGCAGGCCCAAAGAGACTGGGAAAGAAAGTCAAGAGCTTAGAAAAGGAAATGGGATGGACCCAAAAGGTGGGGAGAGAGATAACAGCCTTTCCCTCTTTATAAATGAAAGCAAATACTCAGATAAAAAGGGACTATGAAAGTTAAATAGTTGACAAGGGCACTTAAATTTTTACTGAGAGGTACTGGATTTCTTGAAATTTGCTATTTTTCATTATACAGCTTGCAAAAACCCTGTAAATTAATTATGTTTACTGTTCTCTTAGCCTAATATAATGGAAAGAGAGCTGGATTTGGTGCCCAAGAACTTGAGTCCAAATCTTGGTTCCTCTCCTTACTTCCTGCATGACCTTGGGCAACTAACATAATTGCATGTTACCCTCTGCAGAGTGAAAGTTGTTCTCTGGGGTCCCTTCCAGTTCTCTGTCATGATACTATTAGTCTTGAGGTTTGGGATCTTGTCTCATTTTTATGGGTACTCAGTAAATGATTCTTGAATGATTTTTTTTTTCCTTTGTAGAAAAGGCAAAGCCTCATGGATTCTATTCTTGTCACAGTGGAAGGAACACTGGCACTGGAAACAGATGATCTTGGTTCAGTTCTTGCCTCTGATATTTATTCCTTGTATGACCTTGAGCATGTCACTCAGCTTCTGTGAACCTAAATGTCCTCCATGAAGGTGCTGGCATAGATAGCTTCCGAGTGCCTTTCTAGGCAGGTGTATGCTGGTAAATGTTTAACAACTGGCAGGGACAAAGTATGCAGGACACACTTAAGTATAATTTGTATTATTAACATTTTTCCATCATTTTCTTAAGTCTGTGTGATCCAGTCCAATCCAACAAACATTTATTAAGTGCCTAATATGTGGCAGGTACTATGCTAAGTACTGGGGACACAATTAATAAAAAAACAGATATTCCTTGCTTTCAAGGAGCTTACAGTCTAAAGGGTGAGACAACACACTAAAGGAGGCTGGGAATTGGGGTGGAAGAATACTAGGGGACACCAGACACAGGGACATCTTGTTCCATGGAAGTGAAATCAGGCTGGCTGAAGCAAAGTGGAATGAGACAATTAGCAAAACAATAAATCAAGCTCTGATGTGTAGTGCTTGCCAGCTTCTGAGGTATAAATTCTCACATTGAGAATTCAACAATCAACTCTCCAATCAAAGTTATTGAGTGTGACTCCTGCTTTAAGACCCAAGACCTATGACCAATAACTTTGAAATTCTCTAGGTGATCCTAATCTTCTCTCATTCTGTGTCTCTGTTATCAGTTCCTTACTATTCTTTTTTTTAATTTTTTTTTTATTGGCCTCAGACTCAGGATAAACTTGAGATTTAGTCATTTCTTTTTTTTTTTTATGCAATTTATTTATTTAACATATTTGGTTTTCAGCATTGATTTTCACAACAGTTTGAATTACAAATTTTCTCCCCATTTCTGCCCTCCCCCCCCACTCCAAGATGGCGTATATTCTGGTTGCCCTGTTCCCCAGTCAGCCCTCCCCTCTATCACCCCCCTCCCCTCTCATCCCCTTTTCCCTTCCTTTCTTGTAGGGCAAGATAAATTTCTACGCCCCATTGCCTGTGTATCTTATTTTTTAGTTGCATACAAAAAGTTTTTTTGTTTTTGAACATCTGATTTTAAAACTTTGAGTTCCAAATTCCCTTCCCTCTTCCCTTCCCACCCACCCTCCCTAAGAAGTTGAGCAATTCAACCTAGGTCACACATGTATTATTATGTATAACCCTTCCACAATATTCATGTTGTGAAAGGCTAACTACATTTTGCTCCTTCCCAACCCATCCCGCTTTATTGAATTTTCTTCCTTGACCCTGTCCCCTTTCCAAAGTGTTTGTTTTGATTACCTCCACCCCCATCTGCCCTCCCCTCCATCATCCCCCTGCCTTTTATTTTTTTTTTATCTTCCTCCCTCTTCTTTCCTGTGGGGTAAGATACCCAACTGAGTATGTATGGTATTCCCCCTCAGGCCAAATCTGATGAGAGCAAGGTTCACTCATTCCCCCCTCACCTGCCCACTCCCCTCCTCTCCTAGAACTGCTTCCTCTTGCCACCTTTATGGGAGATAATCCACCCCATTCTATCTCTCCCTATCTCCCTCTCTCAGTAAGTTACTCTCTCATCCCTTAATTTCATTTTATTTCTTTTAGCTATCTTCCCTTCATCCTCAACTCACCCTGTGTCTGCTCTCTTTCTTTTACATATATATATATATATATATATACACATACATACACATACATACATATACACATAGATACATGCATACATACACATTCACTTATATATATACATAAACATATATATATGCATATATATATATGCATATTCCCTTCAACTACCCTAATACTGAGGTCTCATGAATCATACTCATCATCTTTCCATGTAGGAATGTAAACAAAACAGTTCAACTTTAGTGAGTCCCTTGCAATTTCCGTTTCTTGATTACCTTTTCATGCTTCTCTTGATTCTTGTGTTTGAAAGTCAAATTTTCTATTCAGTTCTGGTCTTTTCACTGAGAAAGCTTGAAAGTCCTCCATTTTATTGAAAGTCCATATTTTGCCTTGGAACATGATACTCAGTTTTGCTGGGTAGGTGATTCTAGGTTTTAATCCTAGCTCCATTGACCTCCGGAATATCGCATTCCACGCCCTTCGATCTCTTAATGTAGAAGCTGCCAGATCTTGGGTTATTCTGATTGGGTTTCCACAATATTCAAATTGTTTCTTTCTGGCTGCTTGCAGTATTTTCTCCTTGATCTGGGAGCTCTGGAATTTGGCAACAATATTCCTAGGAGATTTCTTTTTGGGATCTATTTGCGGAGGCGATCGATGGATTCTTTCAATTTCTATTTTGCCCTGTGGCTCTAGAATATCAGGGCAGTTCTCCTTGATAATTTCCTGAAAGATGGTATCTAGGCTCTTTTTTTGATCATGGCTTTCAGGTAGTCCAATAATTTTTAAATTATCTCTCCTGGATCTATTTTCCAGGTCAGTGGTTTTTCCAAGGAGATATTTCACATTGTCTTCCATTTTTTCATTCCTTTGGTTCTGTTTTATAATATCCTGATTTCTCATAAAGTCACTAGCTTCCACTTGCTCCAATCTAATTTTTAAAGTAGTATTTTCTTCAGTGGTCTTTTGGACCTCCTTTTCCATTTGGCTAATTCTGCCTTTCAAGGAATTCTTCTCCTCATTGGCTTTTTGGAGCTCTTTTGCCATTTGAGTTAGTCTATTTTGTAAGGTGTTGTTTTCTTCAGTGTATTTTTCAGTATTTTTTTGGGTCTCCTTTAGCAAGTCATTGACTTGTTTTTCATGGTTTTCTCGCATCCTTCTTATTTCTCTTCCCAATTTTTCCTCTACTTCTCTAACTTGCTTTTCCAAATCCTTTTTGAGTTCTTCTATGGTCTGGGGCCAGTTCATGTTTTTCTTGGAGGCTCTGGTTGTAGGGTCTATGACTTTGCTGTCTTCTTTAGGCTGTATGTTTTGGTCTTCTTTGTCACCAAAGAAAGAATCCAAAGTCTGAGACTGAATCTGGGCGCGTTTTCACGTCCTGGCCATATTCCCAACCAACTAACTTGACCCTTGAGCTTTTCAGTGGGGTATGACTGCTTGTAGATTACAGAGTTCTATGTTCTACGTTTGGGGGGGAGGTGCCAGCTCTGTCAGAGCCGCACTCCTCCTTCCCCAAGGACCCCCAGTCCAGACTGGGCTCAGATCTTCGGCAGGCTGTGCACCCCTGCTGTGATCCGCCACTTAATTCCCCCCACCAGGTGGGCCTGGAGCCGGAAGTAACAACAGCTGTAGCTGCCCCACCTCCGCTGCCCCCGGGGCTGGAAGCCGAACCGCGAACTCCTTCCACTCCCGCAGCTTTTCCCACTAACCTTCTCCGCAGTCTTTGGTGTTTGTGGGTCGAGGGGTCTGGTAACTGCTCACGTATTCAGGGTGCTAGGGCCCCCTCCGCCCGGTTTCCGGTCTGGATCGTCCACGCCGCTCAGGCTGGGCTCTGCTCCACTCCGTTCCCAGCTCCCAGCTCCCAGCTCCGTGTGGAATAGAGCTCACCCAGAGACCATCCGGGCTGTCCTGGGCTGGAGCCCTGCTTCCCTCTGCTGTTCTGTGGGTTCTGCCGTTCTAGAATTGGTTCAGAGCCATTTTTATAGGTTTTTGGAGGGACTCGGGTACGGAGCTCACTCTAGTCCGTGCTTACCAGCCGCCATCTTGGCTCCGCCCAGTTCCTTACTATTCTGAAACATATTCTCGATCTTCAGAGTGACCTACATTCCCTTCAGTATTTCCTAGGCTATCCTCCCTGTTCTAGCTTCACTCTCCTCCCTTCTTCCCCAACCTTGTTCTCTTAGTGAATTAAACTCAACCCTACACTCTCCTCTCTAATCCCTTGCTCTCTTGTCCTTTTGACACCTTCCCCTTAGCAAACCCCAACTCTGATTATTTCTACCATCAATCTCCTTTGAGCCTTAAAAGACACATGTACATGCATACATGCCTGTACATGCACACATACATACATGCATATGCATATATGTGTGTATATATATATATATATATATGTTTATGTACACATCAGAAAGTTCTCACTATATTCTACCCTCCCAGCCATCAACCTATATGCATCCCCTCCTCACTTCTGCCTCTTGGAATCCCTTCTTTCCTTCAAGACTCAGGTCAAGCACTACTTTCTATAAGGAATTGATCTTCAGAGTCAAGCAGGAAGGAAAAACCATGAAGATTTCATGAAGAAAGGAAAGGACTTCCAGTAGTCAGGAGCCATTAGATGACCCTTTGCCACGTGTGTTCTTTAAGATGGAACACACTCTCCTTATGGATGCTTGTCTATATTTGTGGGAAAGTGTGCTACAGATTTTGGAGGCATTTTTCTTGGCAGCAACTATTCTCACTCTACCACACCATTAAATATCTCCTAGTAAAAGCTATTTGATATGATCTGGTTAATGACTATTGGAGAAGTACCCTGGATGAGAGTTCATGAGTTGTTAACAGTACTAAAAAATCCTAACTCCTCAGAGTTACTCATAGAACCCTAAGATCAGAAGTAGTTAGCTTCCTTCTGGGGCCCCAGCCTGCTAGTATGAGTGTGAGTTGGGAGAAGTACCCCTGAAAAAGGTGCTAAATTATTGTTATTGGATAGGCAGTATATTGTATTGGGTAGACAGTGGCTTTGAGGTCAGGAAGCCCTGGCTTGATGTCCTGCCTCTGACCCATATTGGCTATGTAACCACTGGAAAGAAACTTGATATCTCAGTGAAACAAACAACTATAAAAGGCTATACATTGCAGAGGATTTGCTAGTCTGCATCATTGAAGGGGATTATCAGATAGGAGTTTACGACATTATGGAAACTACAAGAAAATATTATTAATATATCATAAGCATGGGTAATTTCTCCACTGATATAGACCACAACCACTCTGTGAATTGGTAGATGGTTCATGAGAGTTGGTTTGGCCAAAATATTCATCACCATATGAGCAACATGGTGATGAGCTTCTCCAGATTTATCTGGACCGATCCTTGGATGAGAGACATACAGTGCTTGGCAAACCTGTACACAAACTCTTCCCAGTTTTAAAGGTCCTGTCAAAGCCTATATTCTGCTGGCAAAGCCTTTGAGAACCCAGATTCACCTCCACAGAATAATGAAGCACTAGCACTGGAATTTAGAGGAACAGCATTGCTAATGTGATTCCTGTCCAAGAGAACATTTTCATACTTGTAGCCCTGAGTCTCATTTCCACATTGGGGGAGCTAGTGGTAAAAGGCAGGTCATTTAACACTTAAACAGTTAAAAAAGGAAAAGATAACATGGTTTTTTTAGGGAGAATTGTGGGTAATGAACTTACTTTAGTTATTTGAGGATAAGAATTGATTGTCTCAACACATGGCATTGATTATATAGTTATCTATCTATTTATCTATAGCATCTATATAGCACTTTAAGGTTTGCAAAGTATGTTATTTTTATATTCTCATTTGATTTGATTCTCACAATAACCCTACGAGATAGGGGTAGCTATTGTCTCCATAATACAGATAAAGAGACTGAAGCTTAGAGAGGTAAAATGGTTTGCTCAAGGTCACACTGGTAAATTATAGGAGGCCAGATCTGAATTCATGTTTTCCTGATTCCAAGTCCACCATTCTATCCACAAAACCACTTAGGTCTCTTTCTCTGTTTCTCTCTGTCTCTGTCTCTGTGTCTCTCTCTGTTTATCTGTCTCTGTCTCTCTGTCTCTCTCTCTGTCTCTGTCTCTGTCTCTCTTTCTCTCTCTCTGTCTCTCTCTCTCTCTGTCTCTCTCTCTCTCTCTCTCTCACACACACACACACACACAAACACACACACACACGCACACACTCAACCACGTATTTTTGTTCAGTTGTTTTTCAGTTGTGTATAACCCTTTGTGATTACATTTAGAGTTTTCTTGGCAAAGATAATGGAGTGGTTTGCCATTTCTTTCTTCAGCTCATTTTACAGATGAGGAAACTAAGGCAAATAAGGGTTAAGTAACTTTCTTAGGGTCACACAGCTAGTAAATGTCTGAAGCTAGATTCGTGTACAACATATGTATACAATATATGTATACACATCTGTATACTTATGTTCGTATACAATATATCTATATACACACATACATTTATCTTATGCATACATGCTATGTATATGTGTGTGTATTATATATTTAGCATATAAATACACACATTCTGTGATTTGTAATCTTAGAGTTGTATGGGATACTCAGAGGAGATTAAGGGACTTGCCCAATATCACGTAGCTAGAATGTGTTAGAGATAGGATTTGAAGCTAAGTCTCCCAGACTTTAAGAATGACTGCAAATCCACTACATAGTGCTGCCTCTCATTCATATTGCTATAGTAAGAGATAGAGGCAGAGATGTGGAGGAGACATAGCAATAATTTTATAGATATAGTTAGATGTCAGAAGTATTTCAATAAATAACTGGGCAACAGGTTTATAATACCATTCCCATATTAAGATAAACTAGGAAGTTTGGGGATAGACATAAACGCAATTCACATATAAATGTGAATAGGTACATATATACACACATACATATCTACTACACTATACATACATATGTAAAACTTAACTATATATGTATATATGTGTGTATATGCATATATATGCGATACATATACATACACACATATATGAATGTATATACAACTTTCGAGTTTGACATTTGGGAGAACAGCTATATTCACAAAATGTCATTTTGTGCTACTTTCAAAAATATAATACTGGGTAGGATGATACTAATGTATCAGGGTTGATTTTTACTTTCAGATGTTATGAACAGTTAAAATTCTTCAAACAGGCACTAGGAAACGAGTGACGAATCTCATCATGGTTCAATCCTCTATTTACCTCCTGAGAAGTTTTCACTTTAGCATTTATAGGTAAAAAAGGCAGTACATGTTGCTTTGTTACACTGATTAGGATTTCCAGGCAAAAAACACAGGGCTGGCTTGTGAATGAGATGAGGAACAGTTGTTCTGGCTGCTGCATCTGTGTCCTGGAATATGAATAGTGATGCCACTGGCAAATGTGTCGGCATGCAGACTTGGCAGGAGATAAGTCTGACTGGCCTGTGCTCACCAACCATCAGTCTTCATTCAGTTTCCCTTCCTGAAGGCTAGAATTATTGATGCTGTAACAAGAACACTGCTGGTATAAAACTGTTGTATAGAAGCCCAGTAATTACTGGTTGGCAACAGATTTCACTACAAATTATAAAAATGATACTTCATTTATGACCAGTTTGGAAGGAGAAAAAACTGGAGGAATCTATGATATCTTAATATTTTCCTTTTAGTTCCAAAGAATGGGAGAGAGTAAAGCAGTACAATCTGTGTGGGTTACCCTACCATCCAGCCTCCAAAATTAATTTCTAGAGGGCTAGCAACAGATTTAATAACATTTTAAATGGACATAGTTAGCATCCCATTCTAAACTAATAGAGTTTTATTCAATAAAACCTCTATATTTTTATAGAGTAGTTCCTAAGAGTGAAAGTGTGATTGCTTCCTGAGAAAGTCACACGCAGAGCATAGTTCCATTTTATTTTTAATTTCTGTGAAGCTTTGTACAAATTCACAAACTTCAAGAATTTTTGCATAGTGATGATTATGGTCAGCCAGTATCAAGCTCTAACAACAGCATTATTTAGACTGTATGTATAGGACACTAAATATTGTCAGTTCAGTCAAAAGTCAATCAATAATTCAGAAGTATTACCTACACTCAACAATTCCACATTTATTAAAGAACTTGTTTCATGCAATATACTGAGGATAGTAGAAGATCAGTTAGTCAATAAGCATTTATTAAGCATTTACTATGTGCCAGGAACCGTTCTGAGTGCTGGAGATACAAAAAGAAGTACTAGAAATTCCCAATCCCTCAGAATTGCTCATAGATCCCTGAGGGAAGAGGTAGTCAGTGTCTTTCTGGGGCCCTGGCCTGGAAATGTGAATGGGAGTTGGGTGAAGTTGATGGGTCAGAGAAACTACCCTCAAGTTGCTGATAAGGACAATAGTCCATATGCTGCCAAACTGCCAATTTGAAAGAATTTCTTACTTGGCCTGACCATATTTTTGGTCATAATCAACTAGATAGAAGGCAATGTGGTATAGTGGGGAAAGCACTGGACTTGTTCCTAGGGAAGACAGAGGTTTGAATCCTGCTTTTGACCCTTGCTACTAGTGTGACCGTGAACCAGTCACGTAATTTCTCTGGATCTCAGCTTCTTCATTTGCAAAATTGGATAAAAGTATCTATAATGCCTAACTCATAGGGCTATTGTGAAGTCCAAAAGAGATAATGTAGGTAAATATGAAAAGTTCATATTATTTTCAAAAATATATATCAGTTACTCTTATTGGACCAGATATTTTTATTTGAACACTAGATCAAAAGAAGAGAAAACAAAGTTTTGCTGCGTTCTTGGTGCTTTAGTCCCATAACAAACCCTACAATTATCCAATATATGTGAATATAATACATTTAGGTGTTGCCTATCATCTTTAAATCATGGTCATTGTAGTTGTGGGATAAGGGTTTCCCTACTTTGGACATGTCCCACATACCAAAGAAAAACAATTAAAAGAATATTTGATAGTTATAGCACTTGACAATGCAGAGGACATTCTGCTATCAAAGAGAAGAAGTATATTTTCTTATCTGAATTCTGAGGCTGTCACTTTTTCTTCAGTTATTCAGAGTTCAGCTCTGTTCAGAGATGACCTCATTCACTTTATTTTAGTCCCTGTATGCATTTCATTCTGTATCAATAGTCACCTTCCCACACATTTCTGAATTCCTCATACATAATTTCTTACTGTACAATAACATTCCATTATTTTCATGAACCACGGATTTCAAAAGGCTATTCCTCAATTGCTGGGTACCTACATGGTTTCCAGGTCTTTGCTATCACTAAGAGTTCTGCTGTGAATATTTTGGTGCATATTGAGTTCTCACTTTGTGACTTAGACTTTCACGGGAATATTTTCCCAATCCATGGTCCAAAAGCTACAGGGAGTATCGTGACTTTTACTGAAAACAAACAAGTCGACATCTAGAAGTGTTGGACTAATTCACAGCATCACTAACATTAGTGTTCTTCTCTTCCTATAGTCTCTACAACAGATACTCCTTTTTATTTTTGCCATTTTTGATAATTTATTGAGTGTGAAGTGAGATCATAATTGCTTTAATGTGCATTTCTGTTATAATAGTTGGTGTATGTTTTTATGTAGTTATTTGTAGTTTACAGTTTAAAAAAAACTGTCCATATCTACTTTTAGCTTAATATGACATAAGGCATAAGATATTCGTCAAAACTTAATATCTGCTAAATTCCTTTTAATCTATCTATCCTAATTCTTGTTAAAAAAGAGAACCTTTCTCTCAGTCATATGTATTAATGTGTTTTTAGGTAATTCTATTTCTTGGTTGTAGGATTTCTTATACTGAGCAATTCTTCTGGTTTTTTTTAAACAAGAACCAAAAAATCTTGATGACAATTTCATAATATCATTTGAGATCTAGTAAGGCTATGCCCCTTTCCTTCACATGTTTTATCATTCTTTCCCTTGAGAACTGAAATCTTTAATTCCTCCAATTTATTTTTTTTTGTTTCAGGTCTAGTTCTATAAAGTATTTCTTTGTAATTTGGTTGATAAGCATTAATCTGTAAATTAATTAGCAGTAGTCTTATTTTCATTACATTGGCATGGCCCAATCATGAACTCTGAATAACTTTCTAGTTATTTAAATATTCCTTAGTTTCTATAAATATTATTCTGTAGTTCAAGAAGTTTTCATTGGTCTTTTACGATGTGATAGAATTAACTTGTGATGAATCCTTTTGAACCAAGGTATCCTTGGTAGGTCAATTATGGCTTGTTCATTTTATTTTTTCTGATATCATTTCTCAGCTTAGTAAACTACAATAAAAATGGTAAAGCAACTGAGCCAAATTCTGGGAAAACAATGGGAAAAGTCCAGTAAAGGAACTTGATATATGGTTTAGGTTGCACATAGTTATAAGTTTTAAGATAGTTCTAAGAATGTCTTGTTTGTAGTAACTGTGAAAAAAAAATTGAACCAGATTTCTCTGATAAAGGCCTTATTTCTCAAACATGTAGAGAACTGAGTAAAATTTATAAAAATATGAGCCATTACCCAATTGATAAATGATCAAAAGATATGGTCAGTTTTCAGATGAAGTAATCAAAGCTATATATAGTCATATGAAAAAATATTCTAACTCATTATTGACTGGAGAAATACAGATTAAAACAATTCTGAGGTACTGCCTCTTACCTGTTAGATTGGCTAATAGGACACAAAATGTAAATGACAAATGTTGGAAGGGATTTAGGAAAAATGAGACTTTAATTCTCTACTGGTGGAGTTGTGAACTAATTCAACCATTCTGTAGAGCAATTTAGAACTATGCCCAGAGGGCTATAAAACCATCATACCCTTACACCTAGCAATACCACAACTAGATCTGTATCCCCAAAAGAGAAAAAACAAAGTAAAAGGACTTATAAGTACAAAAATATTTATAACAGCTCCTTTCTGGGGGTAAAGAATTAGAAATTGAGGGGACGCCTGAACAAATTGTGGTATGTGATTGTGGTGGAAGCTTGTTGTACTATAAGAAATGATGAGCAGCATACTCTCTGAAACACCTGGAAAGACTTACATGGGATGATGCAAAGTGAAATTTACTGCTTACAAAGTAACAGCAGGACTTATGAAAAATGCTATCCACCCCCAAAGAAAGAGCTGATGGTGTCTGAATACAGAGTGAAAAATACTTTTTAAAAAATTTCTTTAGTTTTCTTGAGTTTTTTTTTTCTTGTCTATGTTTTCTTTCACAACATGACTATTATGGAAGTGTTTTGAATGACTACTTATGTATAACCTGTATCTAATTGTTTGCCTTCTCAGTGAAGAGGGCTGGAGAGGGAGAAAGGGAGAGAATTTGGAACTCAAAGTTTTTAAAAAGAATGTTAAAAATTGTTTTACCTGTAATAAGGGAAAAATAAAATACTAAATACATTTTAAAAGAACAAAACAAAGCAAAAAAAGAATGTCTTGTTTGCACATAGATTTTACTTGGGAGTCCTTTTAGGGCAGCAATTGTTTTTGCCTTTCTTTGTATACCTAGTGCTTAGCCTGGCGTCTGGCAAATAGTAGGTATTTAGTAAGTGTTTGTTGACTTGACTTGAGAAAGCATAAGCCTGACTTTGAAAGTCATATGTAAGAATCAGATTTATCACTTTGTCATGGAGTCACAGGGCTAAAAGAGGGCAAGAATATGAAACTGGCTTTTGGGATCCTCATTTCCCCATTCTCCACATATCTTTCTTCTCCTCTGGAAGCATTCATTTCCCATATTTCTTCCACAAATGCTTCAATACTTCTGCATGAAAGAAATCTCCCTGACAAGAAGTTATGCAGTAGAAAAAATAATTAGTTCTGTATTCAGAGGACATGAGTTCATATATTGACTCTGATGTGATCACTATTTGTGTGACTTTTGGCAAGTAAAATAATCTCTTTGGATCTAGTTTCAATAACTGTAAAATGAGAGGGTGTAACTCTCTCTGAGATTCCTTTCAGTTCCAGATCTATGATCCTAGGGTTATAAGTAAATAGTCAATAACACCTCCTCAGGGCTCAGTTTCCTCCTTTTTAAAATGAAGGGATGGGACTAGGTGATCTCTAAGGTCCTGCCCTACTACAAATCTGTGCTCCTATGACCTTTGTGTACAAAAGAAATCAAAGTTAAAATATTTTACATGCTGTGGTTAAAACAATAGAATGATGGACTGTCTTATAGTGACTTTGTTCTGTTCAGAAATGCATTCTTTTTGAGTTTTTGAGCTTTAAAATTTACTTTAAATATTATATTGTAGCTACTCTTTACTCAGCAAGTCTCATGATGGCTTTTAGCCAAAAGCAATACAATTCTGCTCTGACTATATTGTAGATTAATGTGTTACACTTCCCAGCAAGCTTTGTATATGAAAAGAAAAATTACACCGATAGCCATCCAAAGGAATGAATCTGTAATTGTAGATTTTAAGACATTTTGGCAACTGGGATGTGAGATAGTTTTGGATAAGAGGCACCTTTATGATGCCCCTGAAATCATGCCATATAGCTGATGTGTAGAGCAAATTCTGTACCAAATGATATGTCTGTTAATCATTACTGTTAAAGTAGTTTGCACTATTAATTTTAGGACCTACAAAATGCAGTAAACTCTTCTGACTGGGATGTAGATTGCATTATAACCACTAATTATACTTTTAATTCACTTGCTTTTCATTTTTCAAGAACTCTGAAACTTAAATATTCAACTTTAGTGTAGATTCCATCTGTTTATTGCTTCAGAGATCTCAAGATTTAGCCACTTACCTTTTAACAAGTATTTATTTTTAAAAGAGTTTTCTAGTTGTGCCTTTGTCCCTGCAGCCACCTCTAATGTCCCCTCCCCGCTTCTGCAAATCATACCTACTTGTTGACAGACCTGTAGTTTTTCACAGGTTTCTGCAGTTTCTCCATCTTAGCCATCTGACAGCTTGAGTTTTCATTTTGATAACACCTGTATCAAAGCATTTTGATATGACAAGTTGATGATCTAGTTATTAGGCTGAAGGTGTCTGTGGGTAAAATGCACACACCATCTCACCGTTGACCTGCCAACAATGCTTGCTCCTCCTCACCTGGACCAACATCTTCCACACAGGATCTGAGACCTAGACCTCCACACCAGGGACTTCCAGGACCCATGTCCCCAGCCCTCCCTATAGAACTTAATTCATTGATCTTTGGAGCTCTAGCTCTAGAGTCCAACTCAGTTGATTGGTGATTGACTGGGTGAGTACAAACTAGCTCACTTAGCCCGCTAAGTGTTTTGGCCATCCTTAATCACCAAACTGTGCTGTGCTTCACATTTGCATCCCATCCAGACTGCCAGTTGTCCACCCCTTTTGCCATCTTCCTGCATATACCCTCTCATATACTCATCCCTCATTTTTTCTCTATTCACTCTGGACACAGTAATCAAATCAATAGTTCCATTAATTCTGGAAAGGGCATGTCATATAAATCAAACTATTCAGAATAGATCTCACTTGATCATTACTACTCTCCTATATGAATTGTATTCCCCTATTAAAGTGTAAACTTCTTGAAGGCAGGAACTATCTCTTTTTTCATATTTTTATTACCAAAGCTTAGTGCTTGGCACATAGAAGGCATTTAATAAATGTTTTTTTTCTTTCATTCATCCACAATTGTGCCCATAAGAATTTCTGAGAAGCGAGTCCCTGAATAATTTTACAAAACCTATTCCTGCTTTGGGCAATGTCACTGCATATTCGGGTCAAGTCAGTCATCTTAGAGTTAACTGGAATGCTCCAAAGTCAACTAGAATGCCCCAATTTTTGATCATGCTCGATAAATGACATGTTACCCCTACCCCAGAGAGAACTGTGAGAATTGCGTGAAGCAAACTGACTTGTAAAATGGAATCTATTTTGAGACTTAAGGTTCATTTTCCTGTAAATTCCACCTCTTTTCTAATTGTGGAAATTGAGTGACATCCTGTTTAAGATCTATAAAAGCTTACCTGCTTATTCTCCCTCCTCCTAACTCCCCAAACTTGCTCATCACCCTCCCGACTCAGAAAGTCCATCATCTTTCCTCTAATAAGAAATCAAATTACCTAATCTTTTATCCTGGTTTATGTCCCATTAATTGTTTTTAATGCATAAAAATCTGTCTTCCCCTGTATTTGGAGTCTAGTGAAGGGGCCTGGTCTTGATTTGTTAGCCAATTGGAATTCATTGATTAATAAATTGATATGCTTAGAAGTTCAAACTTTCATTTCTTCAGTTTTCATAAATCAGTCACAACAGTTTTTGATGAAGCCAGTCAGGTTAAGACAGGACTCAGACTCCCAGAATGGGCTTTCAAAAAATTCTTTAGAGTACCATGGGACTTCTTAGGGGAAGTCTTTCTTGGAGGTCAGACTCCTCTCCTTGATCTCAAATTCTTTTGAGTTAAAAGTAAGCTCCCATATTACTGGGAAAGGTAAACCCCAACAATGTTGGGTTAGTAGATCAAATTGTAAAGTCCCTTTAGGAGAGTAAGCTGAGGTAAGCCTCCTCATAGGAGGAGGGAAATAAGGTAGGGTAAGCCTGCACATTGTTGGTGAAGTTCCTTTAGTGGAATTATCAGATCTAATAGCAAGCATATTGATAAGAGCCATCCTGCATGGGGGAGGGAATTGTCTCGGGACCAGGGGAAGAGTGTGCTATGTTAAATTGTGTGAAATCTAGTTTAAAACTGTAAAAGACTCAGCTGACAACCTACTTGGCCTCAATTTGGCACTCTTGATTATTGACCATTAAAGGAATTAAGATTGGTCTAAAATATATAAAAATCCAAATGGGTTCCAAGTTTGACCTGAAGAAGGGATTTTAATTACTGCTTGTTTTAATAAAATGTGCATGTTGATTTTCTGTGTGTCTTATTGCATTGGCTAATATCTTTCTTTTGTGTTGTGTCTAGTGTTGTTTGTAGATTCTGCTACTTTGGAAGATTTCTAAAGGGAAAGTGAAGCCAGCCAGAAAGACTGCTGAACAATTGTAGCCAAAGAGTTTATTATATTGAGAAAGATTAATGGGAGCTTCATTCTTGAAGCAGTTCTTCCAGGTTTCCGCTATCTGATGCTAAACTCTCCGTCCCAGGGAGTAGGACTAACTCCCTCTTTAGGCTTTAGGTAGGAGATTAGGTAAAAAAAATACCACTGAAAAATACTTTCTCTCTGTCATTTCAGCCCTGGTCAAGTTGGGGTTACAGATATAAAGTCAGATAATTAAAGAAAGGAAAACTTTTTCCTGGTTTGTAGAAATTTGTGGCATTACAAATTAATTAGTCTGAATTTATAATAAATTTCAAAATTACAGTGACTGCTGATAACATCTTAGTGGATTTTGGAGGTTTGCAGATTAAGCTTAAGCAACTCCCTCCCTTTTCTAAAAGAAAGAATTTGGAGTTGTGAAAGCAGTTGGAGAAGGGTTGATTCCATTGAGATAAGTAGATATGAGGCAAGTACTAAATAAGGAACTCACACCCCTTTTTCTTTGTCCTATATGATATTGATTTTTTTTTTTGACTGGGTGAAGGAGGCCATTTTCTGCCTCATTTCTTACCTAGCCTTAATCACTGAAAGGGCTTTGCCTCAGTCAAACTGAGACCTGTTAAAAATCCTTAACTTAAAAAGGCCAAGGTCTCCCATCACGTCCAGGACCGGGTCCAGTTGTCCTGATCTTTATCTTGCCACTGGACCCAGATGGCTCTGGAGGAGAAAATGAAACTGGTGATTTTGCACAGCCCTCTCTCACTTAAATCCAATTCACTTGAAAGTCATGACATCTCCTTCCTGATGTCATAGGTCCTCTTTAAAAATGAAAAAACAGCAACATTTTTTTTAATTTGCCTATGATAGTAGTATTTTTTTTATTTTTAGTTTGCAACACATGGTTCTACATAATTTTGATTTCCAGATTTCTTCCCCTCCCTCCTCCCTCCCTCCCCAAGACGGCATGGAATCTCATATAACTACCATGTATAACTTCGCATTGAATTACTTACACACTAGTGAAGTTGTGGAGAAGAATTATGACCAATGGAATGAATCATGAGAAAGAAGAAACAGAACCAAAAAAACAAAACAAAACCCAAAAACAAAAACAAAAGAGAAGAAAAAAAGGGGGAAAAAAAGGCAAGCATGAGGTGTGCCTCAATCTGCATTCAAACTTCATAGTTCTTTCTCTGGATGTAGACAGCATTCTCCATCGTGAGTCCTTTGGAGTTGTCCTTGCACCTTGTGTTGCTGAGAAGAGCAAAGTCTGTCAGGGTTGGTCCTCATGGAATCCATATATCTGTGGTTGTGTATAATGTTCTCCTGGCTCTGCTCCGCTCACTCAGCATTATGTCATGTAGGTTTTTCCAGGTTGTTATGAAGTCCGTATCATCCCCATTTCTTATGGCACAATAGTATTGCCTTACCTTCATGTACCACAGCTTGTTCAGCCATTCCCCAATTGATGGGCATCCCTTTGATTTCCAATTCATAGCTATATATATAGCTAGAGCCACTATAAATATTTTTGTACATATGGGTCCTTTTCCCGCTTGTGTGATTTCTTTGGGATACAACCCTAGAAGTAGTATTGCTGGGTCAAAGGGTATGAACATTTTTATGGCCCTTTGGGAGTAGTTCCAAATTACTCTCCAAAATGGCTGGATCATCTCACAACTCCACCAGCAATGTAACAATGTTCCAATTTTCCCACATCCTCTCCAGCATTTATCATTTTCCTGTTTTGTTATTTTAGCCAATCTGACAGGAGAGATGTGGTATCTAAGAGTTGTTTTGATTTGCATTTCTCTAATCAGTAGTGATTTAGAGCATTTTTTCATATGCCTATAGATAGCTTTAATTTCTTCCTCTGAAAACTCCCTGTTCATATCCTTTGACCATTTCTCCATTGGGGAATGGCTTGTCTTCCAATATATTTGGCTCAGTTCCCTGTATATTTTAGAAATGAGGCCTTTATCAGAGATACTAGTTGTAAAGATTTTCTCCCAATTTTCTGCTTCCCTCCTAATTTTTGTTGCATTGGCTTTTTTTGTACAAAAACATTTCAATTTAACGTAATCAAAATTATCCATTTTGCATTTTGTAATGCTCTCTATCTCTTGTTGGGTCATGAATTCTTTTCTTTTCCATAAATCTGATAAGTAAACTATTCCTTACTCTCCCAAATTACTTATAGTATCAGCCTTTACTCCTAAATCATGAACCCATTTTGACTTTATTTTGGTATATGGTGTAAGATATTGGTCTATGCCCAGTTTCTGCCCTACCATTTTCCAATTTTCCCAACAGTTTTTGTGAAATAGTGAATTATTAGCCCAGAAGCTAGCCTCTTTGGGTTTTTCAAAGAGTAGATTGCTATAGTTGTTGACTTCTCCATTTTGTATTCGTATCCTATTCCACTAATCCACACCTCTGTTTCTTAGCCAGTACCAGGTAGTTTTGATGACTGCTGCTTTATAGTACAGTTTAATATCTGGTATGGCTAGGCCACCTTCTCTAGCATTTCTTTTCATTAATACCCTAGATATTCTAGACCTCTTGTTTTTCCAGATGAATTTTGTTATTATTTTATCCAGCTCAGTAAAATAATTTTTTGGTAGTTCAATTGGTATGGCACTGAGTAGATAGATTAATTTAGGTAAAATTGTCATTTTTATTATATTAGCTCAGCCTAACCATGAGCAACTGATATTTTTCCATTTATTTAGATCTGACTTTATTCGCGTGAAAAGTGTTTCATAGTTATGTTCATATAGGCCCTGGGTTTGTCTTGGCAGATAGACTCCCAAATGTTTTACAGTGTCTAAAATAACTTTGAATGGAATTTCTCTTTCTATCTCTTGCTGCTGGGCTTTGTCAGTAATGTATAGGAATGCAAACAGCAACAATTTGATAAGGCATTTAGCCAAATCTTATCAAATGATGAAATATCTTGGTATGTTTTGTCATAATTTTGAAGTCCCAGGAGATTGATAAAGCTATTGTTATAGTGCAGTGAAGGAAATTGGTCTCACTGATTGAAAAAAAAAATGATGACACAGTTTTCACTTTAAGTTCATCTGGTGTTTAAGAACTGCCTCTTATCAACTGTTTCTTGACCATGAAAAGAGAAAAGCTTATTTAAATCATATAGCAGCTTAAAAATAAGTAAAATTGAAGGTATGAAAAGAGAGATTTATAATGAGAGGACCATGTAGAAGGACTTCCAAATACCGCTCCTAGCCTTTCCCACCCTCACCAGTGTCCTGGACTCAGACACTGTTCTAAATAGTGGAGCTAGATGTTCACAATGACAGGAGGGCTCAGTGACCAGGAAATAGGAATATCTTTTGGGAAGCCTTAAGCAGAATTTTAAAGCCTTATATAACAGCATAAATGTTTAGTTCAATTAGAAGCAAGGTCACCAAAGAATATTAGAAAGAAATGCATTTGTAAGCTTTTAGAACCCCAAAAAGGTCATAGTGTTGAGGGTTGGGGAGATGAGGTCCAGGAACCCCAAGACTGGAGTTCCCAGACAGGGTAGTTGAGGAGGAGTACCCCTCAAGGACCCAAATACTAGAGAGGGTTGGGGCTGTCTGGAATGAATTTGCGGACCCAAGCATTCTTTGAGTCAACGTGGCAAAGATTTATTATGCTTTTCAGTGGGCAAGAGTTCTTAGGAAACCTTCAACTTTAAAGGGGTGCAGGTAAAGTTTATATAGGATATCTGGGGGTAAAACATTTGCCAAATATACTAATTGGTTGTTTTGGGGTGGGATTAGGGAGTGGTTAAGGGGTGGTCAGTTCTTAGGGGAACATGCACTTTTTTCATCTGCTGTGCAGTTATCTTACCCAGAGTTCACTGGGAAATAGCCCAAGGGGTAGCTACATGGGGATGTGATTTTAGGCCTGAAATGTCACTAAGTCAACTAATGGTCAGGGCTGACTGGGAAATACCCAGGCTGCTTTCATCAATGTCTTGTTAGACAAGATAAATGTAAGGGCGTATACATATATCTAGGTCTAGCATGCATATCATAGGCCAATAAGTAGTAAATATCTTTATGACCTAGTACACTGTCAGTTTAGCATGTACACAGCAAATCCGAACTAAGAAATCCTATAGTTACGGCTGGCTACTGTGTCAGGAGGAGAGATAAATATTTTGCTAGGGCATGCTGCCCTTGAACTGGAGAGGAACTGCTTGCAACAGTGTTTTGAGGGTAGGGAGAGATGTGATTTTGGAACTAGATGTGATTTTGGAACTGGGATCCAAGCACAGACACCCAAGCACCCCATCGATAGTATTGCAATTTTAAAGTTTCGTGCTAAATTACAAAGAAAAAATACCATGACAGAATATTAGTTCTTTAGAAAGTCTGAGATATGATTGAGAAATATGCCAGAAAGCCCAATCTTTTGAAACCTCTTAGAAGATGGGATGAGAATGTGAGGCTGCCCCTTGGAGCCTCTCCCTATCTTTCTTAGGGGGTTAAAACTGAAATGCCTCTGGGAAAGGTGAGAGGGTGGGGCTAGGTTATGAACGCAAAAGGAATTAACTGATTTGGCTTTGGGGGTGATTTAAAAGGAAATAAAAAAATAGGCAGCTGAGAGTGCTACTACAAATCTTTGAAAATGAGCTAATTGATTACAATGGGCTCTAAAATTTTGAAGTGCTACCAACCTACCACTCTTGGAAATTTTGTTTTTGTGTTTTTAAATGTTACCATTAGTGATTAAAAATCCAGATTTGATTTGGACAAAATTTTGTTCTGAAACTTGATAGTTGTGGTAAATCAGAACCTACATCACTTTCCTAATCTGTAAAGAGGATATAAATAGCATCCACATCCCACTATTGTTGTGAAGATCTAATGATATGATTGTGAATTACTTAACACAGTGCTAGGCATATGATAAGCACTATGTAAATGTTGACTATGGTTATTATTTTTTCTTCAATTGAATAATTGCTCCATACTGGATAATTCAATATTGAGTTTTAGATATGATTAGTATAAAATGCAAACATGATAAAATGAACTATTTTCTATCTATGATAATTTGGAGATGCATCCAGCTTAATTGATGTTATCTGACTGGTAACAGTTTTTGTTTCATATTTTTAAAGACATTATATTGTGTATGTTATTATTACGTTTCTGATTTTTTTTCTTATATTGTGAAATTTGAGAAACCATTGTACCAGAGAGGCTGTTAGACAAATAACTTTTCTTAATCTGGATGCTATTACAATGCAAATAGAGGCTTTTAAAATGATGTGATAAAATAGATATTTGAAAACTGTTAAATATTTAACAGGGTATATTTTGTTTTAAAATGTATAATAGTGATATGATAATTTACTGTTTAGGTAAAGTTGCACAGAACCTTTAAGATATGTGTGAGGATCCTTGAGACTTTATGTTCCTGTATTCAGGCAGGATCATAAAATTTTTTCTGTTCTGTTAAACACGTAAAATTCTACAGGATGGAAGTTTAAGAACCTAGAACTGAGAAAATAGGATCTCCTCTCCCACTCTTTGTCAAAAGTGGGGGATTTACAAGTTTACTAAAACAAAGAATGAGTTTTCTTCTGAAATTATTTGGCCATCACTTATGTAAAATTATTAAGTAGTGCCTGAATAATCTGTAATGGACTTATTTTTTGAGCCAACTTGATAACAGCAGACTTTGAACTCAAAGATTTTAAGAGAGGTATTTGAATCTGAGGTTTATTGCCGCTGTGAGTTTTGAGTCAACTATCATGTGTAATTTTATTTTTAATTTATAAGTGAAGGATAAAGGAAATGTAACTGTGAGGGTCATCCACAAAATAGCAGACCTACTCAGAACCAAAGTTTAGAGTGTCTGGCAGCAGAAAGGAGAACTCCTTAGAATGAAGAACTTGGGGGTAGATGCAGAGAGCCCAAGGCATGGATGGAGAAGTCCGTTATGGACACTGGACAGCTGGAGGATTTGGAATTTTTGTTGGCATCTTAGCAAGATCCCTAGATCAACTAAGCAGTGTCTGCATCAGGAGATGAGGACAAACTGGACATGATAACTATGAGCAGATTCAAGGTTCTACAAAGCACTCAGCAGAAAAACAAATCATATATAGGGAGAGAAAAGGATTTCCATGAAGCAGGAGCTCCCTTGCCATGAGTCCACTTAATCTTGAACCCACTTTCCCCTGGACTCTGTATGTACTAGTGGGAGACAGTTTAACTTTTGGGGGATGTTTTGTACCAATCATTCTTATTTTAGCTAGTAAATACTGTTTTCTAAAAGCCAGTTAAGCTTGACTAATTGATGTCCACTGATAATTGTGGACAGAGGCATACTATTCGGGGCTTGTGAGATAATAGCCTTAGAAAAATAGCTCTCAACCCCTTAGACTCTCAAGAGAGTAATAGTCTCATTCTGAGGATTTGACCAGTTAACGTGAGTGAACTTTGAGAGAGTAAGTCCAGAGTATATCCTACTTGAGGAAGAATAAGTTAAAATAGGAAATTGGAGGTCAGATCTAAGAGCTGTTTTGGTGTTCCTGTTCTCTTCTCTGGCAGTGATGTCCTCTGCATGGCCTTTTCAGTGCTTACAGGAGCTGGTGCCTCTGTCTTGAGGTTTTTGTCTCCCCTGCCACAGTGTATTACCTTGTGTCCTGTGGGCCTTTTCATATTGATATCCTGATCAAATGAGACACTTATAAAGTGCTTATCACAGTGCCTGGTGCACAATAAAATTAGAAGTGTTGTCTATTTCCCTTTACCCTTGGAGCATTTTGAGGCACTTGCCTGGCTATAAGAATCACTAGTTACAGTTCTGGCAAGCAAGAGCAAGTTAATGCACCTATATAGGCTTTGGTTTTCTCATTTTTAAAGAAGATGGATTAGACTGAATCAAAGAATGAGGGATTAGGGTCTATGGGCAAAATCTGCCCCCCCAACCTATTTTTTGTATGAATTTGGCCCATGGACCATGGTTTATTGACCCCTGGACTACAGTCTTTTACCAAAATACATGAATCTTTGTGTCTTATAACTAGTTTTCTATTCTCTTCTTTATCTCCATCTTCTTGCTGACATCCAGAACATCAACTCCCAATCTTGGAATTAAAATGTTTGGGAGTTATATTTGTCTTCTCATTTACTTAGCTGTTATGAAATAAAATCAAAGCACCAAGAGTATTTTTCTCAATGAAACTGGAGTTTGTATATAGGAAAATATTAAAATATGCACTAATAAAGACAGAACCTTTTCTTTCTTTCTATTAAGTTCTTATGTAGTAGGAAAAAACGCTTTGAAGACACATGATTTTAAGAAGAACGTGACAGATATTTAGCATTCTCCTTTCTTGAGAAAGTGGAAAAAGGGGAAATGGGTACCCATCTAATTTTGACAGTCAAAGTAAATAATAGCTCTATGCTATTTAATCTGCCTATTTAGAACCTGAGGGTAAGATCAGTCTGGATGGGTGTTTTCTATCACAGTTATTTCTAAACCTGTCCAGTCAGCCTGATTGTAATCTTCAAATTTCATGCATGTTCTGTTTTTGTCTCAATTTGCTGTGGAATTTGTAATATCTAATTACTGGGAATACAACTTTTATCTTCAATCATAGAAGAATGTTATTAATTTTGAAGGCAATACGGTGTAGTAGATTCTTTGCGTTGGGAGTCTGGAGACTTGTCACTAATGTGGCAAGTTGCATTATCACTCTGAGTGTCAATTTTCTCATTTGTAAAGTAAAGAAGTTGGGTGTGATGGTCTGTAAAGTGCTTTTAAGTTCTAAAATACAGAGAGTAAACTTTTATAGGCCAGGGTATCCTACGTAAAATTACTAGGCTCTGTGCAAGTAATACTTAATGTGACAGCAAAAACCAATACCCGCTTTGAAATGTGAGCTTTTAAAAAATGTGTGAATCAGGGTTAGGAGTGGGAAAGGAGGAGGAGGTTGACTTACAATAAAGCATCAATGAGTCCCAGAGACAGGAATATTTCACTGGTAATTACAATCTTCTGAGTTATAGCACATTGCCCAAATTAATGCTTTCTTTGTTTATCATAATTTAATATGTTGTCAACAACCTAGTATTATTATACAACAAAATTCTAATAGAATTATGTAAATTAGCAGGTGCCCACTTTATTGGGTACCTATTTGGAAGAACTAGCAATTATTTAGGTAGAGGAATGGCTGGATTTGCTAATATTATGTGGAAAAGATTATTATGATCAGTTATATTTATTTTCATTGAGTGCATGCTGTGGTGGGAAGGGAATAGAAGAGGCTAGTTATCTCTTACATACCAATGTAAGAGACATCTATCTGGATACAGAAATACTAAATATATTTGTTGGTTGATAAATTTTCACAATACAGGGTCATTCTGATAAATTTTTGGTGGCCTTGGGTAAATGTCCTTTTTGTGCTTTAGAATATGCGCATTTTTAAAAAATATATATGTGTACAATGCTATACTATATTGAATATGCCATATAACAATATAGTATATATAATGTTAGATGATATAGGCTATACCAACGTGATATACTTTAATATATAAATAGTAAATATAATATCATTTGTAACATAGGATAGTATATTATATACACATACATATGCACATATTATTATAGCATATTATAATATAGAACAGCATATATAATGTACACATACATACAGATGTGTGTGTATGTATATACATACCATATGTAAGTACAATTATTAGGTCAGATCCTTCTGGTGTGTGACCTGAAGCATGCAGCATTGATAAACTGGAGAGTGTTCTGAGAACAAATGGAACATTGAAGGGCTTGAGATCATGCCATGTGAGAGTTATTTGAAGGAACTTAGGATGTTTATCTTGAAGAAGGAAAGATGTGGGAGAAGGGGAGTCAGTTGATAGTTATCTTTAAGTACACGAAAGGTTGTCCTGTGGAAGATGGATTAGACTCATCGTTTGCACCTTTGTCACAAAAGTGACAAAGAGGAAAACTGAGGGTTGATGAGAGTAACAGAAATTCGTGATAATTAGAACTATCCAAAAGTGGATTGTTGCTATGGGAGGTGGCTGAGTTCCTCTCACTGGAAATATTCAAGCAGAGGCTTGATGACCACTTGCTGGGTGAGTTGCCATTAAGGTACAAGGTAGACTAGGCAACCTCTGAGGCCCTTTCCAGCTCTAATATTCTTAAGTATCTTTGCAATCATATTATGTTTTGCTCCCAGCATGGCTCAAAATGGGATATGAATCAATGCTTTGCTCTCTTTAAATGTCAGCATATCAATTTGATTGAGTTTTCCCAGTGTAGCATTCCCATCCACTAGTCTTGGTATCCTTTCCTACCCCTATGCCACCATCTGTCTAAATTCCTTGTCAAACCCAAAGGATAAGGATCCCTCTGTAGACTATATGAATGATAATTATCCTTTGTAGAACTAAGGAGAGGACTCATCTTATGAATCATAAAACAAACTGAGATGCAACATTTCTGATTACCCAGATTATGGGCCCCAGTGAATGCCGACTTTCATGCTATATCTAGTTTTCTAGACCAAAGCCTCTGGGTTGACTCTCACTGAATGAAATCCCTACATTTCCCTATATTTAACATGTTTTTGTTTGCTTGTGTATTTTAAGTAGATACATAGTGAAAAGATAATGAAAAGCATTTGAAGTCAAATTTTTGAAACAGAAATTTTTAATTTTACACTTCATGAAATTATTTTGGATTTTACTTTCATGATTTGTCTTTGCCTTGTCATATTTTTCTGCATGTGTAACCAGAATGGCTTTTGTTTTCTTTGAATGACTCAGCTTACCTCATTGAGCCTCTGGACACTGTGGCTTGCTCTTCCGGGGCAGGAGGCCCGGGGAGCATGCCGGGAAGCAGACAACTTCCTGTGTGAGGAGTCATGGGGCTGGCTGAGGGGAGGTGTTAATGTCTATGCTAGGGGGAGGGGCCAACTCAGGAACCAATCGGCCCTGGTCATTTGGGCGGAGCTTGATGATGTCAAAAACCCTATAAGAGGGGAGAGGACAGCTTGAAGATCTCTCTTCCTTTTCCGGTTGGAGCCAGCGACAGTTACAACGACAGTTACAGAGGCAGTTACGACAGTTACGTCAGTTACAGCCACAGCTGAAGCAGGAGCTGCCAGTAGCAGAGCTAACCTACGGGAGAAAGCTGAACAAAGACTTCAGGCCATTACAGCGACAGTTACAGCGACAGTTGGAGCCAGAGGCAGTTACAGAGGCAGTTACGACAGTTACGTCAGTTACAGCCACAAGTTCAGCCACAGCTGAAGCAGGAGCTGCCAGCAGCAGAGCTGACCTACGGGAGGAAGCTGAACAAAGACTTCAGTCCAGTGGGTAATCTTATTACCATAAAAGGGGGAAACATGATTTTGCTTTACGCAATCATGTTTCTCTGTAGCCTCCTGGTTACTCTTTCAAGGCGTACTTATTGGGCCTGGAAACTTTTCATTAATGTATCAAGGTGGGGCTGCTGGTTCATGGGTTGGTTACTGTGGAGCCTAAATAAATGTTTTGATTCTTCTGCCTTCTACTTTGAGAGTTTCTTATATCCGGCGGTTCCGAACCTTTCAGACATGTTTATGATCCTCTTTGAGATTATAAACTCTGCCCTCCTGATACATTTGGCGTCACGAACAGGATCGCTAGGTATAAGATCTCTATTTAGAAGCAGAACAATTTCAGAGGAAGAGATGAATATCCCAGGATGGGAGGATCCATTTTATTCCTCCCTAGCAAAAGAATTGGCTAAAAAAGCTGGACCCTGTGAAAACTGGGAACCAAGGCTACGGAGAGGAGATCCTAGGGATTTGGAAAAGTGTTTACGAGAAGTTGGGATTCAGTCAGGGGCATCACTATCTAGGCAAAGCTGGATAGTGTTATCAGCCTACCGGCTAGTATACGAAAGATTGAGATTAAGTGAAAGACATGGGGGCACTCCTACCCCACAGGAAGAAGGGGAATCTCAGATAGCAGGAGACCAAACTGACTCAAATGAGAACTTTTCTATTAATGTGGCTAAGAGCAACAGGAGACCAAAAAAGCCCAGAGTGCATTTCAACCCAGCCCAGAAAGAGCCTGATTGCCTGCTTCGTCCTAGCCATGGTGGCAGAGGAAGTGAGTGGGGAGAGAATGAGACAATGTTAGGGGCTGAGGCACAAAACACTACTGGGGTTCAGGATGTGCCTCACACAGAGAATAGGAGATGGTTAAATGATCAGACAAGGGCTCGACCCATACAAAGGAGGAAGACAGAAACCCGAGGTGAAGATTCAGTTACAAGGGAAATTCAGGAAGATTTCTCACCGCAAGAGGTCACAGATATTTTGAGTAGATTCAGCCAAAGAATAGGAGAACCATTGATATCTTGGATGGTAAGACTCAGTGATCAAGGGGCCGGTGGAATATCAGTAGATGGGACAGACTGCATGAGATTCATAGGTATCAGCCATGATCCTCTAGTTCAACAAGCTTTTAGGGAACATCATCAGCAAGGAGATGGTGATAGCAGGACTACTCTGTTGGCATTAGCCGCTGTGGGATGCAATAAGAGATATGCTACTGATTCTATGTGGCCCACTGAGCACAGACCCTGGTATTCACTTAGAGATTGTATCATGAGACTAAAGGAGGAGGTAATGAAGACTGCCATTATGGTAGGAACTGCAGACAAATATTACAATGATTCAATGGAACTGCCTCATAGGAATTTAATAATTAGGACAGCTCCCCCTGCTTATAAACAACTAATTTTGAATTTATTACTTGGAGAAGTAGGGAGCCGTCTTACAACAGTGATAAATAAGATTTTACAGTTACATGACTTAGGTGACTGGGGAGGGGATAGATCTCCTCGAGAGAGAAGGGTGAATAACCAGCAAACTTGGCGCCAAAGGAGAGTAACAAGGAAAGAAATGTTTACTGCTTTATTGAGAGCAGGAGTAGGTTTTGAAATGATAGATGGAATTCCAACCAATGAATTATACAGAATGTATAGAGGACTTGATAACACGAGAAATAGGGAAATAAGAACTGCTCCTGCAAGCCTACAAGCCACTCAGACTGAAGGTGACCTTGTGTGATTAACGGATGAAAACTTGTACATTTGGGGAAAGGCTGGGAGGACAATCTTAGTCTATATCTAGGGTGGGATCCTCTTGGCTTCCTCATTATGTTCCTTTTGAAAAGAAACATTTCCCACCTGAGTTTGGCTCTGATGTTGGATCTTTGCATAACTGAAATCTCAACCAAACTTGAGATGATTTTATTTGAAGAATTATAGTCCATACTTGTCTATTCTTTTTGTCCTTTGTTTTGGCTAACCTTGTTGCTAGTTTTGTTTCCTTCAGGCTTAAGCACCCTGCACTTTCCGGTGACTGCCTAAGCATGTAGCATTCTTGGAATTCCTGCCAGCTCGTTAAAGAAATGACCTCTGGAATGGGACTTTTTGGGGGCAGGGCCATCTCTACATCCAATTTCAGCATGAAGAAGCTATGGAAAATGAGACCTTCACCCCTCACCCCAAGATTTTGAGCCCCAATCGTTCAAGGGGGGTGGAAATGATGATAGTGTTCTGTTTACTTATTTTGTGTTATCCTTGCTGTGTTGTTTTATTGTTATGATATTATTGATCCTATGTAATGGATACAAGGATTTAGGGGTGGACATTTGAATTATTAATAATTATTTTGGGGATGATTGATTGAAGAGATTATTTTGCTGGGATCTAGGGGTGGATCGCATTTGAATCGTTAACCAATGTTTGGGAATGTCACTGAATGATATGTTTTGCTTTATAATGAATGATATGTTTTAGTTTCCTTTGTAATTGGATCACAATGTATGTTCTAGGATACATGGCTGATTAGATTATGTATCCTATAACAAGGGGTGGAGTGTAACCAGAATGGCTTTTGTTTTCTTTGAATGACTCAGCTTACCTCATTGAGCCTCTGGACACTGTGGCTTGCTCTTCCGGGGCAGGAGGCCCGGGGAGCATGCCGGGAAGCAGACAACTTCCTGTGTGAGGAGTCATGGGGCTGGCTGAGGGGAGGTGTTAATGTCTATGCTAGGGGGAGGGGCCAACTCAGGAACCAATCGGCCCTGGTCATTTGGGCGGAGCTTGATGATGTCAAAAACCCTATAAGAGGGGAGAGGACAGCTTGAAGATCTCTCTTCCTTTTCCGGTTGGAGCCAGCGACAGTTACAACGACAGTTACAGAGGCAGTTACGACAGTTACGTCAGTTACAGCCACAGCTGAAGCAGGAGCTGCCAGTAGCAGAGCTAACCTACGGGAGAAAGCTGAACAAAGACTTCAGGCCATTACAGCGACAGTTACAGCGACAGTTGGAGCCAGAGGCAGTTACAGAGGCAGTTACGACAGTTACGTCAGTTACAGCCACAAGTTCAGCCACAGCTGAAGCAGGAGCTGCCAGCAGCAGAGCTGACCTACGGGAGGAAGCTGAACAAAGACTTCAGTCCAGTGGGTAATCTTATTACCATAAAAGGGGGAAACATGATTTTGCTTTACGCAATCATGTTTCTCTGTAGCCTCCTGGTTACTCTTTCAAGGCGTACTTATTGGGCCTGGAAACTTTTCATTAATGTATCAAGGTGGGGCTGCTGGTTCATGGGTTGGTTACTGTGGAGCCTAAATAAATGTTTTGATTCTTCTGCCTTCTACTTTGAGAGTTTCTTATATCCGGCGGTTCCGAACCTTTCAGACATGTTTATGATCCTCTTTGAGATTATAAACTCTGCCCTCCTGATACAGCATGCCATTTTAAAAATGTGTACTTTTTGGTATATTATCTTCCTTCAATATCAGTAAATTGTAAAATACTATTTATCTATCAGCTATTATTTAGTTTTCTTCATGAATAGCAGGGCTAAGATATACAATATGTACAGAAAACATTATTTTGAGTATTTCCATTTTATTTTTAAGAAAAATGAAGACCATTTTTAAAAAAAATAAAGTAAGTCCATAGACAGGTATCTCTATGTAAAATATTTACTATCTAGAATATTTATCAGATTTAAATGAAACTCTGGCATCATTACTTTCATATAGCAGGTGTTAATATTTGTTGAATGAATTAACTGTAGTATGAAACAGTTGGTGATAATGCACAAATACATAATTACACTAAAACAAATAAATGGATGAAAAATAAAGCTGATCTTAGTAAAGAGAATAAAAAAATGGAAGGGATGAAAACTGAACCATCCAAGAGTTGCCATAGTATGATATGTGTCTGCTGGCTTGTACATTGGAAAATCCAATTAATAATTAAATGGCAAAAGGCCACAGTCTTTAGTCTGTGGTTTTTCATAATTTTAACCTAATCTTCTTCCTTCCTTTTAAATATCACAGATATTAAAATTTTCCTTTCATGTCAATCATGATCCAAGGTAGGAGCTTGCTCCCTGTGTGATGATCTTCAGTCTAACCCCATCTTTGCTTCTCTTCTCTGAGATGTCAGTTTAGAAAATCACTGAAATGAAAGCAAAAAGGAAGTAATAGAGAAAAGAAAATAATGGTTAATTATTTCACAGACTAGATTAATAAATGTCATTCTCCATAAAAATAAAAAACAAAAAACCAAGGTGAATCAGGAAATGGATGGCCTTTTCAAGTCACATGAATCAGTTCCCCAGAATTCATCATTTTCACCAAGTATATAATATTTTCCCCTTAATCATTCTAGTTATTATTGTCATTGTTCATTTTGAGGGTACCTCAAATTTTACTTTTTAAAGAGATGAAAATTAGTATTCTTACCCTGAAGCAGTGTGGTATAAAGGCAGATGGAGTCTGAATACCTAGGTTGGAGTCTTGAGCCACTACGTGCTAATTGTTTGATCTTGGACAAATAACTTAACCCATCTTTCCTCAGTTTCCTCATCTTAAAAATGTAAAGTTTGGATGAGGTGACCTCTAAGGTCCCCTACATCTCTAAAAGTACCTCTATATTTTAAAATATAGTGATCCCCCTCAATAGACTAGTATTTTCAGAAAGAAATTAAATCTAATGCAGAAAAGAACTCTTTATAATTCACTCTTTTCCTAATTTGCTCCCTTCAAAGGATGGATCTGTGTTAATACATACATACATACATAAACACACGTACAGAAACATGCTTAGCATATTTGGAAAGTACAGAGTTCAATGTTGATATCTCTTATCGAAAGGGAGACACTGATGCTCCTCACTTCCCTGGTATTAAATCAGGTGCTTAGGTAGGCCATTACGTCTTCAGGAGACCATGAATATACCCTTTAATTCACCAAATACTTCCTTATAGCAAGCGACTTAAGCCCTGGGGAGAATGCAGCCCTACTACGGAATAATGAACTTACAAGAACCTTTTTTTTTTTAAAGTATGAAATTTCTGACTTTTTCAAGTTGAGAATAAAACTTCAATGAGTACTAACACTACCTTAGGGCTTTCTATTTAGTCTCCAATTGCCTTTGCAGCTGCTTGACTCATAGTTCCACACACAAACCTTCTGGGATACTGAATCAGACAGACCACTAAAGTATTCCAGGCTGATATCTACACACTAGGCACAGATGTGTAATACTTTTAGCTTTATGGTGTGACAGCAGCGAATGCCTGTTCTAGTGACTTTTGACTGTGGGGCATGTGAGCAGACCTGAAGGAAATGATGGGAATGGATTCACTGACTTTCCACTGGAGTGTCAAACATAGAAATGTAAGAAGTGTGCTCTCTATTCGTGCACTCTTATCCATCAGGGCACGTATTTTTGTTGATCGCCCACTGAGCTCAAGACACTTCTCAGTTGTGCATTCTCTTAGTGACAGATGTGGGACACACTTGTGAGAAGCATTGCCTCAGTAACTGAAATCTCCTTTCCAATCTTTTAATTGAATCTACAGTGACTCTATGTTGGTAACAGCCTACATTTACATAATGTGTCATGGTTTGCAGAATGCTTTCATACATAATATCACATTTGATTCTTACAACCACCTCTGGGGAAGGTAGTACAAGTTTTATTTATCCATTTTACAACTGGGAAAATTAAGGCTTATAGATCTTAGGTCTAAAGAGTAATACTGCTTTTGAATGGCAGAACTAGGATTTGAACTTATGATGTTAAGACTAATGATCTTTCCATTATAGTATTTAGGTGCTGAGTCACATCAAGGAGTCCCATTTGGTAGGATTGAGTGTAATCTGTTATTATTGTTTAGCCATTTCATTCATGTCTGACTCTTCATGATCCTTTCTAAGGTTTTCTTGGCAGAGATACTGGAGTAGTTTGCCATTTCCTTCTCTAGCTCATTTTACAAAGGATGAGGAAACTGAGACAAATAGGGTGAAGTGACTTGCCAAGGGTCACACAGCTAGTGTGTGTCTGCGGCCAGATTTGGACTCAGGTTTTCCTGATTCCAAGCCTGGCACTTTTTTCACTTTATCACCTAGCTGCCCCATAATTGTAATACAGAGGCTCAAATGAGTAGAAACTTAGAACCAGCTGGTTTGATTGGAATCAACCCAATTCAATAAACATTAAGTATCTACTATGTAGAAGACACTGTGCTTAGGCTATGGAGATAAAAAGGAAAAAGCAATCAGTTCCTGCTGTCAAGAAGCTTACATTTTATGGGGGGGGGGGCCCGGTGTTCACAAAATGTAAACAGATAAGTATAAACACTATAATTTGAGGAGGGAGTGATCGTGGGTGATGATGGCGATAAGGAAAGGTCTCCCACAAAAGGTGGCAAATGAGCTGAGACTTAAAGGAAGACATGGATTCTAAGTGACAGAAATAAGGAGAGTATATATTTTAGGCATGGGGGATACTCTGGGTAAAGGTATAAGGTTAGGAGATTGACCATTGAGTTTGACCAATTGCAAGCAGGCCAGGTGGGCTGGAAGATAGAGTGTGTGAAAAGGAGTATTGTGATTTCCATGGAGTAGAAGAAGGCAGAATGAAGTCAGAGCATTACTGGTTTAAGTGCCCGGTGGAGAAATTTATATTTTATCTTAGAGGTAATAGTAGGTGACTGAAGTGTCTTGAGCAAGGGAGTAACTTCATCAGATCTGTGCTTCTGAAAGCTTATTTTGAATATTCATTATGTGGAACAAGAAAGGCAAAGTGGTACAGTGGCTAGAAAGCTATTTTAGGGGCAGGAAGACCTGGGTTCAAGTCTTGCTTCTGACACATGGTGGCTTCGTGAGTCAGGGTAAGTCAAATCACCTGTCAGTGTCCTAGGCAACTCTCTAACAATGTAACTTTCAGATAAGGTTCTGAAATTATTAGTAGAGAGTTTCTTTATCCAGGATTTCTCTATACCAGTGAAATCACTGGTCTAGTTCCCATAGCTAACGTAATGTTAAAAGAACACCGTAAGCAGGGAGGAACCTATTACTTTAAGGATGTTTAAGGGAAGTAAGGCCTTATAGTGCATAGAACTGGGCTTGGAGTCAGGAACACCTGAGTTCAAATCTAGATGCTCTAAGCAACTTTCTGACTTTAAGTTACAGAGAAGGGGTGGACCCTCATTGGTAGAGGGAATTTCTTCATATCAATGAAATCACATGTCCATTCCCTATCCCCATATGGAGAATAATTTGGAGCAAGGAGAAACTAGAAGTTAGAAGTCCAATTAAGAGACTCAAAATAATGTAGGTTAGAGTTGGGGTCTGAGGCAGAATAGAGCAAACTATTAGAGATATATCGAAGAAGATCAGTCATGTTCCTCATGTCTCTCTCCTGTTTCCCTTCTAACCTTTAAGTTGCCATCTATACTCATTTTTAATACAGTTTTCCTTCTCTTGGGAACTCTGAGGGAGGCTAACACAGTAAAAAGGCTGGTGTTTTGGAAACAGGTCTGGAGGTAGAAAAGCTGCCAGTTAGAAGCTATTCTACTTTGGGGAAGTTATCTTACTTCTTGGAGCCTCAGTTTCTACAAAACAGGAAAAGGCATGCCATTTTACACAGCTCACAGGGTTACTGTGAGAATCAAATTAGATAGCAGTGGAGCCTAGATGAAGGAAGGGTGCCTGAAACCTCTTCAGTGTCTCTGGCTAAGTGACTGTTCATTATTTACTTTGGCAGACAAAACAAGAAATTAGGTGAAGTGAGGAAGTTGAAGTAAAGCAAAAGTGTAAAAAAAAAGTATAGTAAAAATAAAAACCCCTCCAAATAAGAGACACAATCCCATAGTAGGGGAGTCATAGAGATCTCAAAATACCTTCTGAAAATTAAAAATGGCTGATTGGGGTCTGATTAAGATGTTTAGGATAGCTTTTTCCCACTATTTGTTGTTTTTAGGAGATAAGAAAGTAATATTACCAATGTAGTTTCTATTCTTCCATTGGCAATCTGTTAGCCCACTGTGTAAGTAAGTCATACTTGTGGAGCTGTAATGGACCTCAGAGGCCATTCAATGCAACTTTCTCATTTTCCAACAGAGAAAACTGAGGCTGTTACCCTGTTAACCCCAGGGGCACGTTAACTCCCATTAACACTTTAAGACTTTGTGATCTTAAACTGGCTGTGATCCAAGTCTGGAATGCACTCCCTCCTCATTTTAGTCTCTTAGAATTTTTAGTTTCCACAAGTACTACTTTCTACATAAAGCCTTTCCTGATCCCTGCAGCTGCTAGCAGAGTTAGGGAACTTGCCGCCTCAAGGCCATATGCGGCCTCCTAGGTCCTTGGGTGTGGCCTTTTTAATTAAGTCCAAGTTTTACAGAACAAATCCTTTTCCCTGCAAGCTCCATTTTCTTTTGTATACTTTGTAGCTACTTTAGAATAGGTTGTATCCTGTAGGAATGTTGTAAGGTCCTTGAGGACAGGGACTTTTACTTTTTGTTTTTGTGTCCTTGGCACCTAACACAGTGAGTGGCACATGAGGCACTCAATAAATGGTTGATGATTGATAGACTGAACAAAGTCAAATAAGTGGTGTCTTACAGGGGCTGAAATTTGTAAGCCTTGGATTTAAACTTGCTTTCAGGAAGCCATTGCTACTCTCTTAATGGTGAGTATTACAAAGAATCACTGACACACAACATTATGGGATCTAAAAGATGTGGTTTGGAGGTGGGGCTTGGTTGCATTCCTGGTTGCTATATGTTTTCATAGAAACTAAAAAGTGTGGTTTCCCTCTGACTACAGTATTTAAATCCTTATTACCCAATTTGCCTTCTTCCTCAGCTCTTCCCTTTTCAGCACACCACACACACACACACACACACACACACACACACACACACACACTCACATCAAGGAATTAGCAGTGAAAGCTCTTATCAGGGCCATAACTAGGGTGGGGCAATGGCAGTTTAACCTGGCAGTGTAGAATCAACCAAGCTTAGTTCCTGTTGAGCAAGAATAGATATCTGATAGCTGCGTGACCCTGGGCAAGTCACTTAGAGGAGGAAACGGCAAACCACTCCAGTATCTTTTCCATGAAAACCCCAAATGGGGTTAATGAAGAGTTGAATCGGACTGAAACAATTCAACCACAACAATAATTAGTTAAAATAGGAAGTTAGCCAATGGGCTAAGCTGAGTGAGTGCCTCTCCCCTTGGCCCCTTTCCAGCCCAACCAGGCTCCTACATAAACAATTTATAGAGATTCCCAATAGGAAGACCATTACTTTGGAGCTGGGAACTTGGAGGTCATTCTCCCCATCTTCCCCATTTTTAAGAAATCTTTTTTTTTGAGGGGGAAAGGCAGGGCAATTGGGGTTAAGTGACTTGCCCAAGGTCACACAGCTATTGCGTGTCAAGTGTCTGAGGCTGCATTTGAACTCAGGTCCTCCTGGCTTTATTCCAAAACCAGCATTGTTCCCCCTGCGGTGCATTATTTCCCGTGGCTCAGTGTACCCCTGGGGAGCCTTCTGCCTCCAGACCACGTGTGGCCCTCTAGGTCCTCAAGTGGGGCCCTTTGACTGAATCCAAACTTCACAAAAGGAAAGTTCACACAGAAGTGAACATAAAAATGTTCTGTGAAGTTTGGATTCAGTCAAAGGGCCCCACTTGAGGACCTAGAGGGCCACACGTGGTCTGGAGGACCCAGATTCCCTACCCCTGGCTCAGGGTATACAATGGCGACATTGGCAAAATTTTGCCAACACTCTGTCACCACTAAACTACCTGCAAGCTTTGTTGATGTTTCTTTATGTGACTATCCATATACAAATGGCATGAGTTCCAAGGAGACACTCAAGAGCTGCATAAATGAATATATTATGTATATAAATGGACTATGTATATATTTATGATACAGCATTATGTAGATTTTTTTTTACAGTTCTGAAGTTATGACAACCACCTGTGATCCTTCATTAGAAGTAGGAAGAAATTGATATAAAAGTTGAAAGGGCTCAAGAAAGATATTGAAATGACAACATCGGTTTATAAAGATACATTTTACACTGGAAGTTTGGCTGAGGTTATGTGACAATTTTAAATGTAGATAAATGGGCTATTTACCTAAAAAAGAAAAAGCCCATATGTCAGAATATTTGTTAGGGAAGAATGAAAGAACTTTTCACTACAAAGATATTATCAATCGATATCTTTCTAGTCAAAGTAAAAACAAAAAGAAAAAGAAAAAAACCTGTCACTCCCCTGCCCATATGCCCACACACAATCACACCGGAAAAGGGATGGGATGAAATTTCAAGAGTTTCTTTTTTGTATACAATGTTAACTTGAGTTATCTGTTTATGATAATTCAAAAAAATACTCCCCCCACTCAAGGAAATCTTCAAAGAGTAAGTGTATTAAGAAATGATTTCATAAGTATTTGGTTATTGATTTCCACCCTCTGGATTTAGTTATACGTCCAGAGACTACCAACTTGAATCTGCCTCGGTTTATTCTTATGAAATATGTTCATCTAATATGTTTATGTTCTTGATTTAACTGATTAAATTACAGTAAGAACTAGGAATGCAGTCGTGCATATATGTAGCTAGGTTTACACTTCGAAAAGTGGAGCCATAACTCCAAGACCTGCCCAAGTTAGCACCTCTTAATGCGCCTATAACTTTCATGTCACAGAATGCATGAGATATGAAAGCAGATAGAAAGAGGCAACAAACTGAAAATCGGACGGTACCAGGAGCACCCACATGTTTCAGCTACAGTCTAACATGCCCTGATCCCTCAACAGTTCCCCCTTCCCCGCCGCCCCCTGCACAGTAACTGTTACTGTACCTGGAGTGGATGTCTGCAGGTTTCGCTGCCTGTAGGGGCCCGAGTGCCACGTCTTAGTGCCTGGCCCTGACTTTCCCGGGACCTTTATAGAGAACTCCCCTAAAAATAGCCTGAGAGAGACACGTCTATAGAGAATGGGAGGGAAGAAAGGGGAAAAGAAGGCGGGGGTAGGGAAATGGAAGAGAAACAGTTTTTACGTGGCAGAGGAGGGGAAAAAAAGAAAAAAATTCAGACTAAGTCATACATGGCGGGAGGGCGAGAAGCGAAGGAGACTTGAGACGTGTTTGCCTCTGGGCCAACTGGGGGAATGGTCGTGTCGGGGGCGGGGTCGGCTTGGCCAGGGTTGGGGGTGGCAGTGATTTGAGGAGCCTCCCCCCCTCAGGGTCTCTCCAGGAGGTGGGGGTGTTTGGAGCTGGTCCACGTTCTCAGGTTTCACTCATTCAGAGAGGAGGAGGGACGATAGGGGGTAGGAGAAGGGGGAGGTAAAGGGGGAGGAGGAGGAGGAGGCGGTGGCTGCGATGTCTAGTCGCCCCTGCGCAGCTCCAGCGGCAGGGGGTGGAGGCAGCGGCGGCCGGCGGCGGCGGGGGAAGGGGGCGGAGAGGTTTGGGTAGCTGCTCACAGCTGGACTCAGTGGAGAGAGCAAGGAGTCCCAGAGAGTCCTGGAGAGGGAGTGTGTGAGTGCGGGCGCGAGGGGGACCCCTCTCCGCGACTCAAGCTCCCAGGCTCCGCTTCCCCTCGCGCGCGCGCTCGCTCTCTCCGCTCGTACCGAGCTGCTGCGGCTGCCGCTGCCGCTGCCGCCGGTGCCCGGGCTGAGCGGCCGGCTGGGGAGCCGCGCGGGGCACGGGCTGCTGCGGCTGCAGCTGTGGCTGCGGGAGAAGGGGAGGACGAGGACGCTCGCTCCGGGCTTGCTGCTGCTCCGCTTGCCGCGGTGTCGCTTTCCCTCCGGCCTCTCCCAGGGACTGTGTAGTCTCCTCCGGGCTGTCCGGCTATTTGGAGATCCCCGGCTCTCTTCTACCTGCTGCTCGCCCACGGAACTGGATTTATCACCCAACTTTCCCATCTCACCCCGGCCAAGCCGGCACTTGGTGAGATCTTCGTCCCCTCCACGGACTCGGCTCCTGGTTCCGAGACGCTGCCCCCCGCGCCCCCAGCCCCCCAGTGGGGGGGTTCGTGTTTTGGAGGGGCGGGTGGGGGGTGGGAAGGGGACTTAGGCTGGGGTCTCTCTGTTTGACTTCCTTTTGTGGTGACCTGAGAGGACGGCGGAGCGTCTCCGGGCACCCAAGTGCTCGATGACCTGGGCAAGAAGCCGGCACAGCTCCTGGTGAGAGCCCTTTCTTTCCTCCTCCTCCTCCTCTCCTTGTCCCTGTTGCTGTTCCCCCGTTCCCGCACCACCACTGCCCGGCCTGAGGGGTGGGGGCATCAGGCTCAGTGATCGCTTGTGCTTAGTTCTTGGACTGCTCGGGAGGATTGTTGGGCTCCTGGCATCTGAACAGCATCAGGTTGTTGGGGATAGTCTGGGGAAGGGGACTCGAGCAGGATTTTGGTTATCTGGGTCATCATTGGAGCTTTAGAGGTGCTGAGATTTCTTGGCTGCAGTGGGCCAACAGTTCCGCCACTCAACTGGTTGTAACTTAGTTTACATCCTAGACTTCACTGTGCCTGTGCATTTATTCAAAGGGGAGTGTGAGGTGTGTGTATGGCAGTGAATTCAGTGGTAGTGGGAAAGGAGAATTCCGCTAAGAGAGGCGTTTGAGAGAGCAGTGCGAATTAACACTGACTTTTTGCAAGCCCCCCCTTAAAAGCAGCGTGGACTAAAGGAGACAGGCAGAAGGGAAGTAGAGGCTTTAAACCCTCTGAATCTCATGATTTCCTTAGCCTCCTCTGGGAAAAACTTTTCTTGATCTGTTTGAAGGAGACTTCTGGAGAATTTGAAAAACGTGTTTGGTCGAGGGTCCTGGTATTGTAGAGAGACTTGAATTCTAAAATGAGATGCACAAGGGAGCAGCTATTCTTTATACTGAGTGGAAGAAGAAAGGAAGTGTTGAGGGTTCACACTACTATGGAATGATGATGATATTACGCGTTTCTATTAAAAAGGGTAAAGGGTCCCTTGTACATGGTGTGGGGTAGAGGAGAAGCATTTTTTTTCTTCCTGAGATTACTAGGCTCTGGGACTAGTTTTGCAGTGTCCAAAGATCTCTCATTCATTGTATTCTACAGCCCCACTCCCCGACACTCTCTGCTAAACCAGTTTCAAAAGGAATCTGGCATCTCTTATCTTCTAGCGGGATTGGAGAACGACCTAGTTTGAAGGGGAAAAGGGAGTCTCTAAATGGGATTTTTAAGTCTTCTCACTTCCAGAGACTAGTTCTCTAATTTGTTTTGTGTACTAGAATCCCAGGAGTCTGATAGGATTTGGCGGGAAAGCGTTATCCGATCCTTTCCAAGACTGCTAGCCATTTGTTTTACCTGGATGCTGCTGATGGAGTTGGGAATTAAACTTTTCGTTGATTGCTAGGCCTCAGGATTTCCGGCAGGGGGCGCTGAGAGAGAGCTCTCTGGCTTTAGAGGGACCGCTCGCTGTAGGCGCATTTGGTAGAGACATCAATAAGCATGCACTTTGAGGGTCACTGTCGGAAAGGGACAGAGGGCAAATCATGCAACTGTTTCATATTAAGGAAAGACTTCCATGTTGATCGGAGAGAGCTGTCAGAGCCTGCATGTAGAAGGGGAAAGGATGGTGTCTTGGAAAATACTTACTTTTAGACTTTGGTTTGAGCTTGATGCATAGTCACAGACAATTCCTCTGTGGGTATAGTTTGTAAATGCTGTGTTTGCTCAGGGATAAATTGAAATTTCATCTGTAAAATGTTATAGTTAAGGTTTTAAGATGAATGCCTATGAGGGAGTTGAAAATTAATCAGCTGGTGCTTCTTGTGTGTGTATATTTAATGTTTCCCCCCTTACAGATGACATTTAGAAGTTGAGAAGAGTTGTATTATTGGTTATGGTTAGTCACAGCAGTCCTCTTATTGATTACTTTTAATGGAAGATTTAAAAGTATGCAGTTGACATTAATATTAGGGTATTGATGGAATTGCTAAAGAGTATGAGATCTGAAACACATTTTTGATAGAAAAGACATAGGCTTGGACTTAGCATAATGCTTGGTTATCCTTAAAGAAGCCCTTTTGAGCAACTAGTATATAATTTCAGTGAAGAGAAGATATCAAAGCAAGTTGGTAAGAGCTTTTTAAGTTTGTGGACAAATGGGGCACTGTTCCTGGCAGTCAGATGATTCTCATTGACAGAAACATCTAATAAATCATTTTATTAAAATACAGCTGGCATTCTTCTTTAAATACACCGCTGCAAAAGGCTCAACACAAACTCTTTAAAATGTTGTACTTAGTTCAGTTATGATCAAATATATTCTTTTTTCCATCTTTGGTTATTTTTCCAAGGAGTAGACAAGATTGCTCAAAGTCTCTAAAGATTCTTAAGGAATTTCTTGTCCATTTAATAAAAATTAAAGAAGTAGTCAGATATGTTAACTACATCTGGGCAGTCTAGTCTTTAAAAAATGTGATGGACAGTAGTTCATCCTGAACAGTTTGGTCATCAGACTCTACAAGTGTGTATGTCTGCATATTGACTGTACGTATATACCTTTAAATGCATTTATGTTTTAATTGTTTGCCTTAAGAAAACAAATGGAAGATGTGATGATAATAATCTTTTTATGACTTTTACTAAACGGGACCCTCTTACTTATTGTTTTAATGGTGAACAGCTGCAAGACCCCTGCTGAGAGAAAAGCTTTTACGCTCTTGGGTGGTAAAGCTTGTCTTTGTCCAAAGGGGGGATTTTGAAATGTTGAGAAGTGCATTAGGGTAGACGCTTGTTATAGTTCAGCTGCATTTTCCGTTTGCGACTGTTTCTTCACATTGGCATATATTAACCTCTAGACTCAAGTACCATAAGGTTTGAAGTCTCTTCCCAGTAGGTGTTTGTTAAGAGAGATGCAGGAGTCATAATGTCAAAGATGTAATGGAGCCATTGTCACAGACTAATTTGCAGACTACTACAAGAGTGTCAGATAACTGTCTTTTGACTGAACATATTTATGCATAAGACAGTTCATTAACTTGGATTTATCTTTTTTTGTTCTTCTTGTTTGTCTTATTAGGTCTTTGGAATTGTCTATTATTGGACATGCCTCGAACAAACTAGAGAACAAAACTCTGGAATCCAAAAGTTAAAAGATCTAAAAAGATCACAATATAAAACAGTAGAAAGCAATCATCAGCTACAAACTGTGAAAAACCTGACATAAGGAATTGCATTGGATTTAAAAAGTGTCAGTAACATATAATGCATTACTAAATGAATTAGATTGAAAGAATATCTTACAATCAAGATTGTAGTACTTTATAAATGATAATTTGCATATAGTCCTACTATATCCTGCTTGAGCCCCCTAAAACTCTTGATTCTAAAATTACATTTTCATCTTTTTATATTGGAAATAAAAAAGTTGCCATAGTTACTTATATACATTGGTAGAAGGCTTTTATAACACCGATGTGTCAAGGAAGTTCTTATTTTTAGTGTTAAATAACTATAGAATGTAAAGTAAGTTTCTATTCAACTGTTAAGTGAGAGAAATTTTTCTAATTTGGGGATTGAACTTGTCTTTGCCTGCAAAGGAAATTATAGGAGAATAAATTCACATAAACTTGGCCAAACTTTATTTGCCATATTTAACAAATATTTTCCATAATCACATACTTAGCAGTTTTATTGATTCATTTGCTAATTTAAAAATTGTTTTGTATGTTGAACTGCAGAAATGACCTGCCAAAGGTAGGTGGCAATCTGATATTTCTTATTCCTTCAAAATTGAAGTAATCATGTAGCCCAAATAAACCAGGAGAGGAAGATCTCAAAGGGAAAGAGTTTTTTTTAAAGTCAGCCAAGCAAGCATTTATTAACAGTTTGCATTTTGCCAGACACTGTGCTACACACTGGGAAAACAAAGAAATACAAAAATGGTCCTTTTGCCCTCAAGGAGCTTATGTTCTATTGGGAAAATGTAAATAGCTAGTTATACATAAAATATATACAGGACAGTTGAAGAAGACACTTTGCTTGATACATTTCTCTTATTAATTTTTGTGTCATAAATTTGTCAAATACTGGTTAATTCTAGAAGCTACTCAATATTTGACTTAGAGGGAAAAAATTTGAAGTGAATTAGAATACCAACAGGAGAATCTGATATCTCTTAAAATTCTACTTGCTGAAATATTACACTAGACTTTTTGGTTTGGAAGCTAGGCAAATTTTCAAATTATGGAGTCAAGGGAAAGATAAAAACTTATTGTTTTTAATTCAACACATATATAGTTTCATTGACAATTAAATCTTTACCATTTGAAGGGTATCAGGCCAAATAATTTTCAACTTTCACTCTTCAATAAATTAGGAAGCACAGGAATTTCAAATACAAGTTATGCCTCAAATGTAATATAGCATTTGAAATGAAATGGAATTAAAACAGTATAAACTGTAAATTCCCAAAACCACTGCTTATAAAAATCAAAATCAAAAACAAAAACTAAGTTGTATTCAATACAATGTTAGTAGTTAGACCTCAATAGGGAAGTAGCCACCTTATATAGGTGGCTTTAGGTGGTACACTGGGTAGTGTATTAGGCTTGGAGTCTAGATTGGAGCTCAGAAAGAAAGGCGAAATCATGGTCTTTGTCCTTCAAGAAGTTCATATTCTAACGGGAGAGAGAACATGTAAATAACTGTGAAGAGACAAAATATCTAGAGCGTAAGTAGGTCATCTTAGAGCAATGCACTAGGGAAGTTGTTGTTTGTCCTTCGTTTTCAAAGAGGACCATGACATCAGGAAGGTGATGCCATGATGTTTAAGTGAATTGGATATGAGTGAGTGAGGGCTGTGCAAAGACACCAGCCTCACTTTCTCCTCTAGAGTGATCTGGGCCCAGTGGCAAGAGATAGATCAAGACAACTGGCGATGGCCAGGGATGCAGTGGCAGACCTAGGCCTTTTTGATCTTAGGCCTTTAACAGGTGTCAGATTGGTTGAGGCAAAGCCCATTCAGTGATTAAACTAGGTAAGAAATGAGATAAAGAATTGCCTCTTCCCAAGTCAAAAAAAATCAGTTTGGGTGAGGATGACCCTCAGGGTTTCTGGCCAAAGCAGAAACAGTTGCTATTTACATTTAGCTTGAGCCATCAGGGCCCAAACTGTGACCAGGTAGGGCTTGGTTTGGGACCTGTTGTTGCTCAGTCAAAGGAGAGCAAGAGTGATTTAGGTTTAAGGCCTGGTCCTTAAGGACCAAAAATCTAAGGAAAGAAATCTAGCCCATTAACCCCAAGATATGTTGGGAAGTTTCAGTGATCCAAATGTACATTCCTTTGGGTAGGGAACCCATAGATATTGTGCCCTATGTGGACAGAGGGAGAGGTAGGAGGAAAGGAAAGGGGATGAGAGGGAAGGGAGAGAGGGAGAGAGAGAAGTGGGAAAGGCCTCTTGCAAAAAGAATTTGAGGTGAATTTTGAATGAAGCCATATGAAGCAGGAGGTAGAAATGAGGAGAAAGAATATTCCAGATTTGAGAGGATAGCCAGTAAAAAGGCCCAGTTTAGGGAGATGAAGTATTGTATTTGAGGAGCAGCAAGCATGTAGGACAGTGTTGCTGGATTGTAGCATACAGTGTAAGAAGGAAGGGAGTACAGTCTAAGAAGACTGAAAAAAATAGGAAGGGGACAGATTATGAAAGACTTTAAGTGCCAAATGGAGCATTTTATATTTCATCCTAGAAGTAATAGGAACCACTGGGATTTATTGAGGAGATCAATGACATAATCAGATCTGTGTTTTAGGAAAGTCACTTTGGCAGTTGAGTGGTGGATGCACTGGAGTATGGGAGGTACTTGAGGAAGGGGGACCAACTAGAAGGCTATTGCATTAATCTAAGTATGAAGTAATAAATGCCTGCACCAGGGTGGAGACACTGTCAGAGGAGAAAAAGCGGCATAGAGGAGAGATTTTGCAAAGGTAGAAATGATGAAACTTTACAACAGATTGAATATATTGGATGTGTACAAGTGAAGAGTCAAGGTTGACCAAGAGATTGCAAATATGCTAGGAGAATGTGGTACCCTTAACAGGTAAAAGGAAAAGTTGCGAAGAGGGAAGGGTTTGGGGTGAAAAATGATGATTTCTACACCGATAATAAAGTCAGAAGAGATGATAAGGACATTTTTTTCATACCCCATGTTTTAGAATTTATTAGTGTTTATTCACTGTAGAACTTTAGATGGGCTTAAGAATAATTCCAGGTTTTAAAAAAAATTTTGCTTGTTTCTCAGAGTTGGCACATATATTGGTTGATTTAGCATAAGGAACAATATAAATATAAGCCATGCTAACATAAATATTTTATGTTATATGAAATATAAATAATAAACCATATGTTTATATCAGTATTTGCTGAAAAGCTTTTTTAAACAATATCTAACATTCATTTCTACTAAGCTCTAGAAATCATAGAAATAAGTGGAGAATTCTTTAATATAATAAATTGTGCTCATCCACATCCCAAGTTCAAACATTTAATGTAGTGTAGAAAAGTTAGAGACCTTTCCAGTGAGATCAGGGCTAAATCAAGTATATATATTATTACAACCACTATTAAACATAGTGCTAGAATGATGACTATAACAATAAGACAAGAAAAAAAAATGAACAAGTAAGCACAAGTAAAGAGAAAACATTTTTTTTCCTTTTTGCAGATGATAGAGATTGTAGAGAGTTAATTAAGTCAAAATAATAACTTCAGTAAAGTTGAAGGATGTAAGATAAAGCTACATGAATCATCAACATTCCATTATGTAATCAACAAAGCATAGTGAGAAGAGATAGAAAAAGAAATTCCATTCAAAATACCTTCAGAAGTCATAAAATATTTGGAAGTATATATTCCAAGATTCATCCTGGGACAAATATGAGTCTAATTATAAAATACTCTGCAGAAATAACAACAGATCCAAATAATTTGAGAAACATTGCTCATGGATAGGTCAAGCCAATATAATAAAATTGAAAAAAACTACCTAATTTATTTAGTGCTGTACCAAATTCGCAAAAGAACATTTTATAGATTAAGAAAAAACAGCAAAATTCACGTAGATGAACAAAAGGTCAAGAATTTCAAGTGTCATAAGAAAGCAAATGTTGCAAGGCAGGGTGAATTCCTCCAAATGGATATATAACTTAGATATAAAAAGTCTCATTATAAACAAATTAGAGAAACAAGGAAGACATTACATTTTGCATCAATTCATAGGGGAAAAATTTGTTACTAAAATAGCATCACCACAAGATAAAACAGCTAATTTTGATTATATAAAATCAAAAGGTTTTTGCACAAACAAACCAGTGTAGCTGAAATTAGAAGGCAAATGCAACAAGGGAATTTTTTTTTTCAAAATGTTTCTCTGATAAAGGTCTCATCTTCAAAATATATAAGGAAGTACTTCAAATGTGTATGAATAAGAGCTGTTCTCCAATATTTAACTGGTTAAAGAGTATGAGCAGGTACTTTTACAAGGAACAAACTCAAGCTGTTAACCCTATAAAATGCTCTAAATCACTAATTAGAGAAGTACAAATTAAAGCAACTTTTACCTAACAAAGATGAGAAACAAAGGAAAATGACAAATGTTGGAAAGATTGTAGCAAAACAGGTCCCTGTTGGTGGAGCTGTGAATTTTTCCAGCCATTCTGGAACATACTTTGTTACTATGCCTAGAAAATTATCAAACAAGAATATACAACATTGACCCAGTTATATCACTGCTAGGTCTATACCTCAGAGAAATCAAATGGGGAAAAATATCTATATGTATAAAACTATTTACAGTAACTCTTTTTCTTTTGGTAGCCAAAAAACTTGAAACTGAAAGAGTGTCCTTTTATTGGGAATGGCTAAAGAAATCATGGTAAATTAATGTAATGGGTATTATCATGCCATAAGGATTGACAAAATGGACAATTTCAGATGAAACTTGGAAGACCTTGATGAACTGATGCAGAATGAAATGAGCAGAACTAAAACAATTTGAATAATGATGACATCATAGAGAACAAATAACTTTGAAAGATTTCAGAACCGGGAATCATGTGTCCAAAAGAATGTATATGAAACACACCACTTGATTCCTGACAGAAAAGTGACGAATGTAAAATGCAAGAAGAGAAAGATTTTCAGACATGGATAATAAGGTAGGGAGGGAGGGAGAAAGAGAGAAGAAGAAAAAAGAGAGGGAAAGAATATATGATCTTTTGGGGAGCAGGGTCCTTCCATTATGCACCTCCAGAAATGAGGTCATCAATTCCCCCTCTAACCTTTCCCAGCAGGAGGATTGGCAGCTGATGCCCTGTGTAGGCTCTGAACAGAGTCCTCTGTTATACTGGCAAGGAGAAAACATTTCATGGAATGGCATGGAGATTGGAAGTAGAATATAGAGTTAAGAAAACTCATTTCAGCTCATTGGTTGAAATGCAGAGTACATGAAAGAAAGGATATGAAATGTTTGGAAAAGTTGGAGAAATAATAGCATATTTATTTAGATGTCAAATGAATTACGTTCCTGACACCCAGCATGAATGATGCTTATTCAATGTTTGTATACCTCAAAGGAAGTTAATTAGTTTTTAATATTCAGAGGCCAAATTCACCAAATGTTTGCCAAAATTTTGCATGTTAGTCAGTTTGAATAAAAAGAGAGAGAAAGGGTCGGTAAATATGAATGGAAGAGAGAAAATGTATTAAACACTTATTGGTAAAAAATAATGTTGTTCTCACTTAACCCTGATTGCCTTGCCTCCCCCTCCAAAAAATGTTCAGTTGGGTCAGACTCTTTGTGACCCCATTTGGGGTTTTCTTGACAGAGATATTAGGGTAGTTTGCCATTTCCTTTTCCAGCTCATTTTACAGGTGAGGAAAATGAGGCAAACAGGATTAAGTGACTTGTCTAGGGTAACACAGGTAGTGTCTGAGACCAGATTTGAGCTCAAATCTTCCTGACTTCAGACCTAGTGCTCTATCCATTGCGCCACCTACTCTCTCCTAAAATAATTTGCCCCCAAAATAATGTTTTGTTAAGTCAGAAAATGCTGTGTATAAGATTTTGGTTCCTATAGCCCAGATGCACATTAAGATTTTGGTTCTGAATCTTGGACACATATTATAAGTTTCCTATATTATATAACTGTGTATTCTTAATAAGCCACCTATGAAGAAATTATTAATAATCAATAATCTACAGTTCTGTTTCATCACTTGTTTCCAGTATAAAATTATAGCTATTTCTTCATTTCCCAATTCTGCTTTGTCTTTTGCTATTTGAACAGTTGTTTTCCTGCTAATATTTTTTAAGCCTAATGGTAGAAAGAATTAGAACAAAGACCAAGAAATCATGCTAAAACCAAGCAAGACAGGGAAATTTATCTTAAGGAATCTCATAACCAGCCAGGCTCTTGAGTCATGACAAGCTTCAGCGGTTTCTCTAACAGGATCAAGATTTAGATGTGTTGTAAAAATTTAATGATTATAAAGCCAAGAACAATGTTTATAACTCATGGCATAAAGCAAGATAATTGTTCTAGAGGCTAAAGTTTACTTGTCCAGCAGATATTTTAATTAAGCTGATGTTCATAGTAGTGTTGAATGTAAGTATAAGCCAATCTAATAGATTTTTTTGTACGATATATGTGATTTAAATCACTATGTATTTTCTAGATGTTGACCTGCCTGCACACAACTGAATATTATAATTACCAGAAAGTCTTTGGGTCAATAAATGTTTTTAAATTCTTTTTAAATCTTAGAAATTGTTTTGAGCATGGATTAATTTGATTTCTCTGAACATTAGTGTCTAGCATTTTTATGGGCATTTCCAAATTTACAAACTCTTGACTTATGCATACAAATAACTGTTACAGTCAAGACAATGCTGCTGGATTTCTTTTCCACAACAGCAATCAGATGGCATAGAAGATCTCTCCTTCCTGGATGACCAGAAATACAGAACTCATTTCCCATAGATATATTGCATAAGTTACAATTAGCTTCCCAAGCTAAGCAACAGAATTATCTGTAGCTCATTAAATACAGCTTAAGTCGTATTGAGCTTAGTAGGACTGATGTCAATTATCACAGAAACCTATGAGTAAATATACATTTCAAGTTCTAATTAATCAACTTGTAGTAAACTTTTAGAGAATAATCCATACTGTAAATTGGGGACTTAGTAAATAAATTTAGCTTCTAGGAGAGTTATAAATATTAACATAGATGCTACTAAATACTTTTAAAATTAATGAATGACCTAAGAAATGGAAGCTAACATAATGATATTGGATTAGGGATTTTTGAGTTTATTTGGCACTGGAGGTTGTTTATTAAAAAATAATATTGAAACAAAGCAACCATACCCTCTCCAAGAAAATGGCAACATCTTGCAATGCAATTGTCTCTCCCAAATAACCCCAAACACCCAAAATGAAAAGTGGGGGGTAATACAAGGTAATATACATAACGTGTACTCAATGGCCCTAGTGTACTTTGCATTTTTACTTACTCTTTGCAGTGATTTCAAATTATTAGAGAGGAGGTTTATTTTCTTTCTGAGATGAGACTAATAAACACTGTTAATCAATTGGATTTATAGCCTAAAGAAACTAATGCATAATCTCTAGAGTTAGTGTAAATTAAATCTTCAGAGGCATAAAGATGCATCCTATTATGTTTCTTGGCTGTTATATATACTGCCTTTTCATTATTTCTATAAAGTCTACTGCCAAGACCAATAGATACCTAGGTGATCCTTATTTCTATATTAGTTAAGACTCTGCCTCCCTATAAACTGTATCAGCCCCTGATCTGGAGTTAAGGCAAAGCTTTCTTTACAGGGTGTGAAACAACCAAGTTGATTAAATAAATGCAAACAGCCAGTCTGTCCTTTGGTATTTTGTAGACCGCCAAGCCCCAGCTCTTTGGCTGGATTTACTTCATTTTGACTACTTTTTCTAATCTTGTATACAGATCCTAAGAAAAAAGTTGTTAAAAGACTAAAAATAGTCATTACAGGAGTTTTGGCTTAGACTTTCCCCCAGATGATTTCTTTTCTGGATATATTTCATCCCCCCACCCCTTTAACTGCTAAACTAGAAATAACTGCCTGTCCTCATTTCATTCTACACCCTTAGCATTCACTGACATTGCATCTCTACCACTGTACTGAGACTATCATATAAGATACTGGTGATCTCTTAACTTCTATGTCCTGTCATCTTTTCTCAGTCTTGAAACTGAACTCTCTTTAGTTTACATGGTTTCCTCCTGTTTCCTCTTTCCTCTCTGGTATTCTTTTACCCTCTTTTCTCTTGATTCTACTTCTACCTGTCTGACTGATCTTTGCCAGTGACATTTGCTGGATCCTCATTCATCTCCTGTTCCCCTTGTGTGAGTGCTTTCCAAGCATCTCTCCTGGGCCTTCTTCTCCTTCTGTCTCTCATTATGGGTCTCATGGGATCTATAGAGATAACTATTAAAGCTTTATATTCAGTTCTGTATACAACATTCTCTGTTTCTGCTCATCTAGTCTTTCCTTATTTTGTGCAAGTCTATCCATGTTTTTCTAAGATCATCAGGCTCATCCTTTTTTATAGCATAGTATTCCAGTACAATCATATATCACAACTCATTCAGCCATACCCCACTTCATGGGCATCCCTGCAATTTACATTTCTTTGCCACCGCAAAGAGAGTTGCTATGTATTTTAGAACATATAGATTCTTTTCCTTATCGTCTTGGGAAACAGACTTAGTAGTGGGGCATAATTTTAGATTTCTCTCCAAAATGGTTGGATCCATTCACAATTCCACCAGTGTCTTTTCTAGATTTCCAGCTGTCTGCTGGATACCTTTACCTGAATGTCCTATTGGCATCTTAAACTAATATACTCCTCTTTAAACCCTGTTCTCTTCTAAACTTCCCTAGTTTTGTGAAGGGACCATCATCCTTCTAGTCACCCCTATTTGTGACCTTGTAATGCTTGACTCTTTCTTTTCCCTTATCTCTCATTGATTTCCTTCTTTTTTTTCTTTCCCTCCGTATTGTCTGTCAGTGCTACCTTGACAACATCTTAAACATTTTCTCTTTTTTCCTTCGCTCACACAACCATCACCTTAGTTCAGGGCCTTGTCACCTCTCACATGGGCTATTCTAAGAGCTTCTTAACTGGTCTTTCCTCTTCCACTCTCTAATCCATCTTCCACACAGCTGACAAAATAATCTTACTAAAAAATATATCTGTCACTTCCCTTCTCTAAAACCTTCAACAGGTCACAGCTGCCTCTAGGATAAAAGAAACTATGCTTGGTATTTACTTAAAGCTCTTTACAATCTAGCTCCAACTTCCTAGTTACCTACCTACCTTCTGGCTTACCTACCTACCTGTTCTTCTTGTAATGTACTTTCCAGCCAAATTGAATTACCAGTTACTCCCTGAAGATAGTATTCCATTTCTCACCTTCTTGCCTTTGTACAGGCTATCCCCCATTCCCTTCTTATCTCCACTTCTCAGAATATTTATGTATCTTTAAGGCTCAGCTTCTATGCCATCTATTGAAATTATTCCCCATTTGTTGTTACTTTCTCTTTTTTCCACATTATTTAGTATTCATTTTATCCATTTTATCTGTTTCAGGCTATACCCCTGCCCACCCCCCCAACCCCCATTTGACTACTGTGTAAACCTGTTGAATGCAGGGACTGTTTTGATTTGTCTTGATATCCCTAGCACAAAACCTTGTCCATAGTAAGGTTTTTTTAACAAATATTGATATTTTTGTATTTATATCACTTATATTTCCAAATGTATTTCAGAGAGAGGGGGAAGGGTAGGAGAAAGGAAGGGAGAGGGAGAGGAGAGGGAGGGAGGGGGAGGGAGAAAAGGAGAAGGAGGTGAGGGGAGAGAGATTGGCAGACAGAGAGAAAGGAAGAGGAGGAGGGAGAATATGTGTCTGTGTATGAATTTTTTCCCCAGGAGTCATTTAATCAGATATCATACCACCACCACCCTCCCCATCCTGATATCAGTAATTTCTGTGTTTAAACTGCAAGTTTAAAATAGTTCTTTGGTAGGGAGACATGAATGCATTATTTGACACTAGATTACATCCTTCCTGTTTCAATGTTGTCTTGTTGGCAGAAATGACTGTCTTCTGTTTTCCTCTGTTATTTGTTGCTGCTTCCATCTGCTTAATGGTATTAAAATCATCTACTCTGTTGACTCTGCCAAGGGGACTTCCTAAACTCTCCCTTGGGCACCTTAGTTTCCTCATACCAATTGGCTTCCACATGGTGACTTTATGTGGGAATTTGTATTTTGGCAATTTTAGTATATGCTCCAGATATATCTAGTACTTCTTTTGAACTCTGGCAGAGACTAATTGTTGGTTGGTGTTTTATGCATTATTGCATTGGCAATAAAATACTTTTATCCAGCCCTAAATGTCTGCAAGCATTTGCTCTGAATGATGCCTAATTTCTTTAGCTTTTGCAGCCATATGCAAGAACTGAGTCTATGAAAAGGGTTTAACATTCTTAATATTTTTTCTGACATGATTGTATTATAGCCTTGCCAAAAAAAGATCATTTTCACCTGCTCACTCGCTACTTCTTTTTCTTCCTCTCTAAACTACAGACACAGACAAAGAACAAAATAAATGAAATATCTTGTGTACTCACCACAATAAATCATTATCCATTTCGGGTGAATGATTAACCATTTCAAAGTTTAGTTTAACACTCTCTTGTGCTGTTCAGGCAGAAATGCTGTGGATTATATGCCTATCCTTGATTTCTTCATCTTTGTTTTCAGTTTGCTAATAGGTTAGCTTCCAGGGTAGCTTAGATAGGTTCATCTTTTTCTAGTTCCAGTAAATTGTAACTTCCTGGATTTCTAGGATGTCTATTTAGGGATCATTTTTTGGTCTACCACTGGGAGACATAAAGAGATCTGTTGGTACTGTGATGTGGGAAACATGTTAAGACAAATATTTGTCATTAGTATTTTTTTTTGAAAGAAAGTGACTAGAAGGTTTGTTTTTACTCTTTGTTGGATATTCTTTGTATTAGTAGTTCATTGGTAGTTAAGGGTTCTGATTAATCAAATTTTGGCTTTGCTGCTTCTTACTTTTGGGAACTGAGACAAATCACTTAACCTCTCTGGCCCTCAATTTTCTCCTTTATAAAATTAGAGAGAGTTGGACTAGATGACTTTTAAGGTGTCTTCCAAATCTAAATTTTTGATCCTGTATCCTAATTAAAAGTAAAAATGGCTCTGGGAAAGGGATGGATGAGCCCTGATTTATGCCATAGGACATTTCTTTGTGTGTAGCTAGGTGGCATAGTGGGTAGAATGCTAGGCCTAGCGTCACAAAGACTCATCTTCCTGAGTTCAAATATTACCTCAGAATCTTGCTAGCTGTGTGACCCTGGACAAGTCACTTAACTCTGTCTTCAGTTTTCTCACCTATAAAATGAGCTGGTGAAGGAAATGGCAAACCACTCCAGTATCTTTGCCAAAAAAACCACAACTGGGGTCACAAAGAGTCAGACATGACTGAAAAAAACAAACACTTTTCTAAAAGTAAAAAATAACATTATTTTTGATGATTTCACTTGATTTTAAGAGTTCCTTCCCTTCTCTGCAGAGCATCCAAATGTTAACATGAAATATTGACAAATGATAGTTTATGAAATTTATAGAATTCTTACCATTGAACCAAGCTGAACCAGAGAGAAGGATATTAAATGTTTACCTAAATTTGAGGATAGTGAATGAAATCCATTCCATCTTCTAATATTAACTAGGCTTATGAATTATTTTTTTCCTGATAAGATCAGACTGGAAGAGTTTTGGATAGTATTGATGAAAGAAAATCCTTTCAAATTTATTCTGGAAGAAACCAAATGTTAAAATTTGACATTTTAGATGTATAAATGTGGAAGAAAAAATCCGTATTGCAAGGGAAACAAATATGTAGCCACTACGTCACCTGCATAAAATGAGGTGACCAGACATTCTATGGTAAACAAAGGTAGTGCTGTCCTTTCTGTTTCTCTGGATAATGTGTTTCTATAATATCCTTTATTAATGTTTTCTCATTTTCTGGGTTATTTCTCTTCCTTTAGGATTTCTGTTCCTGTCTTTTCTTCTCACCTCCTCTTATCTCCTCCTTGGTCATTTGCATTGGTTTAAAAATAATTTATTTTTAGTTTTCAACATTCACTTTCATAAGCTTTTGAGTTTTAAATTTTCTCCTCTTCCCTCTTATTCATCCTCCCCAAGATTGTGTGCAATCTGATATAGGCTCTACATATATATTCATATTAAACGTATTTTCACATGAATCTTGTTGTAAAGCAGAATTAGGACCAATGGGAGGAACCATGAGAAAGAAGAAACAAAATAAAAGAATAACAACAAAAACAGAGCAAATAGTATGCTTCAATCTGCATTTAGATTCCATTGTTGTTTCTCTGGATGTGGACAGCATTTTACATCATGAATCTTTTGGAGTTGTCTTAAATTCTTTAATTGCTGAGAAGAGCCAAGTCTATAAAAGTTAGTCATTGCAGAATATGGATGTTACTGTAGACAATGTTCTCTTGGTTCTGCTCACTTCACTCAGCATCAGTTCATATAAGTCTTTCCAGGTTTTTCTGAAGTTTGCCGACTCATCCATTTTCATTGTGTAACGGAGGGCAGGGGTAGTGAATATAGGAACATCCTTGGAGTCAGAAAGACCTTGGTTCAAGTTCTGTCCCTGACACCTTCTATGTGGTAATAGGGAACTCAATTAACCTCTCAGGTGCCAGGCAACTCTTTTGGAGTATAAGTTATTCTCTATACTCTTGTCATTTTGACTCTCCTTTCCTCCCCACACAACTGTAATTCCCTTTCCTTTTTAGTGACACCATGCAAAACTTTCCAGGTCCCTTGAATATGTCCTCAATCACCACAACAATATATTTGTCTAGCACTTTTAGGTTTGCAAAATGATTTAAATTTAATACTTATGAGGATTGTTTCTTTATTTCCATTTTACAGAAGAGGAAACTGAGACACTTAATTGAGGTTATGACTTGCTTAAAGGCACACAATTAGCATGTCTGAGGCAAACCTAGGGTCTTCTGACTTCAAATCCAGAACTTTATCCTCTACATGGTATAGTATCACTTGACAAGGGAACAGAGAGCAAAGCAAACATTTTCCTCTTTATGTGATTAGGTATGATTACAAGAATGTTTTTAATATTAAATTATATCCCGACATTTGCCCATCATTTGATAGTGGTCTTATTATTGTGAACGTATATTTTTGCTCACTATGTGATATTGTATTATGGGGAAAAAACTGCTAAAGGGCATTAGAAATCCTTTTTGTTTGTTTTTGACTTCAGGTTTGGGAAAGAGGATCAGAGGTGAAATTCAACAAAGCTCTTCCACTTTGCTTCTACCACCTTCAGAATCACTAGGGATCTCCCTATGTTGATGGTCATAGGTCAACTTAACTATAGATGCTTAGCATTTTCAATTAGTGTGACTATTTAAAAAAATCCAAGAAGCCTATATATTACAAAAACCAACTTGTACACATAAAAGTAGCATAAAATATGTGATTGAGGTAATGTCTAATCTGAAAAAGGAGCTGATCTGGATTTCTAGTGGGCATGGGAAACCTCAGGGAAACACTGGTATCCCCAGGATGATAAAAGAAGAAGAGGAGGACCTCTATCTAGAACTTTGTATAGATCATTTTATAACAAAATCTGAACAAGAATTCCACAGGATGAGAAGGCATGGAGGGGTGGCCTCCAGAGGTAAGGTCAGGGATCCACCAGAGTATCCGTGCTTCTAGGCATAAAAAGACCAGCATTCTCCTAAATGTAATGATGTCACCAATATTTACTGGCTACTAATTAAGGAATAGAGATTCATGATTTCAGATAGTTTGAGGTAAACTGGTAACTGCTGTTTATTGGCCATAATGGATACAATTGGGTAGCAGTCACTGGGAACATCATGTTGGACAATGCAAGTCTACACAGCATGTTTTTGGCAGTTGAAAGTTTTCAAAGGCAGGTTCCATCTTCAGGACCTTCAAGGGTATACTTTCATTTTGCCCATACAGGTGAAATTCCTCTGATTCTATAACCAGCATGTGAAAATAAATTACTTGGATGAAAATCGAAGGCTAGAAAACAAGAATCACTCACTTCAAGGTTTAAAACTTGACAATTAGTTAACTTTGAGAAATTTCTCCAGAATTTGTTTCTGGGTGTTCATTTCATAAAAGTTTGCTCCCTATAAAAGAAGTCACTTAAAAATCTTCTGGTTTTTCTTTTCTGTGGCATTTCCCTTTCACAAATTGTAATAGAGCAAGTTCCATCAGACAAGGTTATACCCTGGGTATTCTTTAAATTTCTACCTAACTTGTTGAAAGTGAACAGGTCAGGGCCAGGAGCCCTAAAGCTTCCCAGCAGAGCTGTAAAGGGCTCTAACTCAAATCCTTGAAACCGTAAACCAACAAGTGGCTGGCTCATGATAAAAAGAGGGAGAATACTCAAATGAGCACTTTGCTAAAATTGAGCAATGAAACTTTTTGCAAGACTGTCTATTGATGAAACAATTATTTATCGAAGTGGGCTCAAGGCAGTGAAAGATGCTGGCTTGATCCATTCTCTTTGAGAAAATTTATTTGGCCAATGTGGAGATAAAGAATACGGAGAAATGGACCTTAAGCTTATAATTGGAAAGCTATTTCCCACAGGGAATTGTGAAAGCTCACTGACAGCTCAAATTAGGGATTTCCCTTCCCTACCCGCCCCCCTCCCTATGTAATGTGGGTTTCAATAGTAAATCACAGATTGTAATCAGATACAGAGAAAAAATAAATCATTTCTTTTGTTAGGAGATAGGTGAGAATGTAGGAATTGATGAGTAACTAAAGAATACTCTTTCATTTGGAATTAGAGGGAGGACTTAGGCTATTTGTTGGCCTTTCAATAGTCTCACAGATTTTATGTTATTCTTTCTATTCCAGTTGGAAGAATCAAAGTCCCCTCATCATTAGTGTAGATCTGTTGACATTCAGGGAAAAATTCAGCAGGGTAATGTGGACTTTATTTTATATTTTTATCACTCTTTTACCTAAAAATATCAGAGAGGTAGTTTAATTCTCCCAGGGATGCCTGCCATCAGTGATGGATTGGCTTTGGGTGTGTATATATATATATAAGCATTAGGAGAGAGAGTCTCACACTGAATAATGAAGATCCCAGCAGAACTCCTGGAGAGTCCCAGTTCAGCTTAGGTCTTTTATGAAGCCAGAGTTGGCTACCCCCACCCCTTTTTCTCTGAGAAAGCAATCATTTTTGCAAAAGCAATCACAGCACCAATCCTTCCAGTCATCAGAGAGCCTGTGATCTGAAGAAGAGCTGTGAAGCGTTACGATTCAATTTGGTATGGGAACATGGTTCAAATAGACTGGAACAGCCTGCTGGACTTCCTGTCTGAGTTGTATCCATTATGGCCAATAAACAGCAGTTACAAGTTTACCTCAAACTATCTGTAATCATGAGTCTCTCTTCCTTAATTAGTAGCCAGTAAATATCAGCTTTGATGAAATTCTGAACTTTCACCAACCCACCTTTCAATGTTCTTTAAATAAAACTATATATATGTACATATACACACATATGAATGTGTTCATGTGTATGTGTACACACACACACACACACACTCACACTCACACACACACATACACATACACTCACTCCCTGAAGAATAGTCTTTGAAGTTGGTCCAAACATTGTTGACTATGAAGAGTAAAACATTGTGATTGGTGGTGTGGCAAAAATATCATTAAGAGACTTAAGATAAAGGAAGCAATTAGTGAGTTGCTCATAGCAAGACTAATGTCAGAGACCCCTCAGGGCTAAGCTGCTTTTGTGTGGTATTCCTTAATTGCACTTTTGAATGAAGACAGGGTTGGTGACTGGGCTTAATTAAGCTTACATGACTAAACTTAAGAAAACAAATGAAAAACATTTAAAAGTAATGAAAAGGTGTATCCTTGAAAAATGATATTTTTTTTTCCTTATGCACATCTTCAGGTAACTTTCTGTTCCCTCCCTCCCCAACTTAGCCTTTGGGCTGTCTTTCACTGGGATTTTGGCAGAGGAAGAATGATTTTGGCTACATTATTCTATTTGTGGAATGAATCAAATGTGTTCAAATTTAAAACCATCTAAGTTGAAACACATTACAAAACTCAAAACAAAACATCTCACAGGTCAATACAAACTTAATCCACTCTGAATTTCTAGTATATATGGCAAAAGAAAGCCTTTGATGTATAAAGTACTTTCATTACTTAGTTAAAAAAAAGTATTTTTTTACTTAAAAGTATTAAGCTTTTAAGGAATAGTGGAAGGGTGGAGAATCTCATATATGGAATTATAATTAGGGACACATTTTGAATATGTGCAGTTTACATGTGTTGGCAATATCTTGCTTTATTGAGCGATTGGGTATTTATTGCCTGCATACGCTCCAAAGAAAAGAGTATAATCAATTGAATATCGTGAGTAAAATGCTCAATGTGCCATTTTAATGGAGGCTTGGGGCACGTTTTTGAAAAACGGTATCTTCTATTGATTTTTATAGATTTCTAAAATGGAGGTTACTTAACAGTGACTGTTTAGAGGAAATCAACCAGCAAGATACAATAATAATAGTTTGATCCCAGTATTAATACATTTTAATTATCATCTGAGCCTTTAATTTGAAGGGGAGAGATTAGTTGCCTGTCAGACGACATATAATCAAAGACTTATAGAAATACCTTCCTTGGAGATATTCACCCAGGACGATTTCATTTTGCGGATCAGATATACAACTATTCTATCTACGTTCCTGAGTTGCGAGCCAACTTGTAACTGGAACCACCACTATTTGAATTTCATAGCACCCGTTTACAAGTTGAAGTGTTCTGTTGGTAGCTGGGCTATTTTTAACAAGTTCAAATGTATCATGTGATGGACAATACCCAGCATTCCCAAATTAGTAGCAGTATCCTGAACATGGTACTACTAAGCATTTATTTAAGACTCATAGACTGCCTGGGCTGGCAGAATTATTAAAGATCATATAGTCATGTTGAGCATCTAATGTCATAGGAAGACTAAAATGAAGAAATAATAAGAATGAATTTGTTCTAATAATGTTTGGCCTCATAAGAAATCATTATTTGTAGGGATTGGGGGAGAATAAAACTTGATTATTCACAAGTAGGACAATAACCTTCGGTATGCAATATGTACCCAAATATGTAGAAAACAATAACATAGAACCATAAACTGAAGAAATCTTAGGTTCTTATTAGTATTGGAGCAGAGAACCAGTCACTAATGAGATCAATTCAGTCAGATTCAAATCAGTCAGATGGGCTGATTTATATTATTTTGGATGGGAAAGTGAAGGGGAGATGAAGAGTAAGGCTAATATAAATCTCTGTCATGGTTGACTTTTTTCCTGCTGTGTTTATATGAGACAGTGTTATGTTCTCAGCCAAAATTAGGACTCCAGAGCCAAAGGTGGTTGGTTATCAAAGAAATCTTTCATCTGTGGAATTGAGAAGAAGGGATCCTTTTACAGCTTACTTATAGCACATCCCTTCACTTGTAGCATGAATCTTGAATTACTCCAAAGACACAAGACCAATTACCCATTAAAGGCATTAAATGTGTGAATGCTTTTTTTTTCTTAAAATGAGTATTTCCTTCATAAATTTATAATTACATTTCATTCCTGTACCAATCAGTTAGCAATTGTAACCAATCACTGAATTTCTCAAGAATGTTTTCTTTTGGTGATAGAAGCACAAAGCACAGCACAGGAAAAGATAGGCTAATTTTCAAGTGTTTGTTCTTTGGAGTTCTCTCCACTAGTTGCTCTTCCAAAATTACATGTGGAGGACTGGGAGTAGGTTTTATTTGAAGGAAAGGAAAATTGAGGTTTCCTTGAGTTATAGTACTGTCCTTTTGTTTATTGAGTGCTGGCTATATCCTATTTCATACAACTATTTCACAGAATCACAGAATTGGGAGGTCATCTAATTCATCTCCTTGCCTCCAGGCTGTATTGCATTTAATTTGTTCCAGAGATAGCTATCTATACTATTTGTAAAGAGAGGCATGTAAATTACCCCTAACCCCCCCCCCCCAAAAAAAAAAACAAAGAAACAGAAACTCCCTAGAGGGCTCTATTGTAACTCAGTGTTTTTTAAAAACTTATTTTTTTTATTACAAGTGAATGTGCCAAACTGTTGCCTTAGGCAGGCCTTATATTTTGATATTAGTGCTGATGGTTCTAGGGCTCTGGAATCACTCACTTCAGCCTGTATAATGGATGATAGTTTAATCACAGGAGTCCTGCAGCTGTCTTGAAGATAGAGTTCAGGAGCTTTATTTCCTCAGATACCTACATCCCAGACCATAAGACATGGCAAAAGGCCCTGGAAAATGGAGGTGCTGAAACCACAGAATCCCTTCCATAGAGTTATTTGGGCTTTCTGAGGAAGTCACCTTCTTCTGAAGAAATTAAGATACTGGCTCAGCCAAAATGGTTAAACCATGGTCTGACCAGGCTAAGCCAACACCTCAGGAATATGTTTGATGTCCTGTGATCAGTCTTAGGATCCACAAATGCTGATAGGGGGCTTTATCACTGCTGCATGCTACTTCTGGGGCATAGTGTGCCAAACATATATCCATGGGCACACAAATGGGCTTTGGTGCCATTTGAGGGGTACACAAATGAGACACTCTATTCCTTGAGAGACTGTGCATACTACAAAGATAAAGGATATCTAGATAAAAATTAATGGGTGATAGATCCCAAATGTTCTACTGAAGGAAGTTTAAGGTATGTTCCTTACAGTTGAAGACCACTAAGCTACCACTCCTGCTTCCCCCACCCCCATAATATTCTGTGTTGCCCTTGTCAGAGAGAGAACACTGAATTAAATGGATTGTGGAATTAACAAAGTCCCATGTCTGAACAATAGACTATATGAAAAGACCTCCAAGGAAGGAGAGTTCATAATCTACCTTAGTTGTGAGTTTCTGTTGTGATACTTTAGTCAGGACACTGAAGGGATATCTTTATTTTTACCAAATGGTTTCAAATATCAGAAGAAAAATGGAAGGTAATGAAGGATGAATGATGAATATACTTGAACTTGCTTGAAACAACTCCAATAGGAACCACCCCTGATTGATGTCATCAGGTCACTCCATTGTTTGCAACCTACCAGAATTTAAATACATAATTGATGTTTTTTTTTCTTTCCTAAGTACTTATAATTGCATTTTAATATGTGTATGTTTGTCCCGTTTTATAAGTTATATTGTAAAATTCTTGAGGACAAGGATCCTTATATTTTTCCACAGCACAGTAAAATGCTCGGAAAAATGTATAGTCCTCAAAAAACATTGTTTGCTAATTAAATTCAAGGGTTTTCAGTAAGTTTTGTAAGAGCCATAGTAATTAAACAAATTATTCCAAATGATACGTGTAAATATTTAAAAAAAATTCCTTGTTATTTATACCGTACTTTAGAAAGTATATGCTATAAAATTAATTCCATTCATATTTCACACTTTTTTTTTTTGTAAAAAGGATGCAATAGTGCCTTGGATATTGTTCCAGTGAAAACTTTTGGCAGAAAATAAAAGGCATTTCTATAAAGGAGCCATGTGCCAGTGTGTTCTTTTAGAATTAAAAAGTTTATAGATTTTGCATGTCATTTTTTTCTGGATCACTGTGTTCATGTGAAAATTATCCAGAAAATCATGTCTAACCAAAGAAGAACGTGAAATTTGGGACACATGATGTGAAATCAAGATTCTCTACTAGGTAATATGGCATGTATACATATAGATACATAGATAGATAGAGTCTTGTGATAAAACATGAAACTAGTTAGAGAGGTGACAGATTTATTTTACTGATAAGCAGAAATGGACCAAGAGTTTGATGTCTACAAACATGTCACACTCTAGACTGAAGGGAGGGACAGAGTTCCAAGTTGTCATTGATCAAGCGATTTTAGGGACTGTGATGAGAAGGTAACCAGAGCTGTGACTATTGCAAGTCCTTTTCCATTCCCAGCTCTATAATTCCTCTGTCTCATCCACATGACTTGTTACCTTCTTCCTAGGGATGTATCAGTCACTGGGTGGGTGATAACAATACTGGTTTTGGAGATGGAAATTTGAGCAGTAGCTCTTTTGGATTGATGATTTCAGGGGCTTCATAAGCCTCAATTTAAAACATAGAAATGTGTATAAATAATGTGGATGTAGGGTGGTGAGAGTGGGTATATCTATTAAAATATCTGTAAAAATAAAGTAACAAGATGAAGAAACCTCTTTTTAAAAATTCAAGCATTCTTTTAATAAAGAGAGAAACTGTCCTTTCCTGTGCACCTTTTCTTCTCACTGGGCAGCTTTAGAAAGGTGAATAAGTAATCAAAGTACAAGTTCATAAAGCTTTTTTCATATTTAGTATCTGAACATAGCTTTGTAACAAACATAGATAATGATATTTTTGGCATAAAAGACAGTGTTTTTAAATTTAATGCATATGTTATTTTTTAACCTTTTGAATTCATTAGCACAGAGTTTTAGAAATGTGTGTATATATACATGAATATTATGCACGCACAACATATATTATATATATGCACATATAACACACATACATGTGCATTGTGATGTATGCAAATATGCACAAATACACACATGTGTAATATATAGATACGTATATGTAGATGTGTGTACACATCTACACATGCATATATGTATATGTATTCCAGAAATGCATACATATGCATGTAAATATTGAAACAGGTGACAGGCAGCCAGCTGATAATGGAGTGAGGCGAGAAGTGGAGAATTCATTCAGCTGCTTTGAACAGAAGCATGCCAAAGACTACCATGACCAGGCCCTGGAATGGTGTTGACAAGCCTGGCAGCAAGAGACATGAATGTAGGGGACTTGTCCTGGAAGCAGAGCTCATCTGCAGAGTAAGCTGGAGCTTGCTTGCTGCAGCAACCAGTGCAGGCTCTCAGGGAGCGGAGGCATTCTCAGCTGGAAGTTCCTTAAGCTACAACCTGTTTGACAACCTGTGTGCTTTTGAAATGGGAAACATCTTTATATAAAAACCTAAAACCAAGTGGATGCAGTGTTAGAGCCATCTGGAAATTTAAACATGAACTTTTCCTCTTATCATTTTATTTCTGTGAGTCTTTACATATTCCCAAGTGCAAACATGAATTAGGTGATGTGAATTTTTTAATTTCAGACATATTATTAGTCTTGGGTGAGTTTATTTTAGCCAAGTAATTTGAAGGTTTTAGTTTAGTTTGTGCTCTCTCCCTACTAAAATTATTTTGTAGTAACTTAACAGAATAAATGTTTTATTTCCCCCAACAGAATATAAGCCTTGTGAAGGCAGGAAACATTCCTTTTTTTGTTTTTGCATCCCCTGCTCTTCAAAGGGACCTTGCACCTTGAAGCTGCTTAATAGAGTTTTGTGGAGTTAGTACACCATTTTTATGAGTTAGAATGTCAGACCTAGAAAGGACCTCAGAGTCTATCTAGTCTTAAATTGAATAAGAATCTTCTTTCCAGTATAATAATTGAGGTCACATCTGGATTGTTGTACTCAGTTCCGTTTTTGAGGAGGAACTCTGATAAATTGGAGACTGGTGTAGAGATTCTTAACCTGGTGTCTGTGAACTTGGTTTACATTTTTTATACCTATGTCAGTATAGTAAGTCTTCTTTTTCATTTTATTTTATGCATTTAAAGACACTTTGCTGAGAAGCGGTCTTTAGGCTTCAGCAAACTGCCAAAGGAGTCCATAACACATACAAACAATTAGGAATCACTGGGCCAGAGGATGTCAAAGAGGATGAAAAAGGGTCTCTCATATGAAGATCATTTTGAAGAAAGGGGAATGTGTAGCCTGGGTAAGAGATGATTTAAGGGTAAGGTGAAAATTGTCATAAATTCTTTGTAGGATTGTCCTGAAGGAAGAGATACAGAACTAAGAGCAGTGACTAGAAGTTATAGAAAGGAAGATGTGGTCTTGATGTGTCAGAAGTAAAACACTCTAGTGATGTTATCCCAAAGTAGAAGTAGACAGGATGACCACTTGTTGGTTATGATGTAGGGGGTATTATTGTCAGGTGCAGGGTTGCACTAGGCAACCTCTTAATTTTCTTACAACTTTGAGATTCTGTGATTGATAAATAGGGTCTGATAAAGCGAGAATACAGCAGTGGCAGCTAGATGATGGGGCAGTGGATAGAGTCCTGAACCTGGAGTCATGAAGACTCGTCTTTCTGAATTCAAATCTGGCCTCTTAAGTCACTTAACCCTGTTTGCCTTAGTTTCCTCATCTGTGAAATGAGCTGGAGAAGGAAATGGCAAACCGCTGCAATATCGTTGCCAAGAAAACTCTAAAATGGGGTCTCAAAGAGTCAAACACTATTGAAACAACTGAAAAACAACAAAATTGCCTCCTGGGACTTGGATACTGTTCCACTTTTTCCATTTAGCTACTGGTCATGTTCCTTACAGTGGAAGCTCCTTAAGAGTTTTGGGTGTTTTGTTTTCATGTCCTTTTGTGCTCAGCACAGTGCTTTAAATACATCAGTCACTAAAAACCTTGTATTAGACTGGGTCGTGTGTTACACTGCTAACTCATATCGAGCTTTCAGTCACCTCTAATTCTTTTCAATACCACACTCACAACAAAATCCTGCATGATAGCCAGTGTAGGTATTATTATCCCATTTTTACAGATATGAAAACTGAGGCTGGAAAAGGTGAAGCAACTTGCCCAGGATCTCCCAGCTGGTGCCCAAGGTCTCCCAGCTGGTAAGGGTTGGAGGTGGAATTTGACCTCTGATCTTCCTGATTCCTTTAGGCCGTCTTTTTGCTGCTTCACCCTAGCTGTTCCAGCTATGATATGATAAAGCCTCATTAGAATTCATATGAATCAAAAGGACAGTACGGTAACCTATTTAAAAATACCAAAATATTTAAGCAGCTCTACTGCTTACTACCTGTGTGACCTTGGTAAGCCAGCTAACCTTTTTATGCCTGGCTTCCTTATCTGGAAAATGAGAGGTCTGGACCATATCCCTCAACATCCTTCCCTTTCTCTCCGAAAATCCCATTGGAATTGTATTAAGTCAGGTTACAATTCACTGAAGACTGTAATGCATAAGTTTGCTAACTTCCAACTTTTTTTTCAGGAGTGCTCTGGAAACATTGGAGCTGACAGATACTTGGCTCCAAGGAGAAGTTATTTTTCTTCCAGGGATATCAGGGGAGTTCTTTGTGTAGGCATTGTCCAGCTTGTGGGACAGGAACATTCCTCTGGTGCCTCTTCTCCTGAAAGAAGAAAAGTATAGCCTTGAATCTAGCCAGAGTGCAAGGTCAGCAACTCTTCAAGGTGCTTCTTCTTCTTCCCTGCCCCATCACAGGAGAAGAGTTACCACAACCTTTCTCATTATGCAGTCTTCCCTCTTCCTACCTCTAATCAGATTATGTTAGAAAGAGCACTCAAAATGTACATATCAAGGTGATAAGGAACCAGCAAAGCAGAAATGTGTATTTAATTAATATGCAGCATTCCTTGGTGGACAGAGAACACCTTCAGAGCCAGGAAGACTCAAGTTCTACTTCTGTCTCTGACACATGTGGGCTAAGACACCTTAAGGAAATCACTTAGCCTCTTGGTGACACAGGCATTCTCTAAGACTGTAAATGGCAGAGAAGGTGCTAGCCCACATTATTGGTACAATTTCGTCATCAGGAAGAACTGAACAGATGATATCACAGTTCTGGTCAAAAACAGGACCAGAAGAACCCACTCAAAACAACAAACAAAACCAAGTACGTAAAACTCCAAGCTTCACAAATGAATCAATTGAGAACTGATCATTTTTACTAGAAAGAAAATTTTCGTTTTACTAAAGGATTTCTTTTAACCATCAAGGCCCCTTAGTGTATTCACAATATAGTCCTACGTTTAACAAATATTCCCTTTGCATACAGCTTGTCAGAAGCAAATCTACTGTGTGGTACAAGGTTTATTCCCACTCAAAACTGTTTTGTTAAGGGTACTCCTGTTTCTCGGTTGCTTTTTTCACTATTGCCAGAGGAGGAGGAACTTCTTGAGAATTAGGAGAAGGGAAAAAAAAAAGAAACAGAATTATCCAAAATGCAGTCAGGGCATGGAATTGTGCCATGCATGGACTTGTATGGAAGCATTAATCTAGGTTTTGTTTGTTTTTCTATGCTGATTAGGGATAACGTTGATTTTTTTTTTACCTACCTTGTTTAAACTAAGTACTACTAACCACCAGATGGGAAAGTGGGAAAGGATAGTGAGGGGCATGATGAAATGATGAGGATTTTGAGTCCACAATGTTGCTACCCCCAGGGATAATCATGACATTTAGATGCTGATGTGATTTTCCTTTATATAGCTAAAAAGAGCTTTGAAGGATATTATCCCTGAGTCTGAACCTAAAGATCAAGGCTCTATATGAGTAACTCTGGTTTTGAAAGCTTGTGTTTTTCATTGTATTTTCTTGTATGTCTATACTTGTTTATATATTGACTCCCTCCTTAGAATGTGAACTCCTTGAGGGGAGGGACTTACAGTTCCTGGCACATAGTAAGTGTTTAACACATGTGTTTTGAGGATGATGATGATGATGATGAAGATGACAAGCAAATTTAAATAAGAACCAGCTTTATAGAGTAGACTACATTTTTTTTTTTGCAAAAAATTCCCAAACATTTCAAGTGCCTTTCAGTACATTCTACATATGTGCTGCTATATACCTTAATATATGTATTTCTTGGGGCAGCTAGATGGCGCAGTGAGTAGAGCACCGGCCCTGGAGTCAGGAGGACTTGAGTTCAAATCTGGCCTCAGACACTTGATACATGTACTAGCTGTGTGACCTTGGGCAAGTCACTTAAACCCAATTGCCCTGTCAAAAAACAAACAAAATATCTATTTCTTATGCATGGATAACTATAAATATTCTTAAACATAAATATATATTATTAGAGCTCTTAAAAGAAAACAAAATTTTTGTGATAAACTTCTGATAAACTGAATTGTAAAATCTGGCTCTAACTGCTGTAAGTACTCAGAAAAATCTCGTACTAATTTTAGTGAGACTTAGGCTTGTATCCTTGGGGAAAGGATTGATGTTAAGGGCTTTGTATTCCATGAACTTTTTACAAGTCATATTGTATGTGTGAATATATTTCTTGTTAGCAAGGTGAAATAAGTAATGCTTTTGGTTACCTTTTCATTTGACAGCAAAAAACCTAAAGGTTGCTACCCATTAATTCTGCTGAAACTTCCACAAATTTTTTAACCACTTGATAATTATCAATATAGTTATTAAAATATAACTGTATACATTACAGAAAAAGATTTACTTATTACTGATGCAATAAACTCCTTCCTCTTCCCCACTTTTTCAGGTTCTTCCATAATCCATCCTGTACACTGTCACCAGATGAATCTTTCCAAAACATAGCTGTCTTCATGCCAGCCTCTTACTTAGAGGCCTTCAATAACTTTCTGTTAGTTATAAGATAAAGTCCAAACTCCTTTTCCTGATAGTCCAGGCCATCCCTAATCATTTCCATCTATCTTTCTAGTTTTATCTCTCCACATTCCACACTGGTCTCTTTGCTTTCCACCTCATCTTTCATGCCACCGGTTCAAGTTTTAGATATTCTAAGTACCTCATTCCAAAATGGTCTGTACATTCTCTGAATTATTTCTTTTTATTACTTAATATCCATGCCTTTCATTTAACATTTAAAAATATTCATGTTAGTTACATTTTTGCATTTATGTCTTGTGTTATAATAATAATAGCTAACATTTGCATAGCTCTTTAAAATTTGCAAAATGTGTTAAATTTATTATCTCATTTGATCCTCACAACAACCCTGCGGGGATAGGTGCTAGCCTGTAGCATAGACTACATGAGCTTCAATGAGGGATTCCAAAGAAGAACAGAAATAAAAGATGACATCTAAGAATTGTGTGATAGGAAGAATAATGAGCTGGTTAGGTGGCGAGAGTGTTATTTCTATGATGTCAGGAGAAATCAAAGAAGGCCTTCCTTCGGTGCATTGCATGAGGTTCCCCTTTGGCAAACTTCTGGAAGAACGTGGACGTAGTGGTACTGGATGGGAAACTATGAATGTATCGTGATGGGTACTTTTGGAGGGGACTTCTTGAGATCACTGATCCATTTGAGGATTTTAGTATGCCTTATCGTCCCTAATAGCTAGATTACAAACGCTTTGAGGGCCAGGTCTATGTCCTGTAATTTATTATATCACCTAGTTTATGGTGACTAGCACAGTGCCTGCCACCCAGTAGGTCCTTCATAAATATTTGTTGATTGGATGATTGATTCATGAATTAATTGACGAATTACAGAAATAGATATGTTTTCATATATACATACATACATATACTCATAGATATATGTAATACTCCAAGAAACAGCATGATTTGGTGGGAAGAGCACTGGTCTTGGAATCAGTAACACATGGGTTCAAATCTTGTCTCTGACACATATTAGCTGTATAACCATACAGGCAAGTCACTTAACCTCTCAGGGACTCAATGTGGTAGATCTTGTATCAAATCCTACCTCTGATACTTTGGACACAACCTTCCTGGGACTTAGTTTCCACACCTGTAAAATAAGGGGAAAATAGACTAAATGGCCTCTGATGTCTCTTCTAGCTCTAGATCTGTGATCCAAAGAAATTAGAGTTGAGTTGCCATTTTACTTCAGTGGAAGGAGTTTCTATACTGGAGAGGCCCCTATACTGCTGAAAAGAGACATATACATAGACAAACTTATGTATTATATGTATGCATGCATATATGACCTTTTATAGGGTAAAATATATCTTCTTAATCCAAGTCTTCTGATTTCAAAGGGATTGATTTATGTGCTTTTCTTAGATTTAAAAAATGTAAATTCCAATTAGCTTGGATGCCAAATACATAAAGAAACATTTTTGTTACTGAATAATATTCTAACTTCTTATTCCTAATGGTTCTCATTTAAGTCTGGTATGACACTAAGCATGTTGTAATGATCCAGTATGCTCTTCCACCTGGAATGAGATGATCTTATTCTAGTTATCTGCTCTCATTTCCCATTAATATCCACGGACTTCTCCTTCACTCAAGTCTCTTTACTATGCCTAGAATTTGCCAGGCTGCCATTCTTTCCTGTGAGTCTTAGATGCTGTTGTTCCTTTACCCTTGACCAAATCAATAATGCTTAGATATACCTGAAGGCAAACATATGAACTAATACATAGTAATAGCTATGGATTTAGCAAATAATACATAAAAACTGAGTGTAACAACAGGGGAGAAACCCTAAGTATTCTTCAATTTATGGTTAAAAATATACTTAACATATGTAGACAACTGACCATGTTTTTCATGAGGCAAGGAAGAGACCTATTAATAGAGATTTACTTCCATTGCAATCCCAGGAGCAAGTGTACTTCTGGGGGGTGGCATGGGGGGCATATTGATTGAATCCCCTATGGTTTTGAAGCTTACTTTGGCTTCTTTCCAATAATGCTTGTTTGTGTCTTAAATGTAATATAACCTCAATAGGTAAATGCTTATTGGATTTGATTTTCTTTCTTATCCATTTACCCCTCCAACTGCTAAATCAAGGGAGAATTTTTGATACCAGGTTCTGTATCATCATCTATCACCACTCACCTGAAGTTTAAGAAATCCTCAAACTTTTGCCCTAACAATATATGGTGTATTTATTGTCATTCTCACATATAAATTGAAGTGGGAAGAAGTCAGAGGATGTGTACATTCTTAAAGGTACCTAACTATTTACATTTGAGAGAGAAAAAAATGAAAGTATTTTGCTTTTTTCATTTGCTAAAATACCTCAGAATTTAAGTAGTGACTTTTTGAGCTCTTGAAGAATGATCATGAATTATTATTTTCAAATTAATTTTGAAGGTAGGGTTAATCTTTAGATATCTGTTTATGAGCCCTATATTGCTTAAAATAAAATTTCATTGCTCTTTTGTTTTCACATGACATACATTTTTCCTTGTATCTCTACCTCTGTCCCCAAAAAACTTCAATACAGCAAATTATTTAAAAAAATAGAGGAGGAAGAGGAAAAATATCTGTAAAGCCAATCAATACATCCAAAAAAAGGTCCGAATAATTCATGTAGTGTTCCACACTCATGAACTCCCTCTTCACCCACCTCTACAAAGGAGTGGAGGGAGGTGTCTTCTCATATCTTGTTTTCTATGATTTTGTAACATTCCTATCCCTGTGTTGTTAAACGCTTTTTAGAGATTTTTTACCCACATAACTTTAGAATAGTCTGAAAATCTATGAAAGACAGCTAAAAATACAAGATTGTTTACATCTCACCATCATCAAATGGGAACATTGTTAGGCTAAGATAAGGCTTTCAAAAAGATGACAAAACAAAAACAACGCCTTAAAAAACAGAGGCTTCTCCACTTGGGAGCTTTTTTTTGTCCAATTACTTCGTATCAAATTATTGCGTATATAGCTTCAATTTAGCAATTGCATGGCAGTGCCAAGTATGGGACTTCCATATCTGATGTCCTGCTCTTTCGTTTCCTTGAACTGACTGAACAGATAGCAGGCTTCATCAGCTTTTATTAGATTTTAAACACTGTAATGTCAAACAACCTTTATCATTTAACAGCCTTGTCTTATAACAAAAATATTCTAACCCCCTCCTTCCCCCAGATATTGTATAGCCTAGTAACAGTTGCAAAAAGACTGCTGAGATTTGCTGTTTAACTGATTTAGATAATGTTTCTCTCTAGGTGGACAAGTGATGTAGCATTGAAATGGATCCGAAAAGATTGTTTCCATTTGTTTAGATTATATCCTTTGGATTAGATTTGGTGACACTGAAAAGATGTCACACAAGTAAGCCATAAAGAGAATCAGCAAATAAATTAAAGCTAACAGTGTTTAAGTGTCAGTTTCAAATAGCTATCACATCATTTCCTATTGAAGACCAATCATTCCCCAATCAATACAGTGGAAGCAGTTATGCTATTTAATTTTAGATTCTAATAAGATTTTGGAAGTAGAGAAAGCAATTGTTCTTTATATACCTCATAAAGTTCATAAAAGTTCTCTTTTGCTTTCTCATCATAATATCTCTTTCATCATTAATCGTTGATAGATACTTTAGGTTACTAATACCACTTATTAAAATTGTGTCTTATTCTGTCTCCCATTTGGAAGTTGTGTACAACCCTTATGAAAAAACTATGAATGTAAAGCAATTGTTAGATATTGGAGAGGAGAGAAAAAAGAAGTAAATGATGAAATTTCTGTTACCAAGGAAGGACTTACATAGTCCATATAGATAATGGTGTAGGTAGGGTGCAAAATTCTCTTTAATAAACCAAAGGGGCAGCATGTCCTTTCTACAAGATGAATGAGGCCACACTAACAGTGGAGTGCAAAAGAAAACGATTGAATCAGGGAATTTCAGGGCTGCCCAGTCAAGAGTGTTGCCCAACAAGATCAGCTACCTTACCCAGTGTGAAAGCGGGGAGCATATTCAATAGAAGTTGGTCTTGTTTAACCCGCTCCACTTCTCAATATTACCATTTATCTCCTCTTTCCTTAAACATAAGTGGCTGTCTTCTATCTTTTTTATCACCCTGTCCATGAATTCTAGGCAATAGTAATGATCACTATGATATGATAGGGCAAAGTTTCATCTGAGGCAATACAATGAATATGGTTTTGAACATGACTTGCCAACTGATTAGACAGATCAGGTAAGGGACCAAGAAGAGTAAAAAAATGACTTCAAATTTTTGACCTTGTGCAACTGGGAAGATGATAGTGACAGATTTCAGAGGAAAGGTAGAGTTAAATGAGGGAAATGTTCAGTTTGAGGTTCATCACGGACGTCTGGGTGGACATATGCAATGTACAATTGAAAATATTGTATTAGCTCTTTGGGGAGATGTTGTGGAGATTAATTCATAGAACATAGGCTGTTTTCTGAGTATATGTCATAGCCTCTGGAATAGACAATGTGAATACAGAGAGTTTGCTATGTTCTGGGCAATCATCCTAGAAGAACTTCCCTACTTGAAGGCTTTAGGGCTATTTCTAGTAATGACCATAATTTGGGGGAAAGTCTTCAATTTGAGGA